>NC_132920.1:36257726-36557726 GCF_047675955.1 Chlorocebus sabaeus | reverse complement strand
GTAGAGACGGGTTTCACCGTGTTAGCCAGGATGGTCTCGATCTGCTGACTTCGTGATCCACCCACCTTGGCCTCCCGAAGTGCTGGGATTACAGGCGCGAGCCACCATGCCCAGCCTAGCCTTTTCATGTAGAGCAGTACCCTTCCCCGTCTGCCTACCATTTTGTTCCCCCATGACAATGATTTCTTAAGGACATCAGAGCAGTTTTCTTGTAGAATCTTCTCATGACTTTTCCTGACTTGTAACAATTTCCAAGGTCATTCTCTTTTGGAGCATTTTTTTTGTCTTTATCTTTCACAATGTATGTATTTTTACAGATTTCTAATTATAGTATTTGTAATTTCCAGCTGCTCTTGTTTATTCTTAGAGTGTTTCTTCTTTTAGCATCCTGTTCTTGTTTCATGGATATAATATTTCTCTGATGATATAATTTATTTGAAGTATTTTTATGTTCCTTGCATTGTCTCAGTTTTCTGTGATATTTTCCCCCCTGATTCTTCCATGCTTGAGGTTTAGAATTTTTTTTTATACTGCAGATTTTCCTCTAGTAGCTGATGATTTTTGTACATTTATATTTTAAGAATAAAGTCCTAAAAGCTAATTGGAAATTCTAAGTATATGTTTGCGTCTTATCAATTGAAAGAATTCACTGGCTTTTTTCTATGGGAGCCCCCAAAATGTCAGGTTTTTTTCCCCTAAGAAGTACTTTTTTTTTTTTTTCTTGCTAGAGAGTAGAACCTGGCTATGAAGTTCTATATCTATGCAGGAGAAGAGGCCTGGGTGTTTTCTTTTCAGTAATATGTCTGACTCCCACTCTGATCTATGCCAAGTGTACCACTATCTGTAACTCCTTTAGTTTACTTTCTCCAGAGATGGCATTTCCCGTTTCCTATGGAGGTAAAAGTATAGCTTGATTACATTAGATGGGGTGGGGCTCTGGGACACCTGACTACTTCTTAAACAGATTTTCAAACGAGTCTCCTTTTCGAAGCACTACATTTCTCCCACTTCACTGCTTCTGATACCTGAGTCTTTCCAGGGCTCCTCAGGGAGACGTGCCTTGCTTCTCCTTGGTTTCTCCTTCTCTAAGCACTTAGGCTTGACCTTCCTTGGATCTGCTAAGTCCTTTAATAGCCTCCATCCATTTTCTATTTTCAGGCATTGTGGTTTGAGGTGAGTCTCAGTTCAAGAAAAATGAAATGAGTGTTTCTAGGTGTTTCCCCCCACTTGTTATTTTTGAGAGAGTTGCGCAGGGAATATCTCAGCTATTTTGAATTGAAAGTTCTGTTTTTATTTTTAGTTCTTTACATGCCTTGAATTATTTACTACCTTTGGGCTTTTGCATTTGGTGTTCAGCTCTCCAGGACATTCTTTTTCCCTTGCTCATCCTCCCTCAAGGCTAATTCCAAGTCAAATTTTAGGTCCTAACTTAAACATCATTCCTAGATGAGTCCTTCCTGATCACCTAGACTAGGTTAGGTCCATCCCTCATGATATAGTATATCTATCTATCTATCTGTGTGTGTATATATATATTTTTTATATTTTAATTTGTTGAGATGAGTCTTGCTCTGTGGCCCAGGCTGGAGTGCAGTGGCACTATCTCGGCTCACTGCAACCTCTGTCTCCCAGGTTCAAGCGATTCTCCCGCCTCAGCTCCCTGAGTATCTGGGATTACAGGTGCCCACCACCATGCCTGGAAATTTTGTATTTTTAGTAGAGATGGGGTTTTCCCATGTTAACCAGGCTGGTCTCAAACTCCTGACCTCAAGTGATACCCTCACCTCAGCCTCCCAAAGTGCTAGGATTATAGCCACCACGCCTGGCGCATATGTGTGTGTATATGTGTGTGTGTGTATATATATATATTTATTTTTTATTTTTTATTTTTTTATTTTATTTTTTTAGGCAGAGTCTCACTCTATTGCCCAGGCTGGAGTGCAGAAGCCCAATCATGGCTCACTACAACCTCTGCCTCCCAAATTCAAGTGATCCTTCCACCTCAGCCTCCTGAGTAGCTGGGACCACAGGCACATGCCACTACACCCAGCTAATTTTTCTATTTTTTGTAGAGACACGGTTTCATCATGTTGCCCTGGCTGTTCCTGAACTCCTGATCTCAAGCAATCAGCCCACTTCAGCTTCCCAAAGTGTTGGGATTACAGGCATGAGCCACCGTGCTGGGCCGATGTACTCTTGTAACACCCAGCATGACTCTAATATAGCCTCTTTCTTCTGCTAGACTGTAGCTCCGCAAGAAAAGGAACCATGTGTGTCTTGTTCACTGCTATATCCCCAGGGTCCAGAGCAGTGCCTGGTATTCAGTAGGAGATCAATATATATTTTTCATTGTCAACCAACGTATATTGATTGCTGTAAAGATTTGTAGCTTAATTTACAGTTGCTATCACTAATAAGTAATTATTTAGAGTTCAGCATTCCTAGTTATTATGATCATCTGTTTATTGCTATGGACAGGAGCCCATTTTATAGTATAGTGTTTCCATAATTACATTTTCAAATTTATCTTACAATGAACACTTCTAAAATTACAATTTACGGCCAGGCACGGTGGCTCACGCGTGTAATCCCAGCACTTTGGGAGGCTGTGGTGGTGGGCTCCTGTAATCCCAGCTACACAGGAGGCTGAGGCAGGAGAATTGCTTGGGTCCAGGAGGTGGAGGTTGCAGTGAGCCAAGATTGCGCCATTGCACTCCAGCCTGGGTGACAGAGCAAGATTTTGTCTCAAAAAATAAAAAAATAAAATAAAATGACAATTTACTAACAATATTATGCATTGAGATTACCATAGTATATAAATTTTCTACTGCTGCTGTTACAAATGACCACAAACTTAGTGGCTTAAAACAATACAAATTTATCTTACAGTTCTAGAGGTCAGAAGTCTAAAATGAGTTGGCAGGGTTGCATTCCATCTGGAGGCTCTAGGAGAGAACCCATCTCATCTTTTTCAGCTTCTAGAGGCTGCCTGCATTCCTTGGGTTATAGATTCTTCTCATGTCACTCGGACCTCTGCTTCCATTGTCACATTTCTTTCTGTGAATCTGGCCCTCTTGCCTCCCTCTCTAAGGATTATGTGATTAGGTTGGGCCCAACTAATCCAGGATAATCTCTTCATCTCAAGAGCTTTAATATAATTACATCTACAGAGTCCATTCTGCCAGGTAGGGTAACATATTCACAGGTTCTAGGAATTAGGATGTGGATATTTTGTGAGGCTGTTATTTAGCCTACAACACATAGACAGCAAAATGTGAACCCATAGATGAATTAATAATTAACAAAAGAAATGATAGGAGATTTACTTTTTTTTTTGGAGATGGAGTGTCGCTCTGTCACCCAGGCTGGAGTGCATTGGTGCAATCTCACCCCACTGCAACCTCTGCTTCCTGGGTTCAAGCGATTTTCCTGCCTCAGTCTCCCAAGTAGCTGGGACCACAGTCATGTGCCACTATGCCTGGCTAATTTTTGTATTTTTAGTAGAGACAAGGTTTTGCCATGTTGGCCAGGCTGGTCTTGAGCTCCTGATCTCAAGCACCTATCTGGGCCTCCCAAAGTGCTGGGATTACAGGTATGAGCCACCATGCCTGGCCAAAAGCTTTACTTCTAATGTATTTTAAGCTTTATATCAGAACAACCCACAAAGAAGATAAAATAAATTATTTTATTAAGTAAAAGCTTTCATAAATATATATCAAAATAATAAGACTTGGCCTGGCATGGTGGCTCACGCCTGTAATCCCAGCACTTTGGGAGACCGAAGCAGGTGGATCACTTGAGGTCAGGAGTTCAAGACCAGCCTGGCCAACATGGTGAAACCCCATCTCTACAAAAAAAAAAAAAATTAGCCAGGCATGGTGGCATGCACCTGTAATCCCAGCTACACAGGAGGCTGAGGCAGGAGAATCGCTTGAACTTGGGAGGTGGAGGTTGCAGTGAGCTGAGATTGCACCATTGCACTCCAGCCTGGGCAAAAGGAGTGAAACTCCATCTCAAAAAAAAAAAAAAAAAAGTAAAGGAAAAGAAAATAATAATAATAAGAGAAGATACCTAACATAAACCAGTAATTATTAAATTGACAACATACATCAACTAAATGGTTGCTGAAGCATGTGCAGATACATTCTCATGCTTTCATGAATTCTGAGATTTCCTGGTTATATATAATATTTTCAGGTAGGGCCAACATTTCTTAAGGGTATTTATGCAATTTTTTTTTTTTTTTTTTTTTGAGACAAGATCTCACTCTGTTGCCCAGATTGGAGTGCAGTGGTGCCATCTTGGCTCACTGCAACCTCTGCCTCCCAGGCTCAAGCTATTCTTCTGCCTCAGCCTCCTGAGTAGCTGAGATTACAGGCATGCACCACCATGCCCAGCTACTTTTTGTATTTTTAGTAGAGACGGGGTTTCACCATGTTGGCCAGGCTGTTCTGGAACTCCTGACCTCAATTGATCCACCCGCCTCTGCCTCCCAAAGTGCTGGGTTTACAAGGGTGAGCCACTGCGCCCGGCCTGGTAATTATCCAGTTATACTAACAGTTACATAAAACAGCATAGTGTTTTTCTGACATTTACGTACACATATATGTATATATTTTTTCTTTCTTTCTTTTTTTTTTGGGGGGACAAGGTCTCACTTTGTACCCCAGGCTGGAATGCAGTGGTGTAAACACGACTCATTGCAGCCTCAATTTTCCAGACTCAAGTGATTCTACCTCAGCTTCCCGAGTAGCTGGGATTACAGGTGTGCACCACCACGCTAATTTTTGTATTTTTTTGTAGAGATCAGATTTCACCATGTTGCCCAGGCTATTCTCAAACTCCTGAGCTCAAGCAATCAGCCCATTTCGGCCTCCCAAAGTATTGGGATTCCAGGCATAAGCCACACCACTTCTGGTCCTGACATATATTTTAAAATAAGTTTTAGGCTGTGCACGGTGGCTCACGCGTGTAATCCCAACACTTTGGAAGGCCGAGGCGGATGGATCACCTGAGGTCGGGAGTTTGAGACCCGCCTGGCCAACTTGGTGAAACTCCATCTCTACTAAAAATACAGAAATTAGCTGGGCTTGGTGGCACCACTGCAGTATAGCCTGGGTGACAGAGCGAGAGACTCCGTTTCAAAAAAAAAAAAAGGTTTTAGATGAAAAATATAATTAGCATTAATTATTTTCAACAAATACCTATTAACATACTGCAGTATTGTTTGAGGGAAATTATAATAAAAACCTACTTGGGAAAAATAAAATCCAACATTCTTGATAGTTTAGTTTAAAAGGCTGTGGTTAGATATTTTATTCTCAGTTGTCTAGCAATGTTACATGAATGACTAGTACAAAATGACAGTTTCATAATAGGCTGATGGGTAAAGCTGTCAGCCAGCTCTTTCAGGTAAGAACCTCGCCTGGTAGCTGCATCTTGATTATCAACTTTGCTCATTTAGGAACAGTTTTTTTTTTTTTTGAGTCTCGCTCTGTCGCCCAGGCTGGAGTGCAGTGGCACGATCTCGGCTCACTGCAACCTCCGCCTCTAGGGTTCAAGCCGTTCTCCTGCCTCAGCCTCCTGAGTAGCTGGGACTACAGGCGTGTGCCATCACACTGGCTAATTTTTTGAATTTTTAGTAGAGACGGGGTTTCACCGTGTTAGCCAGGATGGTCTTGATCTTCTGACCTCATGATCCGCCCGCCTCGGCCTCCTGAAGTGCTGAATTACAGGCATGAGCCACCGCACCCAGCCAGGAATTTTAATACTTTTATCAGTTCATCCAGGTCTGATCTGGCTCTGACACATGAGCTGAACAGCATGTCTTACTTGACAAATCAAATTAGGGTCAGAAGTTTGCCTAATGAGTCCAGTTAAAATGCCAGGCTGCCCAAGGCACTAAAAATGCCCAGAAACCCACAACAACTCATTTCTCAGCTCCCTTTCCCCCAGTCTGGCCTGAATTCCAAACTTAAGCAATATATTGAGGTAGCATTCTACACTGGAAAATGTGGTACATTTGAAAAACGATGAGTCACAATTCTATTTGACAGTCTTTCTCCCCTTGGTTTGTATGGCTGGCTGTCCGGTAAATACAGTACAGTAGCCACTGACTGCATGTGGCTACTGAGTACCCAAAATGTGGCTAGTCTGAATTGAGATGTGCTGTAAGTGCAAAATGCATACCAGATTTTGAAGACTTAAATTAATAAGAATGTGAAATAATTCATTAATAATTTTTTATATTGATTACATGTTGAAATGACAATATTTGGATTTATTTGGGGATAGAGTAAATAAAATATATCATTAAAATTAATTTCACTCACTTCTTTTTACTTATTAAATGTAGCTACTAGAAAACTTAAAACCATATATGTGGTTCACTTATTTGTATTAGACAGCACTGATGTAAGGCTCCTGAAGTCCGCCTCTATTATCTTAGCAGCTCATTGTGGTCTTATCCATTCTTTCCCTTTGCAGTAACTTAGATTTAGAAGTTAGAATAGCAGGTAGATTTAGGAGGTAGAATAGAAAGTTTTGAACCCTGTGGCCACCCTTCAAGTCAAAAGAATTAAATGCCCAGGAAGACAACAAAAGTCATAATGTGGCTGGGTATGGTGACTCACACCTGTAATCCCAGCACTTTGGGAGGCCGAGGTAGGCAGATCACGAGGTCAGGAGTTCAAGACCAGCCTGGCCAACATGGTGAAACCCCGTCTCTACTAAAAATATAAAAATTAGCTGGGCGTGGTGGCACACACCTGTAATCCCAGCTACTCGGGAGGATGAGGCAGGAGAATCGCTTGAACCTGAGAGGGAGAGGTTGCAGTGAGCCGAGATGTGCACTCCAGCCGAGATGTGCACTCCAGCCTGGGCAACAGAGCAAGACTCCGTCTCAAAAAAAAAAAAAAAAAAAGTCTTAATGCAATTCTTCATCTCATTTGGATTTATTCTACAATATTGGAGGGGAAAAGGGAAAAGGGGCAGAAGAGTCATCTTCATATAAGTGTCTGCAGAGACAGAATGTGTGTGTATGAAGGATCAAAGAGGACTATGAGAATTATTCTGGGGAGGAAACACACACACCCACGAGGAAACAGGACAAAGAGTGTGTTGTATTCCATCTCCACCCCTCTCCACCTCTCTAGGTTTTGATCTACTTTATTTTGGCTATACCAATTTTTCTCTCTTTTTCTCAGTATACCAATTTACACACTTCCCCTGATGGAATGTGGCTCTTGAAAAGAGGCCAGGCACTGTGGCTCACGCCTGTAATCCCAACACTTTGGGAGGCTGAGGTGGGCGGATCACCTGAGGTCAGGAGTTTGAGACCAGCCTGGCCAACATGGTGAAACCCTGTCTCTACTAAAAATACAAAATTAGCCAGGCATAGTGGCACGTGCCTGTAATCCCAGCTACTCAGGAGACTGAGGCAGGAGAATTGCTTGAACCCAGGAGGCAGAGGTAGCAGTGAGCCAAGATGGCGCCATGGCACTCCAGCCTGGGCAACAAGAGCGAAACTCCGTCTAAGGAAAAAAAGAGAGAGAGAGAGAAGAAAGACTAATGGGAGATAAGGATGCAGGCAGGTGTAATAGGTGATAAGGATGCAGCAGCCTAGAAAGATGTTTAACTAAATTGAAAAAGACCTTACTCTGGTCCACCTTCTACTCTAATCCACCTTCTACTCTAATCCATAACTCTCTCATATGTGGAATAAATGCTGCTGATATTGTTAAAACATTAATATTTATCCAAAATACCAAATATTTAACTGAGAAATGGGGCAAAGCCTCTGAAAATATGTTTTTCAACAGAGAAAAAACAAGAAGAAAAAACATGATGGCATTGTTTATGAAACTAAAGAAGTTCTCAATCCATCTCCCAAAGTAACAAATTGTTGCAAATCACTGTGGGTAAAATACAGTTTTCAGAAGGCATACATGACTCAACTTGTCAGCTCCCAGCCAGTTCCAGCAATGTCAAGGAACCCAGGTAAGATCTTATTTGGATTAAACTAAGATAAATAGTTTACTTAGCATGTGTTTTTCTTGATATTAAAACCATAAAATTGGACATTATATATATATATTTATTATTATTATTATTATTATTTTTTTGAGATGGAGTCTCACTCTGTCGCCCAGGCTGGAGTGCAGTGGTGCGATCTCGGTTCTCTGCAGCCTCTAGCTCCTGGGTTTAAGTGATTCTCCTGCCTCAGCCTCCCGAGTAGCTGGGATTGCAGGCGCCTGCCACCATGCCTGGCTAATTTTTTCATATTTTTACTAGAGACAGGGTTTCACCATGTTGGCCAGGCTGGTCTTGAACCCCTGACCTCAATTGATCCCCCCTCGTAGGCCTCCCAAAGTGCTAGAATTACAGGCGTGAGTCACTGCACCTGAATCACATTAAATATATTATTTAAATATGAACTATAAGAAAATCTATTCATCCCGGTTCTTAGGTGGCAAAAATCTAAAAGTGACTTTGCTTCATGGTACTAAATCTCTTTAGTTTCTATTAGCCCTGAAGCATTGCTGTGACGACCAATTAAGGTAATCCCAAATGGGCTAAAAATAGATCAAATTTATCTTTTAATAAAAATTAGTCTTTAAATTGGACCTGATAGTGTCTGTATTGTTAAGGTAGGGAACATTCAGATTAGATTTCTTCTTGATTTTGCCACTAGAAGAGAGAACATGAAGGAAAGATAAATTTGAAATTTTACGTTGCAAAAATGTGATTCCTAAATGTCCCAGAATGCTGGAAAAGTAAAGTTTTATGTTTTGAAGAGCATTAAAGGGCAGTGTTAGGTAAATTTATGAGGTTTTAGACTTTTAGATAAAAAATATGCTAGATACCCGAGAGAGATTATGCACATTAATTTCAACCTAATATCTAATTTTAAAATAATTACATGCCTCCTGAGAAAGTGGACATTTCAAGCATCCTGATAGTTGCTTGCCACCACACCAAATACTTTTTTTGTTTTTGTTTTTGTTTTTGTTTTGTTTTGTTTTGTTTTTTTGAGACAGAATCTCACTTTGTCGCCCAGGTTGGAGTGCAGTGGTACAGTCTCGGTTCACTGCAACCTCCGCCTCCCGGATTCAAGTGATTCTTCTGCCTCAGCCTCCCAAGTAGCTGGGATTACAGGCGTCCGACACTACGCCGGGCTAATTTTTATATTTTTAGTAAAGCCAGGGGGTTTCCACCATGTTGGCCAGGCTGGACTCCTGACCTCAAGTGATCCGCCGGCCTCAGGCTTCCAAAGTGCTGGGATTACAGGCGTGAGCCACTGCGCCCGGCCTGGTATCCATTTTTTAGAAAGCACTGAATTGACTGAAATTTTGAATCTTCCTTTTTTTCTTTTCTTTTTTTTTTTTTTTGAGACGGAGTCTCGCTCTGTCGCCCAGGCTGGAGTGCAGTGACGCGATCTCGGCTCACTGTAAGCTCCGCCTCCCCAGTTCACGCCATTCTCCTGCCTCAGCCTCCCGAGTAGCTAGCACTACAGGCGCCCGCCATTAGGTCCAGCTAATTTTTGTATTTTTAGTAGAGACGGAGTTTCACTGTGTTAGCCAGGATGGTCTCGATCTCCTGACCTCGTGATCCGCCCGCCTCGGCCTCCCAAACTGCTGGGATTACAGGCGTGAGCCACCGCGCCCCGCCTGAATCTTCATTTGTTAATTCCGTTGTCAATAATTATTCCCCAAAGTCTGAGATTGTGTCACCTATGAACACGTTCTAGGAACTTGTATTTATTTTTTGAGACGTAATTCACTTAACATAAAGTTCACCCTTTTAAAGTGCACAGTACAGAGGGTTTTAGTATACTCACAAAGTTGTGCAAGTCGTCGCCACTATTCTAAGATTTTATATTTTATTGTAAACCCTTTCCAGTATGTTTTCACACTGCACCTCCTGATCCTCAGATTCCTTGTGAAGCTGATCGCTGTCTTCCGAGGTGTTCTGTGGGCGTTGCTACTTTTGCCTCAAATGCTTTTCTAATTAGTTTCACTTCAAAAGAAGAGGCAGGTGAAGTTACTAACGCTGCTGCCCTTGATTTATAGAGTAACAACCCACTAGCTAAAGTACATGCTTGTTTTCATACCTAGAACTCTCGTTTTAACATACGCGAGTTATATGTCAAATCTTGTTTTGACATATGACTGGTAGTCTGGTGAGCCACCAATGTGCTTTCAATGCCTCCCAATTAGAAACCAGGGATCTCCCAATAAAGAGGTGCCTCCCATGTCCTTCCACTTCTGGCCCAGGAGACCTAAGTTGCCTTTCTGTTCAGGCAGCAGCGCATTTCTCCCCTTCATCTTTATGATACCACTGAAGAAATGAGGGAGATGCGGAATGAGAGGGCGCGAACTTGTTATTACGGCGTCGAGAACGCCAGACAGAGTAACCAACGACTAATAGAATAACGCTGGTGCGCGTAATTCGGGTACCGTGCCTTCCTAACTCCAGCTCCCGCCAGTAGCCCGAGGCGAGCTACGCGCGCGCGGCCCCCGGCCGCGCCCCCAAGCGCCCTCCCCATTGGCCACAGCTGGCCCACGTGACCTCTATCGCCTAACCTGCTCGTCCGCGCGCGCTTTTTCCTCCACAGAAAGCCTAAGGCGGGGGTCTCACGGGTGCGCGAGGTCGTTCGGAGGACCTGGGGGCGCTCTCTGGCGGGGAGCCTGAGACAATGCCTAAGTACTGTCCAGAGGAAAACTCTTACTGAGGTAGCAGAAGATTGAGGAGGTCCACCTCTCCCCTCAGTGGCTTCTGTCCCGGGCTGTGACACAGACAGACTGAAAATGGAAATCACAAGCCTTTCATTGGCAGGAATGTGACTCCCTGAAGCCAAGATTTATCTCTTTGGGGGCGCTCTACACATACAAACCTAACTCTTCGGGGGAAAATACATAATTTTTGTATGGGGAATTCAAAGCCACTTTTTCTTAGAAGAGTTGAGGGTCGTGGGAAATCCGGAGCAACCATCCTGATACACATCATTTAAGGGAAATTAGAAACTCCTGGGGAAACAAAGATGAGTAAAAGCAAAAGGAGGCCCTGCGCACCATTGTTGTGCGGGAATGGAATGATTTGACAAGGGCCAGTAGTGTAATAATTACAGATAGGAAAGGGCTAAATAAATGTGTGTGCATGTGTGTGTAAGTAGTATAAATGGGAAATATAATTGTAGAATTCAGTAGAGTTCAATTTAACTTATTTTTCTCTTTAAGAGTGCTTTGCTTACTTTTGCTTTTTTTAATTTTTTGCTTCGGAGGCTTACCAACCCTTCCTCCTCTAGATAAACAATTTCTTTTTTAATTCGTTCATTCCAGAAATACTAGGACCTCCTATATTCCAGGCACTGTGCTAGGTACTGAGATGACAATGATAAATAAAAACAGTACCAGTTCCTTCAATCATGGAGCATATGGTCTGGTAAAGGAAGCAGACAGTAGTTAACTGCACATATCAATGTTAAATATAATGTGATAAGTGCTAAGGAGAGGTCTGGATGCCATAATGGGGGATTTGACCTAGCAGGGAGATCAAAGAAGGCTTGCCTCAAGATGCAACCCCTGACATGAGACCTGAAGGGGTTAAGGGGGTTGGAGGTTGCAGACAGAGGGAGCAGCTTGTACAAGGGAGCACTGGGAGCCTCTCCCCTTCCAATGACTGCCCACCTCACTCATTTCCACTATACATACATTCATCTTGCCCCTCAGTTCTCAGAAGACATTTGTTCTCTTAATTCCAAGTTCTTAGGGAGTGCCTGGTTGTAACCTACAATGATTGTTAAAGACAGTGTTACCCAATAGGTAAGTATACATATCTAATATAATAGCAATATACATTTAATATACAATATATATTAATATACAGTCTAATATGCATTATCTGTTGTTTTGTATAAGAAAAATATACAATGACTGTAACAAATTGTAGGATATGATATATCCCAATAGAACTAAAAGTGCTGTAGACAAAGTAGTGAGAGATCACATGATTTTGGAAGACTCAAAAAAGGCATCTTAGCGAAAGTAATTTTCAAAAATCATTGAGGTAAGATTTGGTCAGATAAAGATACAATTTAGTTAGAGCATAAGGTTCTAAAAGAAGAGTAAGGAGGTTGAACCAATCAGTTGAAATACATTCCAAGGGCCTTGAAAACCAGTCTAAAGAGTTTGTAGAAACCAAGCTAGTGCAGTGGCTTGCCTCTGAAATCCCAGCTACTCCAGAGGCTGAGATGGGAGGATTGCTTGAGCCCAGGAGTCTGAGATCAGCCTGGGCAATGCAGCGAAACACACTGTCTAAAATATTTTTAAAAGTCTGTAGAAACTAAAAAGTTCTATTTAAGTTTTAAGAACTTTCCTGAGATACTTTTTCTCCCCTAATATTTGTCTTGGAAAATTTTAAATCTACAGAAAAGTGGCAAAATTAACTCTATGGTTATTCATAAACCCTTCCCACAGATTAGTCAGTTTTGTTTTGTTTTGCTTTTTTTTGAAACAGGGTCTTACTCAGTCGCTGAGACTGAAGTGCAGTAGTGTGATCATAGCTCATGGCAGCCTTGAACTCCTAGGCTCAAGTGGTCTTCCTGCCTCAGTCTCCCAAGTAGCTGGGACCATAGGCATGCATCACTGGGCCCAGCTAATTTTTTGTTTTTTTTGTAGGGGTAGCATCTCACTTTGTTGCCCAGGCTTATCTTAACTCCTGGGCTCAAGTGATCCTGCCTTGTCATCCCAAAATGTTGGGATTACAGATGTCAGCCACACCTGGCCTTGGTTTTTTGTTGTTGTTGTTTGATTTTGCCTCATTTGCTTTATTCTAAGAACAAGGATATTTTTCTGCATAACCACAATACGACACTTGTGAGGTACTTTTGTTTGAGACAGAGTCTCTATCTGTTGCCCAAGCTGGAGCGCAGTGGCACAATCTCAGCTCGCTGCAACCTCCGCCTCCCGGGTTCAAGGGATCTTCTTGCCTCAGCCTTCCCAGTAGCTGGGATTACAGGCACACACCACTATGCCCAGCTAATTTTTTTGTATTTTTAGTAGAGATGGGGTTTCACCATGTTGGCCAGGCTGTTCTCAAACTCCTGACCTCAGGTGATCTGCCCGCCTTGGACTCCCAAAGTGCTGGAATTACAGGTGTGAGTCACCGCGCCTGGCCCTGAGATACTTTTAAATTTAAATTTTGAATAAGTATTTATTAATTAATAAGTGACTTACCAATTTTAATTTCATACTACATTGTAAGTGCTATATGTTTGCTTAAAAATACATTTTCTTGGCTAGAAAAATAAAAAATATGAAAAGGCATACAGTGAAGACTATCTCTTTCGTTCTTGTCCCCCATCTGCTTAGTTCTCACTCCCCTAGTTCCCTATCTTAGGCAACGATTGTTCTTAGATTCTCAGGTATCTTTCCAGAATTTCTTTACGCAAACATGGACAATTGTGAATATGGATTTTTGTACCTATTTTTGGATGAAAAGTATCATATTAAGCACACAATTCTTACTTGCTTTGTCACTTAATATGATTTGGAGATCCTTCTGCATTAATGCTTAAATAACTTCCTCATTGTTTTTTTACAGTGGCATAGTATTCCATTGTGTGGATATACCATAATTTATTTAAACTGTTCCCAATTGACTTACACTTGGGCTGTTTCCAATTACTTAATATTGAAACCAATGCTGTAACAGATAACCTTAGACATATTTCTATTTGTAAAATTTGATAGATGGATAGATAGCATTGCTCCCTACACAGGTTGTACCAATCTAAACTCCCACTAGCAATTGTGAGAGTATCTCCAAGCTTTTACAACAGTGGCTGACATATTGTAAGTGCCATATAAGTGTTTGCTTAAAAACTAGATTTTCTTGTTTAGAAAAATAAATAAATGAAAAGATGTACAGTGAAAAGCCTAGCCCTAAACCCACCTACTTGGGTGCTTACCCTTGGGCTAAGGTGAATCAATGCTTTGAGACCCTGGCTCTTTCTTCCCACACTATTTTCTCCCTCACACTCTTGACTCTGTTGTAGGGTCTTGGAGATTTGGGGACCATTGTTGATCAAAGGCCAAATATTTCACCTGGTTCTAAACCGAGAGCTTTAAATATATGAATGTGCATTATTGTTGCTGTTTTACAACTTTAAATGAAAGGAGAGCTGACTTCAAGACAAATGGAAAGGTAGTGCTGTTTTTAGATAAAGTTACAGAGTAGCTGACCTTTTTCATCCAACTCTAACCTAATCAACAAATATCTATGGAGTACTTCCTATGTATAGGGCACTGAGCTAGGTCTTAAGAGTTATGAAATAGATACTTGCCCTCAAGGATTTCACTATTGTTTAGACAGGCACAAAATATAAATAATCATTATGTCAAGTTTCAACATGCAAAATATACCTCTTGCTTTTGGCACACTCACTGCTTTCCTTCCTGTCTCCTTCCTCCTCTGCCTCTTTGCCTACCTAACTGCCCTGATCACTGAGCTGCCCAAGGCTTGTTGGTTTCCTTGTAGCTCCTTCGTTTCTCCCAGTGTCCATTATTGAAACTTACCCAACTTGTATTTCACTTTCCTGATGCAGATATTAGAGTTTGTATTTCTCAAGTGATAATTAGTTATGATTAGTTATTCTGTTAAACTAATAGTTACAAATCAATATGCTTTTGATTGGCACAGGCAGGCCTAGCCCATTTGGAAGTAGGTGAAATTTGTTCAGTCTTCCCAGTTGATTCCTGTGTGAGTACCTTCTCTCCTGGGTGAGCTCTCAACCCTCATTGATATCCTCACTTTTTTTTCAGGTGATTGTCAACTAATCATTAGGGTGTTATTTCAAAATGGTTTGAAGTGAGGATCTCAGGAGTATGTGTTATGTTTCAAGATACAATTTTATAGAAAACTGAAATGACAGGCAATAGGGTTGCAATTTTGATCAGAAGGCTGTAAGCCACCGACTTAGGGACTTACCCTTGGCTGAAGTGAATTAATGCCCTGGCCCTCCCTGCCCCACACTATCTTCCCTCTGCCACTCTTTACTCTGTCATAGGGTCCTGGAGTTTTGGGGACCATTACTGTCAGAGATCTTCGAACCCAGCTGGCAGCTGTTGCTCGGTGGCCTCTGGAGGAGAGTGGGAATGTAACGGTGGAAGTGAGTGGGTACTCTCCAGTGCTCTTAGGCACTCTTCCCTTTGTCTTCTCCCAGTCGCCTTGCAGCCTGGCTGCCCATGGTGAAAGGTGATTTTTTTTTTTTTTCAATCTCTATCACTCTGTGTAGGTGGCTGCCTTTTCCACTCAGCAGAAGTGGTTCTCACTAGTTGCCCAATGTGTTTAAAAGTGTGGATTTGTATAATGATGCTGTATATTTGTTGCATTCATTTTAAAATCAAAGCAACTCAGGTTCATGGAAACAAATCAACTAGTACAGAGAGCTTATGGTGAAAAGGGACTTGGACCAGCGCCTGGCACATAGAAAGCCCTCTATTTGTTGAATGAATGAATGAATGAATACAAAGTCAGTGTCCAGCCTGTCCTTTACACCTCCACCCCATCCCACCATTCCTTTACTAGAAGTGAAATTCCTTAATTGGTCATGTTTTCCGGTTTTCTAGATCCATGATTCTTTTTTTTTTTTTTTTTTTTTTTTTTTTTGAGACGGAGTCTCACTCTATCGCCCAGGCTGGAGTGCAGTGGCGCAATCTTGGCTCACTGCAAACTCCGCCTCCCAGGTTTACGCCATTCTCCTGCCTCAGCCTCCCAAGTAGCTGGGACTACAGGCGACAGCCACCACGCCCGGCTAATTTTTTGTATTTTTAGTAGAGACGGGGTTTCACCGTGTTACCCAGGATGGTCTTGATCTCCTGACCTCATGATCCACCCGCCTCGGCCTCCCAAAGTGCTGGGATTATAGATGTGAGCCACCGCGCCTGGCCTAGATCCATGATTCTTATCCCTGGGTGCATGTTAGAATCAGCTGGGGAGCTTAAAAAACAAACAACAACAACAACAAAAAAAACCTATGTGTAGTCTCATTCCCAGACTAACAAAATTACTTTTTAAGCCTCCAAGCTGATTGTCTTGTGCAGCCAGCATTCAGAACCAGTATTCTAAATAATGTGCCTTTACATTTATTCCTCTCTTTCTTTTTTCTTTTCTTTTCTTTTCTTTCTTTTTTTTTGATACAGGGTCTCACTGTGTCTGCGAGGCTGGAGTGCATTGGTGCAATCTCAGCTCACTGCAGCCTTGACCTCCTGGGCTCAAGTGATCCTCCCACCTCAGCCTCCCGAGTAGCTGGGACCGCAGGCATGCACCACCATGCCTGGCTAAGTTTTTGATTTTTTTTTTTTTTTTTTTCTTTTTAGAGACGAAGTCTCACTATGTTGCCCAGGCTGGTCTGAAACTCCTGGGCTCAAGTGATCCTCCTGCCACTGTCTCCCGAAGTGCTGGGATTGCAGGAGTGAGCCACCATGCCTGGCCCACTATCTCTTGGTTAATCATATTCATATCATCCATTGACTCCTTGACATGACAGATGAGGTTTAGCTCATACCGCACCCTCCTTTTTCTCATATTTGATGTTAAATTATTATTATTATTTTGAGACGAAGTCTTGCTCTGTTCCCCAGGCTGGAGTGCCATGGCGCGATCTTGGTTCACTGCAACCTCTGCCTCCCTGATTCAAGTGATTTTCCTGCCTCAGCCTCCCTAGTAGCTGGGATTATAGGTGCCCGCCACCACACCCGGCTACTTTTTGTATTTTTAGTAGAGATGGGGTTTCACCATGTTGGCCAGGCTGGTCTCGAACTCCTGACCTCAGGTGATCTGTCCGCCTTGGCCTCCCAAAGTGCTGGGATAACAGGCGCGAGCCACTGTGCCTGGCTGTTAAATTATTTTAATATTTCTCTCTGTTGTCTTCATAAACTTAAATAATTTGCACTCCTATTTCTTATTCGATCCATTTTCAGCAATATCACATGAACTCTCATTTTGTAAGATGAAGATACTAACTTCCATGTCTTCTCACCCAGTCTTCTGGAGCCTGCTATTTGCTCCCCATATTTTTTAATTCTTATAGTTTTGAAGTTGTTAACATTTGCATTCTGACCTCCAGCCACAATCAGCTCTTCCATGCTATCCATCAGTTGTTTCTTAAAGTTACAAACCAATAAACTTGGTTTTCATTATAGTATCTATATAGTGTCTATCACCAGGTCTAGTGATAGTAGCTGACATTTATATAATACAGGATTTATTGTATAGTAAGTACTTTATGAACATCATTGTTTGTCATAATGATCAGAAGGTCCCTTTTTTAAAATGGGGAAACTGAGGCACGGAGAAGTTGAGGCTTATTTAAGAACAGAAAGTCAGAAAGTAGTTGAGACAGAACTTGCACCATTTTCTACAGAAGGATAGGATGAATTTTTTTCTTTAGGTACAAGTTTAGGACCCTGGCCAGATGAAAAGATAATGCACATCAAGGTCAAATACATATTTTTCTCTTCTCTGTTTTGGGGAGGAATAAGGGTGGTCTTTGGGTCTTGTCAGTTTTCTTTTTTCCATTTCTGTTTATTTCTTCTCTTTAGAGATAGGGTCTGGGTCTTTGTCTGTTGCCAAGGCAGGAGTACAGTGGCGCGATCATAGCTCACTGTAGCCCCCAGCTCCTGGGCTCAAGCGATCCTCCCACTTCAGCCTTCTGAGTAGTTAGGACCACAGGTGCACTCCATCACGGCTGGCTGGCTTTCTTTCTTTCTTTCTTTCTTTCTTTCTTTCTTTCTTTCTTTCTTTCTTTCTTTCCTTCCTTCCTTCCTTCCTTCCTTCCTTCCTTCCTTCCTTCCTTCTTTCTTTCTTTCTTTCTTTCTTTCTTTCTTTTCTTTTCTTTTCTTTCTTTTTCTTTTCTTTCTTCTTTGTAGAGACAGGGTCTTGGTCTATATTGCCCAGGCTGGTTTCAAATTCTTGGGCTCAAGTGATGCTCCTGCCTAAGCTTCCCAAAGTGCTGGGATTGCAGACATGAGCCACCCTGCCCTGCCACTTTTTAAATTTCTGGTAGTGACTGATTTCAAACACTTCAGGATCTCTTTCCTTCTTAGCAGATGGACCAGTCTCCTGTTTCATATACAAAATTGATGTCATCAAGGGTAAATACGTGAATCTTCCTCACTTCTTCCAGACTTCCTTAAATGAGCATCATATCTTATCTCCTGTCCTGTCTCAAAGGAAGGAGGAACCCTCCTCCTGTTCAAAACTAATCCTCATATTTGTATTCACATTCCTCCTTAACTTCTGGGACTTCACCTCAACAATTTGCCCTACTGTATCTCCCATTTTTTGTTGCTCCTGATCTAATTCCTCTCCTCAATCTGCAAACCTGCTCAAGACTCAATTGAGAAAGTTCCTGCAACACACCTCCTCCAGCTACTGCCAATTCTCTCATTCCTTCATCAGGACACTTTAGAAGAGCAGTCTACACATATTGATGCCAAGTCCAGTTTGGTAACTCAAATTCATGCTCACTGTCATGAAAATTTCCATTCATCCCTACTGCAAGACCAGTTCTCTTTTCTGATACTTAGAGCCTGGGTTATACCAGCAATTCTTTTTGTTTTATTTCATTTATTTATTTATTTATTTATTTACTTATTTATTTATTTATTTATTTATTTATTTTTGAGACAGTCTAACTATGTTGCCAAGGCTGCAGTGCAGTAGCGCGATCTCAGTTCACTGCAGGCTCCACCTCCCAGGTTCAAGCAATTCTTCTACCTCAGCACCCCCTAGTAGCTGGGATTACAGGCATATGCTACCATGCCTGGCTAATTTTTGTATTTTTAGTAGAGACGAGGTTTCACCATGTTGGCCAGGCTGGTCTCGAACTCCTGACCTCAGATGATCCATCTACCTCAGCCTCCCAAAGTGCTGGGATTACAAGTGTCAGCCACCATGCCTGGCCAGCAGTTCTTTTTAAAGGATCAATTTGTCCTTGGCAAGAGACTTTGAGCCTTCCTCAGATTGATTTGTAGGCCTGCTAAATTTAAGCAAATTATTTTGAAATTATTATTCAGACCAAAGATTGTTAAGAATTAAATTTTTAACTGTAATAAGTTTGATTATGAAAGGACATGCCTTTTGAGATGGTACCATAACTATTGATTTTGTACTTGAAATATTTGCATCTTCAAAACGATTGAATTTAAAGCACTAGCTAATGCTCTAAAGTCCTCATAAAAGAAACCACTTTCCTCAACTAAAAGAAGAGGTCATTTTGAGTTTGACATGAAGCCTTGAGTTCTGGTGAGGTGGTTTGTCTCTGAGAAAGGGAGACATGTATTTTCCAATCTGCCAGCAGATGGCCCAGAATGTGGAGAGGCCAAGACTTCCAGTACTTTCAACCTCATTTTTTTCCACATTGTGTCAACATTCCAAAGGTAATGTTCAAATACTTTCTTGAAATTCCTTTTAACAGTCTGGGACTTAGGGGTGGTGGCTACCAGCAGTGAAGACTCCTGGAGTGACTTTACCTTGAGAAAAATCACCTAAAATTATGCCTAGTTATACAGATAAAGCGCTGCCAGGTTTAACACAGAGGAATATCTTTTTGGAAGGAAGTATAAAGCAATCCCTTCAGTTTAAACTTAAGCCACATTTTAATTTGCTTCATATTTGGACTATAAGCTTCCTATATGATCTTTTATTGTTTTCCAGACTTTCTCATTTCCTTTCTTCCCCTGATCCATGTGATTTGTAATTATTACATCCTCAAACTTCCCCAAGTTCTAAACCATATAATTGCTTCCACCAAGTCTCCCTTTCCACTGGGAACTTCCCTTTGAGAGTTGTTCTCTTGCTCCAATCTGGTTATTCTCTAGGCACACTGCACCATTGAGATCCTGGGACTTCCGTATACATGGTTGGACCCACCTGTTGTTAAATCTTGTGGCTTTTTCTTTCTTAATTCAGTCTTACTCTATTTATTGTGTTTTACTGGAATACTTCTTCAAGAGACTTCCTAACAAATGGTGTATGGGAGAAAAATTCCTGAGTCCTTGCATGTGTGCAAATGTCTTCATTTCAATTCTCACATATTTTTTATTTTTATTTTTATATTTTTAGAGACAAGCTCTCACTCTGTTTCCCAGGCTGGAGTGCAGTGAAGTGATCTTTAGCTCACTGTAACCTTGAATTCCTGGGCTCAACCTATCCCTCTGCCTCAGCCTCTTGAGTATCAAGGACTACAGGCTCATGCCACCACATATGGCTAATTTTTAAAGTTTTTGTACCGATGGGAGTCTCACTATATTGCCCAGACTGGTCTCAAACTCCTGGGCTCAAGCAGCCCACTCATCTCAGACTCCCAAAGTGTTGGGATTAACGGTGAGCCACTGTGCCTGGCCCCACCTCTCACATATGACAGTTTAGCTGGGCATAGAATTCTAGATTGAAAATAATTTTTTATAAAACCTTTGAGGGCATTAAAAAATTTCTCCCACTATATTCTAGTATCCATTGTTGTTGATGGGAAGTCCATTGCCGAATGAATTCCTGTTTCTCCTCAAATGCTTTAAAGAGTCTCCTTATATTTATCCTTGGTGTTTTGAAATTTCAATATGTTCAAAGGGTAAGGTTTTTATTTCCCCATTTGCTGTGCTAAGAACTTGGTAGGATTTTCTAATATGAATGTTTGTGCCCTTTAGGTCTGGGAAGCTGTTTTGCATTGTTCGTTTATTTCCTCCTCTGTTTCACTCTTCCTGGAATTTCTATTAATCAGATGCTGGTCCTTCCATATTATTCCTCTGTATTTGCCTATCTTTTCTCTCATGTTTTTCAACTTCTGATTTTTTTTTTTTCCGCTGAGATTTCCTTGACTTAACTTTTTTCAGGCTATCAATTGTATTTTTAATTTTGGCAATCGTATTTTTGAAATCTGAAAGATTTTGTTCTAGGATTTTTCTTTTTTCATAGCATTCTCTTTTGTTTTATGAACGTAATATTGTCTTAAGTCTGTCTCTAAACAGGCCAGGTGCAGTGGCTCATGCCTGTAATCCCAGCACTTTGGGAGGCCAAGAGGATCGCTTGAACCCAGGATTTCAAGAGTCTCTTTTTTTTTTTGAGACGGAGTCTCGCTCTGTCGCCAGGCTGGAATGCAGTGGCACGATCTCGGCTCACTGCAACCTCTGCCTCCCAGGTTCAAGAGATTCTTCTGCCTCAGCCTTACGAGTAGCTAGGACTATAGGCGCGCACCACCACACGCAGCTTAATTTTGTATTTTTCGTAGAGACGGGGTTTCACCATGTTAGCCACGATGGTCTGGATTTCTTGACCTCGTGATCCGCCCGCTTCGACCTCCCAAAGTGCTAGGATGACAGGCGTGAGCCACCCCTCCGGCCTATTTTTTTAATTTTTGTTTTTATTTTTGAGACGGAGTCTTGCTCTGTCACCCAGGCTGGAGTGCAGTGGCGGGATCTCGGCTCACTGCAACCTCCACCTCCTGGGTTCAAGCGATTCTCCTGCCTTCGCCTCCCGAGTAGCTAGGATTACAGGTGCACGCCCGGCTAATTTTTCTTTTTTCTTTCTTTCTGGTTTTTTTTTTTTTTTTTTGAGACGGAGTTTCACTCTTTTTGCCCAGGCCGGAGTGCAATGGCGCGATCTCGGCTCACCGCAACCTCTGCCTCCCGGGTTCAAGCAATTCTCCTGCCTCAGCCTCCCGAGTAGCTGGGATTACAGGCATGCGCCACCATGCCTGGCTAATTTTGTATTTTTAGTAGAGACAGGGTTTCTCCATGTTGGTCAGGCTGGTCTGGAACTCCCGACCTCAGGTGATCCACCCACCTTGGTCTCCCAAAGTGCTGGGATTACAGGTGTGAGCCACCGTGCCTGGCAATTTTTCTGTTTTTAGTAGAGATGGGGTTTCGCCATGTTGGCCAGGCTGGTCTCAAACTCCTGACCTCAGGCAATCCTCCCGCCTCGGCCCCCCAAAGTGCTGGGACTACAGGTGTAAGCCACTGCGCCTGGCTCCACTCTTATTTTTAAAAACCTCTCTAAACACATACATTAGAATTTGCAAACATTATTTTCTGTTCACTGAATTATGTGTTTTCTTCAGAATTACCGTTTTGTCTGGTATTTATTTTTTTGGCAAGGTTTTACTCTATTACCCAGGCTGGAGAGCAGTGGCAAGATCTTGGCTCAGTGCAACCTCAACATCTTGGGCTCAAATGACCTTCTCACCTCGGCCTCTGAGTAGGTGGGACTACAGACACACATCACCATGCCTGGCTAATTTTTTGTTTGTTTGTTTTTATTTTGTAGAGATGGGGTCTCACTATGTTACCCAGGTTGCTTTTGAACTCTTGACCTCAAGTGATCCTCCTGCCTTTGCCTCCCAAAGTGCTCGGGTTACAGGCATGAGCCACCTTGCAGGTAATTCTTTGTTATTTTAGTGAAAGATACAGTGGGTAGCTAGTGTGGGTTTTTTCTGCTGTTATGTGAGAACTGTTTCCCCAGGTGGGTAGTAAGAACTAACATTTATACAGTGTTTACCTGCGTTCTAGGCACTGCTCTGTGTAAGTTAAATATATTAACTTATTAAGTCATCTCAACAACTCCTCTATGAGGTAGTTACTATGGTCTTTTCTTTTCTTTTCTTTCTTTTTTGAGATAGAGTTTCACTCTTGTTGCCCAGGCTGGAGTGCAGTGGTGGAATCTTGACTCACTGCAACCTCCACCTCCTGGGTTCAAGCAATTCTCCTGCCTCAGCTTCCCAAGTCGCTGGGATTACAGGTGCGTGCCACAGTGCCCGGCTAATTTTTGTATTTTTAGTACAGACGGGTTTTCCCTATGTTGGCCAGGCTGGTCTCAAACTCCTGACCTCAGGTGATCCGCCCACCTTGGCATCCCAAAGTTGTGGGATTACAGGCATTAAGCCACGGTGCCTGGCCATAGTATTTCATTCAGTTTACTATTCCATCAATTGTAAGATGAACCATTATTTTGTTTACTACTAAAAAGGTAAATAATGCTGTTGAAGTATGACATGTCTTTATAAGATTATAAGGCACATACTGATTATTCTTGTATTAAAAATCTTAGAATGAATGAAATAATACATTACTATTGCTGTTTTACAAATGAAGAAACTGAGGCCTGGACAGAATGGATAACTTGTGGCAGGTTACATAGTTAACATGTGGCAGATTTTATATTTGAACCCAAGCTTTCTGGCTTCAAAATTCTACCACTATACCTGAGTGCCTCTCCAGGACTCTCTCTAATGGAGGCTCAAATGGTGCATAGGAGGGTTTTGAGTTGTCTGGGATTTAGGTAGATGAGTTAGTTTCTAGCTCTGTGTCCCCCAAATGCCAGAACAAAGAGACCTTTAGTTTGAGGTGCCAACATCCATAAAGAAGCTTCTGCTTTCACCACAGAGTTTGACCTCTTCCATTAAATAATGGTCTGGATTCCTTCCTTCCTTCCTTCCTTCCTTCCTTCCTTCCTTCCTTCCTTCCTTCCTTCCTTCCTTCCTTCCTTCCTTCTTTCCTTCCTTCCTCCCTTTTCTTTTTCTTTCTTCTTGCCTTCTTCCTTTTTTCTTTCTTCCTGTCTTTCCCATCCTCTTCCTTCCTCTTTCTCTCTCCCTTCCTCTCTTCCTCCCTTCCTCCCTTCCTCTCTTCCTCTCTCTCTTTCTCTCTTTCTGCCTTCCTGCTTTCCTTCTTTCTCTCCTTCTCTCTTTATTCTCTTTCTTCTTCTTCTTTTATTATTTTGAATTTCACTCTAGTTGCCCAGGCTGGAGTGCAATGGCTCATTCTCGGCTCACTGCAACCTCTGCCTCCTGGGTTCAAGCTATTCTCCTGCCTCAGCCTCCTGAGTAGCTGGGATTATAGGCATGCAACACCACGCCCAGCTAATTTTGTATTTTTAGTAGAGATAGGGGTTTTCCATGTTGGTCAGGCTGGTCTCAAACTCCCAACCTCAGGTGATCCACCCGCCTCGTCCTCCCAAAGTGCTGGGATTACAAGCATGAGCCACCGCATCTGGCCTCTCTCTCTCTCTCTCTCTCCCCCTTCTCTCCTTCCTTCCTTCCTGGTCTTGAACTCCTGACCTCAGGTGATACACCTGCCTTGGCCCCCCAAAGTGCTGGGATTACAGGCATGAGCCATTGCACCCAGCCCACCCTCTCATTTTCTAAGACAGTTTTTAGTAACTAGTGGTGATTTTACAGATAATTAAGTAGGATTATCTCTTTTGAACTCTTTTTTTCTCAATGCAGATCATAATCTACCTTCTCAGCCCAAGGAGCATAGCATTGGTCAGAAGCATCACCAGGAGGAAATAATTCACAAGTTGGCCATGCAGCTGAGACACATTGGGGACAGTATTGATCATAGGATGGTTCGAGAGGTGAGGCTTCAGTTTCCCCAGCCAGGGCCTGTCAGGTAGGAGGAAAGAGCAAACAAAACCACAGCTGCCAAGTGTCTGAGATGCCCAGGAATTATCAGAATTAATGGATTAATACTGTCTGGATTACCAAATATTAGATCTAAACATTGTGAACCTGAGCCAAAGCTGGCATTTAATCTCATACTTGTTACTCAGACTGTGATCTGTGGACTGGCAGCATCAGCATCACTTGGTTAGATGTGTAAGATCTGAGACTCCAGCCCACACAGTCAGAATCAGAATCTAACTTTTTATGCATTCCTCAGGGGATTTGTGTGATCACATGCGCTCTGTGACAGATGGGGTGGCGGACCCCTCAGAGCCCAGTTTCTTGCTCTTAGATTCAACTATCCTGTGAAGCTTTCTTGGTGCAGCTTCCACCATGCTGTCCTCCACCATGCATGCCACAGGGAGTGCCGTGTCCTCTTTTATACTCAGGTCCCAATGTGGACAACACACAGTCTTTTCCTCAGATAAAACATCCTGGAGACAAAACATGAATGGGAGATCCCAACAATAATGCTATAAAAGCAAGAGGGGGCTCATGCCTGTAATCCCAGCACTTTGGGAGGCCAAGGTGGGCAGATCACTTGAGGTCAGGAGTTCGAGACCAGCCTGGCCAACATGGTGAAACCCCATCTCTACTGAAAAACACAAAAATTAGTCAGGCATGGTGGCACACACCTATAGTCCCAGCTACTCGGGAGGCTGAGGCAGGAGAATCTCTTAAACCTGGGAGGCAGAGGTTGCAGTGAGCCGAGATTATGCCACTGCACTCCAGCCTGGGTGACAGAGTGAGACTCTGTCCCAAAAAATAAAATAAAATAAAATAAAATAAAATAAAATAAAATAAAATAAAATAAAATAAAGCAGGAGAGAAATAAAGAGAAAATAAACATAGAGAACATAGGCAAACAAATAAACTATTTGCTAGGCCAATTTCATTCCAACAAATATTTATTGAATGCCAGACTCAGTTCCAGGCATTGGTGGCTACAGCAGTGAGCAGCAGTCTCATAGAAATGATGTGGGGAGGGAGCAGATAACAAGGCAGATGAACAGTAAACAGCCAAGTCAGACAGGGATGTGAGCTCCAAGCAGGATCAGGGCACACTGATTGATGGAGAGTGACTTCCAATAGGCTGTCAGGGAAGGCGTCTCTGGAAAGGTGATATTTAAGCAGAGACTGGAAATGAGGGAGCTAGCCATGGGAACACCTGGAGTGGGAAAGTGTTCCAGGCAGAGGGAACAGCCAGTGCAAAGCCCGGCCCCACCAATCTACTTTGTGTCTTTGTGGATTTGTCTATTCTGGACATTTTATATAAGTGGAGTAACACAATATGGAACTTTGTGTATGGCTTCTTTCACTTAACATACTTTTTTCAAGTCTTATCCACGTTGTAGCATGTATCAGTATTTTACTTTTTACAGTTGAATATTCTATTGTACAGATATACTGCATTTTGCTTATCCATTCACCAGTGGTTGGACATTTGGGTTGTTTCCACTTTGTGGCTATTATGAATAATGATGCTATGAAAATTTGTATATAAGTTTTTGTGTAGAAATGTTTTTAATTCTTTTGGGTACATACCTAGGAATGGAATTGCTGGGTCATGTGACATCTCTGTGTTTCACTTTTTGAGGACCTTTCAGACTGTTTTCCAAGGTGGCTACACTATTATACACTGTGGTCCACCAGCAGAGTATGAGGGTTCCAGTTTCTACACATCTTTGCCAACATTTGTTATTAACTATCTTTTTGATTATCGCCATCCTAGTGGGTATGAAGTGTATCTCATTGTGTTTTTGATTTGCATTTCTCTGATGAATAATATGCATCTTTACATATGCTTATTGGTCATTTTTCTCTTTGAAGAAATGTCTATTCATCTCCTTGCCCATTTATAATTGACTACTTATCTTTTTATCATTATATGAGTCTTTTTTTTTTTTTTTTTGAGACAGGTTCTTGCTCTGTTGCCTAGTCTGGAGTGCAGTGCTGTGATCATAGCTCACACAGCCTTGAACTCCTGGGTTCAATTGATCCTCCCACCTCAGCCTCCTTAGTTGCTGGGACCACAGGCACGTGCCACCACACCTGGCTAATTTTTAAATTTTAATTTAATTTAATTTTTTTGTAGAGACAGGGCCTCACTATGTTGCCCAGACTGGTCCTGGATTCCTGGGCTCAAATGATCTTCCTGCCTTGGCCTAGGATTCATTTGTATATTCTGGATGTAAGTTTCTTATCAGATATATGATTTGCAAATATTATATCCCATTCCGTAGGTTGTCCTTTTACTTTATTGATAGTGTTCTTTGAAGTACAAAAGTTTTAAATTTTGATGAAGTTCAATTCATCTACTTTTCTTTTTGTTGCTAGTGCTTTTGCTTTGGGTGTCACATTTATGTTTTCTTCTAAAGGCTTTTTAGTTTTAGTTGTTAAATTTAGGTCTTTGATCCATTTGAAATTAATTTTTACATACATTTTAGTTAAGAGTCTGTCTTCCTTTTTTTGCATATGGGTATCCTGTTGTCCCAACATCATTTGGATTTTGTTGTTGTTTGTTTATTTGTTTGAGACGGGGTCTTGTTATGCTGCCCAGACTGGCCTCAAACTCCTGGGCTCAAGAGATCCTCCCACCTCAACCTCCCAAGTAGCTGGGACTATAGGTACATCTCACTGTGTCTGGAGTACCATTTGTTGAAAAGACGATTGTTTCCCTATAAATTGTTTTGGTGTTATGGGATCTTTGGGGTATCAATTTTCTGGCCGGAAATCTCTATGGCCATGGCATCTTTTCCCCAAGTTCTTGTCCTGCATCCAGGAAGAATGAGGTATGCAGACAAGTGAAGGGTAAACAAGACAAAGATGAGCTTTATTGAGTGTTACAACAGCTCAGAGGAGATCCGCAGTGGGTAGCTCCTCTCTGTAGGCAGGTTATCCATTGAGTGTTCAGTTCTCAGCAGAGAGGAGGCCCTGGAGAGAGTAGCTCCTCTTTGCAACTAGTCCTCCCAATGTCTGCAGCTCTCAGTGGAGAGGCGGCCCTAGAGAGGGTGGCTCCTCTCTGCCAGCAGGTCATCTCTGCAGCTGTTAGCAGAGAGGGCAGTTCCTCTCTGCAACTTGTTGTTGCCTCATCTCCAGCTATCAGCAGAGAGGGTAGCTTCTCTCTGCAGCTGATCATCCCATTGTCTCTCTACCCTCTTTGTCCTGAGGACATCACCTGCCCTGCTCTGGCTGAGCCCAAGGCTTTTATGGACGTCAGAGGGAAGGCAGTGCATGCTGATTGGTCCATGGGTGGCCATGGGTGGGTCTGGAAGGGGCACTACCAGTCCCCACTCTGGTCCACAGGACTGGCTGCCTAGCCCCCAGCCTTTAGACCCCCCCGACCTGAAGGTGGGGTCTCACTGGGGACCCACTCCCTTCCACCCAGGAATCAATCTGCCTCTGGTGCCATGAGGGACTTGGCCCCCACCCCTACTCAGAGATTGGAGCAGGCTCTGGGAGCAGAGAGAGGCCAGGCAGTGGGAGCAGACACCCCTGAGCCTTCAGGGGTAGGGGTATGTCCTTCCTGGGGCCCCCAAGGGTGCAGGCTGCAGAGATGCCTGGGTCCTGCAACTGGGAGGGTGGTCAGAGTGTCACCCAGGGAGCTCCTGCCCCAACTCAGAAGAGGTGGGGCTCCCACTGGCTCCATGGAGCATGTGGCCCAAGCTGCACCTTCCTGCTGCAGCCAGTATGAGGGCAGCAGCCATTGCCATCATTGGCACCCTTGTTGAAAACCAATGGGCTGTAAATATGAGAGTTTCTTTCTGTACTCTCAATTCTGTTCCACTGATCTGTATAGCTATCCTTATGCCTGCTCCAGCTTTTCTTGCAGAACTTTACATAGCTGGTTTTGACCTAGACATTTGTTCTGTACTATAAACCTATAAACTTGCACTTTAGAATACCTTTTGTGTTGTTGTTTTTTTGACAGGGTCCCACTCTGTTGCCCAATTTGGAGTGCAGTGGCACTATCTCACTGTAGCCTCAACTTCCCAGGTTCAAGGAATCCTCCCACCTAGGCCTCCAGAGTAGCTGGGACCACAGTTGCCCACCACCATACCTGGCTAATTTTTTTGTATTTTGTTTGTAGAGACACGATTTCGCCACGTTGCGCAGCCTGGTCTCAAACTCCTGGGCTCGAGCAATCTCTGCATCGGCCTCCCAAAGTGCTAGGATTACAGGCATAAGCCACTGCGCTCAGCCTAGAACACCTTTAAAAAGACCACAACACATTTAAAAAATAATAGTTTGAAAAATTCCACCCAAGTGTGGTGGCCACAGTCCCAGCTACTCGGGAGGCTGAGGTGGGAGGATCGCTTGAGCCTATGCGGTCAAGGCTGCAATAAGCTGTGATAGTGCCACTGCACTCCAGCCTGGGTAACAGAGTGAGACCCTGTCTCAAAAAAAAAAAAAAAAAAAAAAAAAAAAATTCCTTCTAAGTTTGGCTCTGAAATGCTAAAAAGGCTTTGCTGCTTCGAAGTTCAAATCAAGGAAATTAACAGAATTTCAAGTCTGGCATGGTAACTTACTTTCATATATAGTCATCATTTATTTACCTTTTGTACTCTGTTTAATCAAGCAGTCACATCGATTCTCTAGATGCCTTCCTGCCACTGATGTATTTAAAAAAACTTTTATTCTTGCTCTTGGAACTGCCTATCAAGCAGCTCATCAAGTTATATTTTTATATGCTAAATGGATTGTTGTTGAGCTGCTAAATTTTTTGCTCTCTTGTTCTTTTTACTTAAGCAAATGCTCTTTTTCAAAAGTGTTCTGTGTTTCTCAAAATAACAACTTTTAGGCTGGGCACAGTGGCTCACACCTGTAATCCCAGCACGTTAGGAGGCTGAGGCCAGGAGTTTGAGACCAGCCTGGGCAACATAGTGAGACCCTGTCTCTACAAAACAATTTTTTGAAAAATTAGCCAGGTGTGGTGGTGTGTGCCTGTAGTCCAGCTACTTGGGAGGCTGAGGTGGGAAGATTGCTTGAGCCCAGGAATTCGAGGCCTTAGTGAGCTATGATTGTGTCACTGCACTTCAACATGGGTGACAAAGAGAGACCCTGAATCTGAAAAAGAAAAAAAAAATCTCTATTTTGCCATTGAGTTGTGTGGGGTTTTGGTTCAAGTATGTTTTTTTTTAAATCCGTTTTTTTTTAAGCCCGGGACATATACTTTTTCTAGATATAAAGCATGTTTTAAAATAGTTAGGCTTCTCATCACTTTTAGAATTTTAAATATGCCTTTGAAATTTTTCTCTCCTTCTCGGTTCTGGAAACTGCTCCCTCCCTGTCCTTACGCCCCTAGGAGTGGTGACAACTCTGTTGTCACTGGGTCTGGGTACTGCCCCATCCTCTGTGGTTTCTCCACACCTTTGTAGAGTCTCTCTATTTAACTCACCTTGAATTGGCCTAATTTGGGTGTGCCATCTGTTTCCTCTGGGAATCTGACTGATGTCATAATGCATAGGGAATTTCTCAGTTTGTTAGGAGGAAGGGAGGGAAACAAACATTTATTAAATTTTTTTCCAAGTACTGTTTGAGACACTTTTTCATGTTTCATTTCATTCTCCCAGTAACCCTATGAACTGCTGTCACAGGTATTTCAGGAGAAGCAGTGGGGTTTCAGAGAGATTACAAAACTTATCAAAGGGCACTTAGCTTCTAAGTGACAAGACTGGAATTTAAATATATGAGCATCTGACTCAGTGTTCTATACTTTTTCTTGTCTGCCATGCTGAAAGGAAACTCATTCCATTTTCCTAGCTGATATCAACTATAAGAGGGGGAGAAAATCCTTTAATGATTTTCAATTACTAGCAGGACAAAGTCTAAGTTCCTTAGCCTACTGCTAATGATTTTCCATTCCTTCCTCCATTCATTTCTTCAACTTTTATCGAGCACCTACTGTATGTCAGGCTCTGTTTAAGTACTGGAGATATGGGAGTGATCAAAGAGACAATATTCCTGATCTCACGGAGTTTGTAAGGGAGGCAAACAGTATCTACACAAATAAAGTAGGTAGTTTATCTGATAGTGATACATGCTTTGGAGAAAAGTAAAGCAAGGAAAGGGATAAGGAGTGTTGGGGTTTGCAATTTTAAGTAGAGATGTTAAGGGAAGGCCTCACTGAGAAGGTGACTTTATTTTATTTTATTTTATTTTATTTTATTTATTTTATTTTGAGACAGTCTCACTCTGTCATCCAGGCTGGAATGCCGTGGCACAAAGTCATCACTGCAACCTCTGCCTCCCAGGTGCAAGCAATTATCATGCCTCAGCCTCCCGAGTAGCTGGGATTATAGGCATGCCACCACACCGACTATTTTTGTATTTTTAGTACAGGGGTGTTTCACTATGTTGGCCAGGCTGGTCTCAAACTCCTGGGCTCAAGTGATCCACCAGCCTCGGCCTCCCAAAGTGCTCACAGGCGTGAGCCATAAAGAAGGTGACTTCTGAGGAAAACCCTGAAAGAAGCATGGGACTGAGCTCTGGGTATCGGGGAGGAGGCAGAGAATTGGAGGCAGGAGGACAGCAAAGCCCCTGGGGCAGGAATGCATCTCATGTGTTTGAAGAATGGCAAGGAGGCCAGTGTGGCTGAAGCTGAGTGAGGGAGAAAGTCATAAAAGATGTGGTCAGGGCCGGGCATGGTGGCTCACGCCTGTAATCCTGGCATTTTGGGAGGCCGAGGAGGGCGGATCACCTGAGGTTGGGAGTTCTAGACTAGCCTGACCAACATGGAAAAACCCTGTCTCTACTAAAATTACAAAAAAAATTAGCTGGGCTTGGTGGTTCATGCCTGTAATCCTGGCTACACAGGAGGCTGAGGCAGGAGAATCGCTTGAACCTGGGAGGTGGAGGTTGTGGTGAGCGAGAGTGCGCCATTGCACTCCAGCCTGGGCTGCAAGAGCGAAAATCCATCTGAAAAAAAAAATCTATCTATCTATCTATCTATCTATCTATCTATCTATCTATCTATGGTCAGAAAGGTGGGTGGTGGGCAGATTAAGTAGGGCCTTGAGGTCACTACAAGGGCTTTTTTTCTAGTGAGACGGCTCCATTGGAGGGCACTGAGCAAAGGAACCACATTTCAACAGTCCACAGAGGGAGCTGTGCTGAGAACAGACTGCAGGGGGCAGGCAGGGGAGCATTTGTGTCTGACCCACAGTCTTTTTCTGATGTTCTGACATAAACAGTTGTTACTTTCTGCTCCAAAGTACTTAATATTCACCTCACCTCTTTGCCCATCTAAGTCCTAGACATTAATTACGGTTATTATTATTATTATTATTATTATTGAGACATGATCTCCCTCTGTTGCCCAGGCTGGAGTGCTGTGGCACAATCACAGCTCACTGCAGCCTCGACCTCCCAGGCACAGGTGATCCTCCCCACTCAGCCTCCTGAGTAGCTGGGACTACAGGTGTGTGCCACTATGCCTGGCTAATTTTTTCTAGAAATGAGTTTTTGCCATGTTGCCCAGGCTGGTCTCAAACTCCTGAGCTCAAGCCATTCACCTGCCTTGGCCTCCCAAAGTGCTGGGACTACAGGCGGGAGCCACCATGCCCAGTCTTCTCTCCATTCTTCTAGCCTCAAGGCAAATTTGCTTACCCCTTTGAGAGAACTAAGAAAGTGTTTTGGGAAGCCAGGGGAATAGGTTATCAGCCCTGAAAAGAGTGTCCCAGTTTGCTGATGAGCCCCAATTTGTTGAGACCAGCCTAGGCAACATAGTGAGACCCTGTCTGCACAAAATATTTTTTAAAATTAGCCAGATGTGATGGCATGCATCTGTGGTCCTAGATACTGGGGAGGCCGAGGTGGGAGAATCTCTTGAGCCCAGAAGTTTGAAGCCAGATGGGAAAGATGGTCAGATAGGAAAATATGTCCAGAGGCAAACTTCCAAGGCGATGTGAGGATATGGCCATATGGAAGGTGCTGTCCTTCAGCTCATACAATTCATAAAGCAACCCAAGAAGCTTGTTTGCAGCATGGATTGAATTACTATTTTCCATTGTGTTGAATTTTTAACTTTGGATTATTCTATCACTTAAAAACAAAACCTTTCTGTCTCTCTTTTTTTCAAATAGGATCTTCAACAGGATGGCATAGATGCACTAGATGGTTTTGTCTTCTTTTTTTTTAGAAGAGTTCCGGTGTTGTTGCATTTTTTCTGGAACAACCATTTGCTGTAAAAGGAAAGTAAAGGTCAAGTTCTGCTTTCTTTTTACCCTCTGAGAAACATGAATCCCACTGGGACAGACGGGAAGAACACCCTTCTTCGTCTCCCATCACTGTTGGTCTATACCTGGTTTGTTGAAGAACTGCAGGCTCACGAGCCATTTGTCTCTTCGGGGGAACTAGCTATGAGATGTCTGTAATCACGTCATGGTAAAGCCCAAGGAGTAAACCCCAGGAAGCCTTGCTGCCCAGAAAATGCCAGTGCTGTAGATGGTCCCAGGGCTCCTTGTGAGGAAACCTTGAACATTTCCTTCCAGGAATGAAAGAGAATCTCGTCCTCAAACTAAAGATCACAGAAATGGGCACTTTCTCCTGGGCCACTCCCTGGGCACCATGCCCTCTGGTGACCTGTTGGCTCCACTCTCGTTACTCATGTCCAGAGCTGCAGTGCCACCTTCTCCTTCTCAGTGACATGTCACCTCCCTGCCCCAGTCCTGGCCCCAACTCTCTCTAGAAAATCGAAGTGAAACATTTGTCTCTAATACTCAAATCCAACATATGGTCCATCTCATCTACCTTCCCATTTCCATGCCTAGAGGCCCCACGACTACCACCAGCACCACTGGGTGTTTCCTTCTCAGGCTCTGATTCTACAACATTTACGTTCTTGTCTCACCTTTGATCCTCTTACTCCTCTGTGACCCCCTTCAGGTCCTCCAGTGTTTTCCCATACCACTCGACCCTGCTCCAAGGTGTCTTTCCCTGCTCTGCCATCCTCTTTTAGGCTTGCCTGCTTAAAATTGGGAGTGCTTAGTCCTTGGCCAACAGTCCTGCCTTCTAGAAGAGTGTAAGACCTGACAGAGTTATGAATCCATCACAAGGCAAAAACTTCTCTGTTCCTATTGCTGGATGGTTTTGCTGTTATTGGTTGGTGGGCCCTTTGCCTGTTGAATGTATTTCACTCATTCTCTCCTGCACGCTCTTACACAGTTCTTTCACCTCCATTCTTCTCCTTTTACGTTTTTGTCTACCTCATAGTCCCTCTCTCCCCTCCTTTAAAATAATTATAAATATTAAGAAGGTTTGTTGTTATAAATTAAAAGTTTATGTATCTTGAGCTCTTCATAGTAGTGTTATTTTTTAAAATTCTAAAAAAGAAATAAATATTGTTATTTTATTGAGCATGAAACCCCTGTGCATATTTCTTTCTTGAAGGAGGAACCCTATGGCAGGGTCTAGCCACTTATTCCTGCTCATATTGGTTTGTAGACATTGATTATACATACCATCAACTTTGTTCTTCCAAAGGGAAATGTCTCCATTTTTAGTCTGTCTCAGGCAGTGCCTATTTATTTCTATTATTACTTAGGTTCTGGCAGACTAGCCCTAAAACTTTCTTTTTAAATTTTATTTTGAATAGGTTTTTATTTATATGATTCAAAAATCAAAACAAGGCCGGGCACAGTGGCTCACGCCTGTAATCCTAGCACTTTGGGAGGCTGAGGTGGGCAGATCACAAGGTCACGAGATCGAGACCATCATGGCCAACATGGTGAAACCCCGTCTCTACTAAAAATACAAAAATTAGTTGGGTGCGGTGGCACACGCCTGTAGTCCCAGCTACTCAGGAGGCTGAGGCAGGAGAACTGCTTGAACCCAGGAGGCGGAGGTTGCAGTGAGCCAAAGTGATGCCACTGCACTCCAGCCTGGCGACAGAGTGAGGCTGTCTTAGGGGGAAAAAAAAATCACAACAATATGAAAAGGTTTACAACAAAAACCCCTTTCTCTTATTTTCTACTCTAAATTCCAGTTATGCTTTTTAGTTTGTATGTATTCTTCCAGAGGTTCTTTGTATAAACACTAGTTAATACATACACACACACACATATATACACACACATATATTTACATACAAGAGGTAGTAATACACACTGTTTCTTACCTTGATTTTTTTTACTTAGCATGGGTGGTCAGGCACTGTTCTGGGTGTTTTACAAATGTTAACTTACTTACTCATAAAAACCTTATGAGACAGGTATTATTATTTGCTCTTTTTCACTGTTAAAAAATTGAGGCAGTAGTTAGTAGAGGGAGGCAGTAGAGGGGTTAACAAACTTGCTCAAGGGCACACAGCCAGTAAATGACATGGTTGGGATTCCAAACCAGGCAGGTGTTCCTAAGTCTAGATTATTATCCACTATGCCATACTGCCTCTTGGAGAGGCAGTATCCATGATCCACAGAGAACTCCATAAAGTGTTGAACTGTATTCAGTTAAATGAATGTACATAATTTGGCTGGGTGTGGTGGCTCACATCTGTAATCCCAGTGCTTTGGGAGCTGAGGTGGGAGATCACTGGAGCCCAGGAGTTGGAGGTTAAGGTGAGCTTTAGATGGCACCACTGCACTCCAGCCTGGGTGATAGAGTGAGACCCTGTCTCTAAAAAAAAAAAAAAAAAGGAAAATTAAAATTAAAACAAATGAATGCACATTACTTTATCAAGCCTCCTTTTATGGACACCTTGAGTTATTTCTCATACTTTGCTATTATAAACCATAATGAAATATGTAACTATGTATACTTTGGATATTTGTTGAATAAATTTCTGGCGGGCAGATTGCTGGGTGAAAGGAAAATGCATTTGTAACTTTGCCAGACCCTGCCGTGGGGTTACACCACTTTACACTCCCAGTGGAGTGTCTGTTCCTCTCAGCCTCTCCAGCAGATTATGTTATTAAACTTTTAAATTTTTGCCAAATTTATGGGTAAAAACTTTTATCTCACAATAACTTTAATTTGCACATTGGAAATAGTGAGTTCGTCTGAGCATCTTTTTCCTTCTCTGCTGCCCAGGGTGGAGTGCAGTGGCACAATCACGGCTCACTGCAGCCTCCAACTCTCAGGCTCAAGCGATCTTCCAACCTCAGCCTCCTGAATAGCTGGGGCTACAGGTGTAGCCCCACCAAGCCCAGCTAATTTTTTAAATTTTCGGTAAAGACAGGATCTCACCATGTTGTCCAGACTGGTGTCCAACTCTTGGGTTCAAGCGATCCTCCCACCTTGGCCTCCCAAAGTGCTGAGATTACAGGCATGAGCCACTGCACCCTGGGCATCTTTTCGCATATTCAGGAGCCACTTGGCATTTCCTTTTATGTGGACTGTTTATTCATATCCTTTGCTCATTTTTTTTCTACTGGGTTTCTGGCCTTGTTCTTACTGGTTTCTTATTGCTGGTCTAGAGCTGGTGATAATATATCAGCGCTAAGCCTACTTTGTAACAGCATCTACACCGTCAGATTTTCAGCAGAAGGTTGTTAATGCTTTTCTTTCCTTTTCTTCAGTGTCTGCTGGTTTGTTTTTATGCGCACAACCTCTCTTGAGACAGGGGGAGCTGAGACAGATGGAAAGGGTGATGGGTGGCCAGGCACCAACTCTGGAGCACTTAGAGGCCCAGGAAAAGGTGTCAGTCGGGATCTCCGAGTAGTCTGGTCCCGCTCAGGAGAGCACAGCCGCTCTGATGGTGGCGCTACGGTTCCGGACCTGTGGGGCCTCCGCTGGGCCAAACGGCAGACCGAGACAGTATCTATCGGGGCCGGGAAGGTCACCCACCCCTAAACGGAGAGGCACCAGGCCCAGGAACACCCCATGGGCGGCCCCTTCCCATCCCATGTGCGGAGACTCACAGGGTCTTGCTCCTGGGCTCGGGACCATAAGAGAGGCAGCTGGTCCGGAGTTCAGGACTAGGGTCCCCTTAGCTCCTCAGATCCTGCAGAATCCCACCTCTGACCCAGTGGGAGCCAAGGCCTGGTCGCCAGAGGGGCTGTCCGCCGGCAGGAGGCTGTGTGCAGGATCCACGCCTCCCAGGCTGGCGAGCGGGAAGCGCCCCGGGGTTGCGCTCGCGCGGGGCCGGTCCCTGCCCTGCCCCTAGCCCGCAGCGGCGCGAGTGGAACCGCATCCCGCTCTTTCGTTTTCGTTTCCCGGAAGGATAGCGATTACCGGAGCGCCTGGCGCCCCTGCCCGCCTGCGGGGGACCCGGGCGCACACGCCTTGGCGCTTCTCGAAAGACATTTCCTCCCACGCGACCTTCCAGTTCTCGGAGCCAGGTTAGGGGTTTGGGGGAGGAGGACTAGGAGCGCGGGCCTAGGGCCCCAGCAGCCACAGCCGGGGAAGCGCTCACGACAGAAAGCCGGTGGCTTCCTCACCTCCACCTGTAATGCAGGTAAGAGCCTAGCGGCTGAACACGCAGCGCGCACGCGGAGCCACCTGCTCCCTCATCCTTTCCCCACTATCCAGATTTCCAAACCTATTTTATCAGACCTTTTACCTGGCGGGAATCTCTCTTTCCAACACATTCCTAAACCTCATACCCATCCCACTCACCTCCCCTTCCACCTCCAGACGCGGGTCACCGCCCCTGACTCTCTCAGTGTCGTACACAGCTCTGAAGGCATCACGCACAGCCCCTGCAGGCCCTTTCTGCAGCCCCCTTACCACTGGTCGTCCCTACACCAACCAAATGTGAGGTCCTTGGAAGTTCCTGCGCAAGCCGGGTCCTCACAGCTGGTGAACGCATTCTCGCAGGGAGCCCCTCTTTAGCAGCCCCTCCCCACTCGCCGGTTTCCTGGGAGCCTCGGAACTGCCCCCAGAGCTGGGGCCCCGTCCCACTCCAAGGCCTTTCTCCACTCGCTTCTCGCCAAGACCCATACCCGTTTATCAGACCCTTCCCTGGCCTCCATGCTGAAACCCAGGAGTCTGATCCTCAGCAGCTCTGTTCCTGGCGTTTCCCAGGCAGTTACAGCCCCTGAATTCCCCGCTCCTCTTACTTGGATGGGGATAGAGGAGTAGACAAAGAGCCTTCTGCAAGTCCTAGGCAAGTCCTAGGCAAGTCCGGTGACTTGAGCCCCTTCTCCAGCAAGGTAAGCTTGACTTTCCCCATTAGGAGGCAGCCCCTGAGGTCTGATTACTTGGGAAACAGCACCAAAGTGGGTCCGGCTGGAAATGAAGTGAGAACGACCCTGGAAGGTGTTGAATCCCCTTTCGCAGCAGCCAAGGCTTCTGGAGTTCTGCTGGCTCCGATCCAAATTCTTTCTCGGCAGATAGCTCTCCTGGGATCCCAAGAAATGAATGTAAAGCTTTTGACAATCCTAGAGTGAAAAATAACTTGATGGAACTGGTTTCACTTTTCCTTTCCGTGCTGTGGCAGCCTGTGGCTGGGCATGAGCCCCAAGGAGCCTCCTATTCCTACAAAATCCTGCCACTTTCTTCATTTTCTCATCTGGATGGATGAACCCGCGTCATCTCTGGGGGCCATGCTGATTGTTGAATTGTAAAGATACAGGCTTCCCGTGGTGAGACCTTAGGATTCAGAAATTTATCCTTTTTTCTCTTTTGAAAATGGTGTTTGTTTGTTCTGAGACAGAGTCTTGCTCTCTTGCCCAGGCTGGAGTGCAGTGGCGTAATCTTGGCTCACTCCAACTTCCGCTTCCCGGGTTCAAGTGATTCTCCCGCCTCAGCCTCCTGAGTAGCTGGGATTACAGGCGCCCATCACCACACCTGGCTAATTTTTGTATTTTTTCGTAAAGACGGTGTTTCACATGTTAGTCAGGCTGGTCTCAAACTCCTGACCTCAAGTAATCCACCCGCCTCAGACTCCCAAAGTGCTGAGATTATAGGTGTGAGCCACCGCACCTGGCCTGTTTGTTTATTTCTGATTTAAGGTCTTTTGATCCTGGCCTCTCAGGTTTCCTGTGTTGTCCTTACCAAGGATCCAGTGAGTATTCCTAGGCTCTCAGATTTCAATCATACAAGTCTTGACAGGGGATCCCTCTTGGAGTTAGGCACATGCATGGAAAGCTTGAATTGGAAGGATGTCATTTATTGTGCCCCCTGGGTACAAGTTGTTGATGGTACTGGGTTGAAGATATACATGGTTCCTACCTTTAAGGTTGATGCAGTCTATTGGGAGAGATAAACACTCTTCCCCTTCCAAAAAAATTCTTAAGACATTTTAAGATGGCTGAGCCTTCACCAAGATGCTCTTCTTTGACTGTCCTGGTTTTTCTCTCTCTAGGAGGGAGAATTGGCTGGTTCTCCTATAAGCTCTGTGGCAGCCATGCCTCCCCTAGGCACCCACGTACAAGCCAGATGTGAAGCTCAAATTAACCTGCTGGGTGAAGGGGGGATCTGCAAGCTGCCAGGAAGACTCCGTAAGTAGAGGGGAGGAGAAAAGCTGAGTTTTTAAAAGTAAATATTTATTTTGTTTTAGATCCAGGGTCTTGCTCTGTTGCTTAGGCTAGAGTGCAGTGGTATAATCATAGCTCATTGCAGCTTCAACTTCGAGCTCCTGGGCTCAAGTAATCCTCCCACCTCAGCCTCCCCAATAGCTGGGACTACAGGCACACTGGCTAATGTTAAAATTTTTAGTAGAAATGGAAATCTCACTATGTTGCCGAAGTTGGTCTTGAACTCTTGGGCTCAAGCTATCCTCTCGCCTCTGCCTCTCAAAGTGCTGGGATTACAGAGCATGAACTACTATACCTGGCCCTTAAAATAAAATTTTTTTTTTTTTTTTTTTTTTTAAATAAGAGACAGGATCTGTCTATGTTGCCCAGGTTGTTCTCAAACTCCTGCGCTCAAGCAATCCTCCCATCTCAGCTTCCCAAAGTGCTGGGATTACAGGCATGAGCCACTGTGCCTGGCCAAGATTTTATATATATCTCATAACATAACTTCGTACTGCATAAATATATACAATTATTATTTATAATTTGTCAATTAAAAATTTAATTTTGGTCAGGTGCCAAAATTAAATTACCTTCCCTCTGTTTGCTGTTTCTTTGCTGAGTTTTCTTTAGCTTTTCCTTTGTGATGGAGTCTTGCTCTGTCACTCAGGCTGGAGTGCAGTGACATGACCTCAGCTCACTGCAACCTCCGCCTCCCTGGTTCAAGCGATTCTCCTGCCTCAGTCTCTCGGGTAGCTGGAACTACAGGTGTGCGCCACCACGCCTGGCTAATTTTTGTATTTTTTAGTAGAGATGGGGTTTCACCATATTTGCCAGGCTGGTCTCAAACTCCTGACCTCATTATCCACCTGCCTCGGCCTCCCAATGTGCTGGGATTACAGGTGTGGGACACCGTGCCCAGCCAAGGTTAGAAATTTTAACACAACTTCTAAGAAACACTTTCTAATAGTGAAGCTCAAGCACAAGACCCACAACTCTTCTCTGAGCCCTGGGAAATCCTATTTCCCTAAGACCAAACTTCCTAAGCTCAGAAGCTCACTAAATATCTACTGAATGAATGAATGCATGAATGACTCGGGATCTCTGTCAAGAACACCAGGACCTCCAAACAATGCAGGGTCACTTCTGTGGGCCCTTCTGAGATGGTCACCAGATATTCCTGCACACTTCTGGGGACACGCATTTCCTCCCCTCTTGAGGCAGCCTATTCTCTGGTTGCATAACTCAGGGTGTAGGTCATTGTGGCCTATTTTCTCCTAGATTAGAACTCCTGAGCTACCAGTTCTGTTGCCTTGGGTTAGATTTCCCCAGGAGCAAACCCTAAAATACTGGTGAGGAGTGGGGAGGAAAGACAAAGAAGAGAAGGAAATCCCAGAGGTGTTCTTTTGGGCCAGTTAGCACCATGGGGTCTCTGGGGACAGTGAATCCTAAGTTATTCCAACCAATGGGTAAGGGAGTTATCCACTCACTTCCCTTCTATGACAGGATGAATGCTGTTTCCAGGGGTATTGGCTCTCCAGCATTTCCAAGTTACCCTGTACACTGGCTAAGGGCTTCCTGCAGCCAGAAAGAACCCAAGGCAGAGTCAGATGGGGCGTTCAGCAGCCTTCAGAGTGTGGAGGTGAGAGGCAGGGCCTATGGGCAGGGCCCCAGCAGCATCTTCTATACCTGTCATCTTAGATTCCATGACTCATATTTATTGGAACATCTGCAAATATTCAGACAATACAGTTCTGGCCCTTAGTAAATATCTGACAGTTTTAAAAGATAGGGGATGCCAAATGACTCATTTTCCTGTCAACAGCATCCCAAACAAGCCAACTGCTGACACCAAATGAGGGTTCGACTTTTCAGCCCTGTTGGGGGTGATCTCAGCCCAGTTTCCCAAATTTCTGGAAGCTGGATTTCCATCTCTGTCCATCTCGCTTGTTTATACCCCGCCACCCACCCCATTCCCTCCCCTACCTCCAGCCTCCCTTTTAGCAGTCAGGACTGATTTGCCTCAGCAGGAAGTGAACAAACAAAACAGATCTTGTTTAGCCTTGTGAGTTGACACTAAGAGGAACACGGAAGTTATTTTCCTGCAGAGCTCACTGTTTTGGCGTTGATTTTCCTGACAAAGATGTGTAGTGAAGTAGTGGAAAGTCCACTCTGAGGACAACTGTGATGTCCAGGGTTGTGGCAAGGGACATGAGGTCTACTGGGATGGAGGAGTGGGATTCATGGAGATTCACAACTATGCTTCCCTGTATGGAAATGGAGAACAAAAGAGGATTCTCGCCTCCCCATCCCTGGTCCACGGCCATGAGGGTCTGCCCAAGGCCAGAGTGAGTCAGGAGCTATGGGGGGGGATGCAGCTGCAGGGCAGGCACAGCTGGCAGTGCAGACGGTAGGACCACTTTCAGAACTGGGCTGATGTCACAGAGGAGTGAGTCTGGGAGGAGTTGATGTATCCTCAAGGGACAACTTGGGAGAATTTTGAGAGGAGGCAGTTCAGAGATGGTCACCACCATGGCCTCATTCAATGACAGAGAAACTGAGACTCAGGGAGGGCAAGGGTCGTCTGTGATGCTAACGGCCAGACTAGGCCTCCAACCCAGGACTCTTACTTCTCAGTCCTGCATCTCTTCTTTTCCCTGGAGCTTATTCCCCAGAGAAAAGGTCTGTGAACTTCTCGCTTTGGGTGCAGAGGAAATGAGACTTCTTTGTGTTTTGAAATTGACTTTCAAAGCTCCTAGCTGTAAATAAGCCACGGGAAGAGACGTAGAGTGCCATGTCCTATATTCAGAATCACAGGGAGAGGGATAATACCTCTCTGTGACTCCCTGGAAGTGTAAAGCAGGAGAAATGGGCCTTTGGGAAGCTTGAACAGATTTTGGGTGCCCATGCTCAAGTTCACATCCTTCACGTGTGAGAGAGTTCCTGGGCACTTCATTTAATAGATCAGCGTTAACAATTGTGGCTTCCTGGTATTCCAGACCAGGGCTTTTCAGATTTTAATATGCACATGAATCTCCTGGGAACCATGTTGAAATGCAGATTCTGGTTCAGCAGTAGGTCTGGGATGGGGACTGAGATTCTGGAGATTTCTAATAAACTCTGCAGAATCTAATAAACTCTGCAGAAGGTAATGCTGATGCTGCTGGTTTGAGAACCACATTTTTATTTTCAAAATGCTGGTCAAGACTTACTAAGGAAGTGAAATCAACTTAGTGGACCGAGATAAATATTTTAAAAAATTGAAATATAACAACACATCAGGGTGCATTATAAATAGTAAAGGTAGCTGAGATTTGTGACTACTTTGTTTAGGCTATTTATATATATGTGTGTGTGTGGGTACAAAATGTATTTGTTTACCATGGGTTGAGGTCAAAATGGTTTGAGAAATGCTGCCCTAGATCATGGCATATGAGAAGCAGGAAATCAGATGGATGTGGGTGTAAAACACCAGAGAGGTGGGGTGGAATGGGAGGATGGAGATTAAAAGTGAATGTTCTAATTCACTGGAACGTGTGAGTGTTGACAGTGACATCATCACCTGGCAATGAAAAGGAATATGGCGATGAGGACCCAAACAAACAGATGGGGAATTGCAAAAACAATTAATATGAGGATAAAGAACCTCTCTCCTCCCTAAACACAAGGTCAGGGCTAGATCATATGTATCTTTGTGCAAATTGGAAAGACCCCTCCTTTGGGGAGAAGCCAATCAAAGTCCTGGCTGGATTTCACCTCCATCCTCCCATTCCCCTCCTCTGATGGTATCTTTGTGCAGTACACAATGTGAACTGTATGCACTGGCCCCGCCCCCCACAGTGATGACCATAAAGCTTGGTGTGATTACCAAGAAAAGGATTATCGGCTAAGAATGGGGCCAAGTAATGGGGTGACAGATTTAAGGGGTCTCTGGAGACACAATGACATACAATAAACTAAGGACATGGTAATTGATAAGCCGTAGTCATCACGGCAGAGAAGCAAGCTAGTCTCTCTGTGTTCAGGCTGGGTTCCACCAGTGAGGATGCTGATAATCAGCATAAAGGCCATTGGTTGAGTTTTCACTCTTGACTAGGCATTGTGATGGGCATAGCGTATTTACTATCTGATTGAATATATTCAGTAGGCGTGGAGAGTAGCTTCTTTTGTTATCTCTGCCTTACAATTTGTGTATCTCTGCCTTACATTTGTGAAAAGTGGGCCTTAGGTGAATTATCTTGTCCAAAGCCACCCACCAGTAAAATGGTGGAGCTGGGATTCGAACTGGCATCCCTTAGACCCCACAGCTGCCATTTGCTTTGAGAAACTGCCTCTAGCCTCAGGTTATGATAGCTCCCATTTTTAGCATACTGGCCAAGCACTTTAACTGTCTCTTGCATTCTTCCTGCAAGAGGATCCTGCAAGGTAGGGAAAAGCCAGCTGTTCATTCTGATTTGGTTGCTGAATGCTGGTCAGGCTCTGTGGCTCCTGGAGCTCACTAGACCCAGTAAAGTACCGGGGTGTGGTGGGAAGTGGTGGGCAATAGCTTTGGTCAGGTGGGGAGGGGCACTTTGAGGGGTCTTCAAACCAGGACAGAGGGGTTTTGACTTGATGGGCTTGATAGTTGGGGGCAATAGTTTCTTCAGCAAGAGAGTAAAAGGGATGCTGTGGGAAGAGAGGTCCAGTCGGGGTGGGAGTCAGGGGCTGGAGAAAGGGCAGGCAAGGAAGCCCTGGGGGTGACTCCACACTGCTTTGCTCAACTCACTTATTTAAGCAATTTATTTTTGTTGAGCAGTTACTATGTGCCAAGCATTGCTGTAGGGGCTGGAGAGACCACAGTGACTGAGACAGGCAAAGTCTGTGCCTCCTGGAGCTTACATTCTAGTTGGGGATTCAGGTGACTACGTAAAGAAGCACTATGTCCGCAGATAAGGGCGGTGGAGATGATACAGCTGGGAGGTGGAGGGGAGCCCCCACATCTAGCTCTGCTCTGGAAGGAGGTAGGGGACACAGTGTCGACTCTTCAGGGAGACACCTGAGCCCTCCAGTTGTGTCCTGGACAGGCAGCTCCTCTTGCTGCCCCAGCCAGGAGGCTCTGTCCATATCTGCCTTGGGAGCTGGGAGTCAGGAGCTGGCCAAGCTGGAAATCCTCAGTAAGCAGGCCACTGGGCCAGGAGAGTGAGGTGACAAGGTTTGCCTGGAGTCTTGAGAGACAAAGATGGTGAATGGGAAAGAAGTGAAAATGCAGTGGATTATTGCCAAGAGAGGGAGAGGCCGGGGCCCGATCTGCAGGGGAAGTCCCACATTCACCTTAGATTGGGAAGGGGAGTCCCAGTTGCTCTCATCCCGGCAACTAGGTCAGGGAGACTTCTTGAGGGTGATTGACGCCTTAGATAATACCTGTCAGGTGTTGGACCCTGTGCTACGCATTTTACACATATTACATCATTGACATCTATAGCTCCATGTATGTCAAAAAGCACATGCCACCTGCCAGATGCTGCTCTTTAAATGGATTATCTCATAGCATCCTTGTGACAGCCTTGTGTGGATGGTACAGTTTTTTCCATCATCCTTGGTTTTACCGATGATGAAACTGAAGTACTGTCATTTAGGTCACATTATTTACAAGTGGCCTGGCAACATCATCTATGCTTTCTGTTGCTGTTGTATGTTTTTACTTCTTTTTTTTTTTTTTTTTTTTGAGATGGAGTCTCACTCAGTCACCCAGCTGGAGTGCAGTAGCTTGATCTCAGCTCACTGCAACCTCCACCTCCTGGGTTCAAGCAATTATCCTGTCTCAGCCTCCCAAGTAGCTGGGATTACAGGCACGTGCCACCGTGCTTGGCTAATGTTTTTATTTTTAGTAGAGATGGGGTTTCTCCATGATGGCCAGGCTGGTCTCAAACTCCTGACCTTGTGATCCGCCTGCCTCAGCCTCCCAAAGTGCTGGGATTACAGGCGTGAGCCACCACACCCAACCTTCTTCTTCTTCTTCTTTCTTCTTTTTTTTTTTTTTTGAGACAGGGTCCCACTCTGTTGCCCAGGCTGGAGTGCAGTGGCACTGTCATAGCTCATTGCAGCCTTGAACTCCTGGGCTCAATCCCTCCCTCCTCAGCCTTCTGAGTAGCTGAGACTATAAACATGCACCACCATGCCTGGTTAATTAAAAAAAATTTTTTTTGTAGAGTCAAGAGTCTAACTATGTTATCCAGGTTGGTCTCAAACTCCTAGGTTCAAATGATTCTCCCTCCTCTGCCTCCCAAACTGCAGGAATTACAGGCCTCAGCCACCACAACTGGCCAGGAATCATAGTTTTGAATTTTTCAGGCTGACAGCCTCCAATATGGTGAACTAGGGTAACTACACAAAAAATATGAGTTCAGGTACAATGCAATTGGCGGTTGACCCCCTAGCCGCAGAAGCCCTGGCTGGCTGTGGAGGCCTGCCCTCGACCCCTCAGGAATCTGCCCATCATGTGGCCTCCACATTTTACACTAAGTCAGCTTTCAGCATCTCATGTATCACCAGACTCATCTCCCAGCGAGGCTCCAAATTCCTATCTTCACCAGCAAGGCATCCTTTTCCCTGCACTCCTGCTATTAAATGATATCTTATTCTTCTCTGACGGTACCTTTCCCTGACTATTGAGGTGACATGTCTTGTCACATGCTTATTGGTGGATTTGCTGTGCTGCAGGGGATCTCACCTGGCAGCAATTTTGCTGCTCCCTTCCCCCTGGGGACACTTGGGCCGTGTCTGGAGACATTTTTAGTTGTTGGAACTAGGCTGGTGTTGAGTGGATAGTGACCAGGGTATTCCTAAACATCCTACAACACACAGGATAGGCCCTCACAGCAAAGAATTATCAGTCCCAAAGCATCAATAGTGCTGAGGCTGAGAAATCCTGCTTTGCTGGGATTGCTGGGAAGATTTTTTTTGTCTTTAAAAAAAATCAATTTACAGATGCTCTTGACAAGGCATTAACCTTTTATCTATCATCTGCATTGCAAATATTTCCCCGAAATCTATGTTCTTTTAGTTTTGTTTATGGTATATTTTGCAGCAAATACAGAAAATTAATGTAGTCAAATGTGTGTTTCGTTTTTATTATAGCCTCTGTGTTTCCTGTCATGGTTGAGGTCCCCTCTGCTCTTATTGAGTGCATATGGTTTTTGATTTCTACTATATTAAGATTTGTATTGTTCTATTCTTTAGGCCTTTAATCTACCTACAATTGATTTTTGTGAATGTGAATGGTGGGAGGTTATTGGGAGAAACCCCACCCCCGATATTTATTGTGGGTTCTTTTCTATTTCCTAAGTGTCTCGGCTGGTTTGAGAAATAAAGGGAAAGAATACAAGAGAGAGAAATTTTAAAGCTGGGTGTCCGGGGGAGACATCACACTTTGGCATGTTCCGTGATGCTCCCCAAGCTGTAAAACCAGCAAGTTTTTATTAGCGATTTTCAAAAGGGGAGGGAGTGCACAAATAGGGTGTGGATCACAGAGATCACATGCTTCACAAGGTAATAAAATATCACAAAGCAAGTGGAGGCAGCGCGAGATCACAGGACCACCGGATGGGGTGAAATTAAAATTGCTAATGAAGTTTCGGGCATGCATTGTCATTGATAACATCTTATCAGGAGACAGGGTTTGAGAGCAAACAACCTGTCTGACCAAAATTTCTTAGGCAGGGGAATTTCCTTGTCCTAATAAGCCTGGGAGCGCTACAGGAGACCGGGGCTTATTTCATCCCTTCGGCTTCGACTGTAAAAGGCGGCCACCTTAAGGGGGCTGTCTACCCTCAGGGCGCATTCTCTTTCTCAGGGATGTTCCTTGCTGAGAAAAAGAATTCAGCGATATTTCTCCTGTTTGCTTTTGAAAGAAGAGAAATATGGCTCTGTTCCGCCTGGCTCACCAGCAGTCAGGCTCCAAGTCTTTTCTCCCTTGCTCCCTGAAGATTGCTGTTATCCTGTTCTTTTTTCAAGGTGCCCAGATTTCATGTGGTTCAAACACGCATGCTCTACACACAATTTGGCAGTTAATGCAATCATCACAGGGTCCCGAGGTGACATTCATCCTCCTCAGCTTACGAAGATGACGGGATTAAGAGATTAAAGACAGGCATAGGAAATCACAAGGGTATTGATTGGGGAAGTGATAAGTGTCCATGAAATTGTCACAATTTATGTTCAGAGATTGCAGTAAAGACAGGTGTAAGAAATTATGAAAGTATTAATTTGGGGAACCAATAAATGTCCAGGAAATCTTCACAATTTGTATTTGTGTTCTTCTGCCATGGCTTCAGTTGGTCCCTCCGTTTGGGGTCCCTGACTTCCTGCAACAGGAGGTGAGGATCCAAATATATTTTTTTCCAGGTGGAGAATCAGGTTTTTTTTGTTTTGTTTTGTTTTTTCGTATTAGATTAACTATCCTTTCCCTCTGAATTAAAATCCTACCTCTGTCATGTATTAACTTTACAAAATACACATACACACATTTGTATGCATGTGTGCGTGCATGAACACTTACTTACTCCTAGGATCCACCTTTTTTTCCCAGTGATACTTGCCAATCTTAGCATAAGACCTTTCAATCTTAGTTACATGGCTTTGTTATATGTAGTACCACAGAGGCTAGTTCTCACATGTATTCTTTCTTCCCGTCTTAAATCATTTTTTCGGCAATTTCAGACATTTACTTTTTTCTCTTATTTATTTTTAGGTCCCAAAATAGAAGTAAAGGAAACCTCTCCTCACTCTTAACCTGGGCTCTAGTGCCTTGCTTTCTGTTTTCTCAGCACCGTGAGCACTCCTCGCATGCCGTCGGGAGGACTGTCGTTAGAGTTACCGGTTGTGGGACTCCTCCCTCCTGCCAGCCTGGTTCTGTGCCATGTCCCTGGCCCTGCACTGTGACTGACACAAGCTGGTGCTCATTAGACATTGGCTGAATGAATGAACAGTGAAGGATGCAGATCTACTTTGTTTTAAATGTTAAAATTAAGTTCATTTCTTGTGTTGCTTTGAGTATAAGGGAGCAGAAGCTGGTCTGGTCTTTGTCATTGCCAAGGTGTGGCCTTGGACAGTTGCTTCTCTCTTCTGCCTCAACTTTCTTACCTGTAGAACTGAACCCAGTAAGCTCTGAGTCTTTATACCAGTGCAGTCATAAAATAGGATGTAAATTTATGTATTTTTTTGAGACAGGATCTCACTCTGTCACCCAGGTTGGAGTGCAGTGGTGCAATGATGGTCCACTGTGACCTCCCAGGCTCAAGAGATCCTCCCACCTCAGCTTCCCAAGTAGCTGGGACCACAAGTGTGCACCACTATGCCTGGCTAAATTTTCTTTTTTGTATATTTGGAGAGACAAGGTTTTGTCAAGTTGCTCAGCCTGGTCTCGAACTCCTGGGATCAAGTGATCTGCCCACTTTGGCCTCCCAAAGTGCTGGGATTATGGGGGTGAGCCACTGCACTCAGTCTATTTTAAATATTTTTTGCCCACAAAGGCAAATATGTCAAGGGCTCATAAAGTCATAATGTAGCCCTGCTAAACACCACCCAAAACTTGGCATTAGGAGCGTAGCAGTCCCAGGCAGAGTGGAAACGTGGGGAGAATCAGCAGCCATTTGTCTGGCTACTGCCAGAAATGAAAACATGCACTGAAGGTGACTGTAGGAGGCTCCCTTGTCCGCTGGGCTGTTCCCTGAGCAAACCTGATTCCAAGTGGCACAATGGAGCAGAAAAATTCAATAGCCAGACATCCCAGCTGTGCCTCATGCTTCCTGTGTGAGTGTGGACTAGTCACTTAACCTCTGGGAGCCTCATTGCCTCATTTGGGAAATCATAACATCCCTTCCTTTTTCTTTTTTTAGACAGAGTCTCTTTCTGTCACCCAGACTGGAGTGCAGTGGCGTGATCTCGGCTCACTGCAAGCTCCGCCTCCAGGGTTCACGCCATTCTCCTGCCTCAGCCTCCCGAGTAGCTGGGACTGCAGGTGCCCGCCACCATGCCCAGCTAATTTTTGTATTTTTAGTAGAGATGGGGTTTCACCATGTTGGCCAGGATTGTCTCAATCTCCTGACCTCATGATCCGCCTGCCTTGGCCTCCCAAAGTGCTGGGATTACAGGCATGAGCCACTGTGCCCGGCCAGTAACATCCCTCTCATTGGACTGTTCGGTCATTCAAGTAATCACTCAACATGTGTTTTTTGAGCACCTACTGTGTTCCAGGCACTGTTCTAGGTGCTGAATACACATAACAGTGTGCCCCAGCACACCTAGTCCAGTGCTGGCACAAAGTAGGTTCTCGTTAAACACTTGTTGAATGAATGATTGGAAAACAGGTGGGGAGGAGGTACCAACAATAAATAAGTGAATACATGCATGATACATATATAATGATAAACACCAACATATGGTTCTGTCCAGTGTAAGATGTCATTACAAAGAAGGTAAGGTGCTAGGAAGGAAAGGAACAGGTGCCAGGGACAGAAGATGATGGGGGTTGGGAGCCAGGACAGGGGAGCATCTGCTCAGATGGAGTGCTCAGGGGAGGCTTCTTTGAGGAGGCCTACGGGGAGTGATGGGACTGGTTCTTGCTGGTTGCAGGCATCCAGCCCGCACTGTGGAGCAGGGAGGACGTGCTGCACTGGCTGCGCTGGGCAGAGCAGGAGTACTCTCTGCCATGCACCGCGGAGCACGGGTTCGAGATGAATGGACGCGCCCTCTGTATCCTCACCAAGGATGACTTCCGGCACCGCGCGCCCAGCTCAGGTCAGAGAGACTCACAGGTTTTCCTCTAAGTAGGAACACTGGTAGGCCAGTACGGCCCAAGTACCCCAGGGGGTCCAGGGAGGGAGATGGAGGAGGTCTTCCTTGGGGAACCATGCTCATTTCCAGCACTGCAGATGCCCCTCTGCACACGCGTGTGTCTGGTGGGTCCTAGCTAGAGCAGGCCTTCGAGGCGAGGGAGTCCATTTGACCACGTGTTTTCAGAGCTGTAGGGGCCTGTTCTGCTGTCTCGCTTATCTGTGGCCCCTTGTCTCCTTTACCCACTTCCATCCTATTGCCTCCCACCCCCTACCCCTACTAAACAAAAAACCAACTAGAGAAAGATCAGATATTCATTCACACTGAGGTATAAATGGCTGGTAACAGCAAAAGCCTTGACTCTCAATATGACTTTTGATTTTAACCAGAAACTAGGTCTGAGGGCAAAGGAATGAACGTCAGATTATGGTGTTCCAGCAGAAGGAAGTTTGTGGGGAGGGACTGGTGGTGGGAGGGAGGGTGGCCAGTGGTAGCAGGCAGCAGGGCCTTCCAGGAATCTCTAGAATCGCATTTGAGTCTTATTTGGCTTGTTTTCAGGTGGCTCTTATGTTTGTGCTGATTTGGTGTCTTTTTTTTTTAAGAATTCGCTGATGTTTTCTGTGTACGCTGTCTTTTGGTCAAGCAGGCCCACAGTGTATGTGGCAAAGAGACGTTCTAAAATCTGCTGATTTGCTCCTTTTCTTCTTAACACGCACAGCCAGTCTCATGTCACATCCCAAGTTCTTTTTTTCTTTCTTTCTTTCTTTTTTTTTTTTTTGAGACAGAGTCTCACTCTGTCGCCCAGGCTGGAGTGCAGTGGCGCGATCCTGGCTCACTGCAACCTCTGCCTCCCAGGTTCAAGCAATTCTCCTGCCTCAGCATCCTGAGTAGCTGGGATTACAGGCGCACACCACCATGCCTGGCTAATTTTGTATTTTTGGTAGAGATGGAGTTTCGCCATGTTGGCCAGGCTGGTCTCAAACTCCCAACCTCAGGTGATTTGCCCACCTCGGCCTCCCAAAATGCTGGGATTACAGGCATGAGCCACTGCTCCTGGCTGACATCCCAAGTTCTATCACCCACTTCCCTCCACAAGCCTCCCACCCACTTCCCTCCTTGAGCCTCTTGTAGTAGCTGCTGGAACTTTCATCCCTCTAAGAGTTTGGATTCAAGAGCTCTAGTGGGAGGTGAGGGGAAGGCAGGGACAGAGAGACAAGGCTTCCAGCTTCCCCACAGCCCTAATGGTCCTGTGCCAAGGCAAAGCGGGGAAGCAGGTGAGCTTGGGGCTGGTCCCCTTCATGCCCTTGTTCATCTCTCTGTCTTCCTACAAGCACTCCTGGTGCTTAAGTAACCACTCTCTACATTGTATCTCGGTGGGTGCCTGGGATCCCCAGGTTGGCTCTTTACCCATGGATCCCCTCTTTCCTGTCCTACTATCAGCACCAAGGTATGAGTCAAGGGAAATTTCTGGGACCCTGGACACAGCCCAATTCTGTTTTTTTGTTTTGTTTTTTTTTTCTTTTTGTAACAGGGTCTCACTCTATTGCCCAGACTAGAGTTTGGTGGTGTGAACACAGCTCACTTCAGCCTCAACCTCCTGGGTTCCAGTGATCCGCCTGCCTCAGCTTCCCAAGTAGCTGGGACCACAGACATGTGCCACCATACCCAGCTGATTTTTAAACTTTTTGTGAGACAGAGTCTATCCATGTTGCCCAGGCTGGTCTCAAACTCCTGGGCTCAAGCAATCCTCCTGCCTTAGCCTCCTAAAGTGTTAGGATTACAGGTGTGATCCATTGCACCTGACCTTTCTTTTTTTCAACCATTTATTGAAGCGGCTACTAATTCTGCCTTTTAGGAAGAGGCTAAGACAGCTTTGCTCCTTAGAAGGCAGGGGCAGACTTTTTAAAAAGCTTGGAATCCCATGAGCCTTAGAACTGTCTCTGCCCCCAGAAACGTGAGGTACAGTTGTACAGTTTATGCACTGTGCACAAGCCCTCAGCCGAGGGTGTGTGCGGGGATTGAGAAGCAGCCTGACCCTGCAAGCTGCATGCCCTGGAGGCGGCCGCGTCTACTGGCAGGATAGGATGTCTTTCTCAAATTCATCCACCACGGGAGCAGCAGCGTCCCTGCCCATCGCCAGCCCAGCCTCCTGTTAGCTGCAGCAGGAACCCCTTCGCCAGCAGCACGAAGCTGTGACAGGACATGCCAGCCCTCACCCTGAGGCAGGTGGCTGCAGGGGGCCAAGGCTGACCCTCCCCACGTGGCCTGTTCAGCAGCCTGCCCTCTCTCCCACCCATGTCCAGGTGACGTCCTGTATGAGCTGCTCCAGTACATCAAGACTCAGCGGCGAGCCCTTGTGTGTGGGCCTTTTTTTGGAGGGGCCTTCAGGCTGAAGATGCCCGCCCAGCACTCTCCAGTCTCCCTGGAAGGTGAGGAAGCTGTTTGTGGTGCTCTGAGTACCTCCCTCAAATCAGCCTCACGGGGAGGGCAGGACGTCCTCAGGGCAAAGCAATGAAGGAGGTGGCCAGTGTGGGCAAGCTCCCCTCCCTCCCCGCCCCCACCTCCTGTCTGGGGTGCTCCTGGCAGCCCTCCCTCTGTGCTGCACCCTCCCTGCCTCCCACCTCCCCGTTTCTCTGCTTTCTCCAGCAAAGAGCTGTTTGTATCGTGTCTCAATTTCCTCTCTGGAGCCCTCCGTGGAAACCACTCTTGTCAGGGTCTCCAGAAACCTGAAAATAAGGATGTCCATGCCATGGCCATTCTCAGTCCTGATTTACTGTGGCCTCTCACAGCCTTCGACCCTGGGGGTCACCTCTTCTTCCCCCAAAACTCTTTCTTCCCTTGGCTTCCAGGACACCCCACTCACCTGGTCTCCTCTACCCCACTGGTGTCTCCTCGACCTCCTGGTTTCTACTCTTCTCGCCTGCTTCTAGAAGTTGGGGTACCCCAGGGTCAGAGGACCTCTCTGCTTCTCTATCTGCACTCAGATGCTGGGAAATCTCATCTGATCCTGGATCTTAAACACGATGTGGTGCCAATGATTCCAATATATGCCTCAGCCTCTCCAAATTCCAGATATGTGCACCCACGCAGCCTGCCCCACTCCTCTACTGGGGCATCTCGTAGGCATCTCAACCCCCACAGCCCCTAAACCAAATGCCTGATATCCTCCCCTTTTCAGTCTTCCCCAGCCCCACAAACCCCGCCTCCACACTTCCAATTGCTCAGATGTCATTTCTACCCCCACCCCCACTCATCCCAACTGTCCACAAATCCTGTCAGCCCTACCCTCAAATCTATCCAGAATCCAGCCTTTTCTCATTCCTCCCCTGCTGCCCCGTTCCAGTCCCCACTGCCTCTGGAGAACGTCCTCACTGGTCTCCTTGCTTCTGCTCTTGACCTCCTGTGATCTGTTCTCCACAGTGCAGGGAGATTCAGAAGTAGGTCACATCACTTTTCTGCTCGGCATCTTCCAGCGGCTCCCTTCTCACTCGGAGTCCAAGTGCAGTTCTTCCGCTGACTCCTGCCCCTGCCTTCCCCTTCCAGCCTTCTCTCTCTTGCTCCTGCTGCTCCAGTCATATGGGCTTTCTTGTTCATTGGACAAGCCTGAGATGCTCCTGCCCCAGGGCCTTTGCAATTACTGTTCCCTCTGCCTGGCATCCCCTCCCTGCTCTAGAAACCCACAGATCTCACTCCTCTACCTCCTTCGGGTCTGTTCCAATGCTAATGTCAGGGAGGCCTGAAAAGCCTCTCAAAACTGGCAACTCCTGCTCCTTTCCCAGATCTCCCTCTCTGCCTTAGGGTGATTTATTTTGTTCTCTCCACATTGTATACTGTTTCTGTTTCCTTTTTATTTTAACTGTCCATCTCCCCTGCTCTCAACTAGCATAGAAGCTCCCTGAGGGCAGGGGCTTTTGGGGGCTCAGCGATATATCCTCAAGATTCTTAGAACAATGCCTGGTTCATAGAAGGCTCTCAATAAATACTTGGGCAAATGGAGAGGTGGGATACAGCGCCCCTGGGTTCTAGACCTAGCTCTGTCACTGCTTGGCTTTGCAGCCAGTTTCACAGATGAGGGAACAGGCTTGACAGATTTTTACTTGTGTGGGAGCTGGGGTTAGCACCTAGGCTGTCTGGTTCTCACCCACTGCCCCCCACTACCTCCCTGACCTTCTAACCAGGGGCTGGACAGAGGAAGAGCATCAGGAGTGCTGCCCCACAGGGCTCCCAGGCTCACCATTGAGGGATTGAGTTGGGGAGGCTTGGGGCCCACTGCCTGCTACCACTGGTGCTCATCTGCTTGCAGAGGTGACTGGCCCTTCTCAGATGGACACCCGAAGTGGCCACCTGCTGCAGCCACCAGACCCAGGGCTTACCAGCTCCTTTGGCCATCTGGATGACCCTGGCCTGGCCAGGTGGACCCCTGGCAAGGAGGAGTCCCTCAACTTATGTCACTGTGCAGAGCTCACCTGCAGGACCCAGGGGGTCTGTGCCTTCCCTGCGATGCCACAGGCCCCCATTGACGGCAGGATCGCTGGTGAGTGGGAGGCTGCTCCTCTGGCCATGGGAAGGTGCCCTGAGTCTGAGTCCCAGCGTCACGAGTGACAAGGACAGGGCTATTTTGACCTGGTGATGGGAGGTCTGTGGCTGGGGGATTTCGGAGTAGCATGACTGTCCTGTGTGCTGGCCACAGTCTGGTTACAGCGGGCAGTGATACCTGGGATCACCAAGCCTCACCCTGTCTCCCACAGAGGGACAATTTACCAGTCATATTCTGACACTCACATTAGCATGGAGTGCCACGCCTGCCTTTTAAAACTTTATCTATTTTAAAATAATTGAGCATTCATTATGTGCCAGGCATGGTTCCCAGGCCCTTATTTAATTCTACAATGGCCTTGTGAGTTTGGTACTATTATTAGCCCCATTTCACAGATATGGAAATTGAGACACAGAAAGGTTAAGTAACTTCTCCAAGATCACACAGCACTGGTAGAGTGGGGATGTGAACCCAGGCAGTCTGGCTCCACAGCCTGAGTGCTAACCAAATGATACACTTCCTCTCTGCATTCATTGTTAAAGGATTAGCAGGCAGACAACCTGACAGACTGACAGGTAAGCTGAAGTGTGTTTTTCTAGTCATAATATTTACACTGCATTTCTTCTTCTTCTTCTTCTTTTTTTTTTTTTTTCCAACTTTTAGGTTCAGGGGGTACATGTGCAGGTTTGTTACATGGGTGAATTGCGTGCCACTGAGCTTTGGTGTATGAATAATCCTGTCACCAAGATACTGAGCATAGTACCTGATACGTAGTTTTTCTTTTCTTTTTCTTTTCTTTCTTTTTTTTTTTTTAGATGGGAGTCTGGTTCTTTTGCCCAGGCTGGAGTGCAGTGGCAAAATCTCAACTCACTGCATCCTCTGCCTTCTGGGTTCAAGCAATTCTGCTGCCTCAGCTTCCCAGGTAGCTGGGATTATAGGCGTCTGCCACCACACCCGACTAATTTTTGTTTTATTAGTAGAGACAGGGTTTCACCATGTTGGCCACAGGCTGGTCTCGAACTCCTGACCTCAGGTGATCCACCCACCTCAGCCTCCTTTGGCGCTGGGATTACAGGCGTGAGCCACCGCGTCCAGCCTGTGATAGGTAGTTTTTCTGCCCTGGCTCTTCCCCTGTAGTGGTCCCCAGTGCCCAGAGTCTATCGTTCCCATCGTTATGTCCACACCACATTTATTCTGTGAAGCCACAGAGCGGGCAGAAGCCTGGCTTTTGGGTTGGAAATGACTAGAGGTCACTAAAAAACAATGATTGGCCCAAAACATAGAAACGATGAATACTTGAGGTGATGGTGTCCTGAGTACCCTGACTTGATCATTACACATTCTATGCATGCAACAAGATCTCACATGTACACCAGAAATACGTACAAATATTACGTATCAATAAAACACACAATGATCCACAATAATTGGAACTTTTTTTTTTTTTTTTTTTTAAAGAGACTGAGTCTCACTCTCTCGCCCAGGCTGGAGTGCAGTGATGCAACCATAGCTCACTGCTGCCTCAAATTCCTGGGCTCAAGGAATCCTCCCACTTCAGCCTCTTGCAATTACTGTATTCTTCAATTATAATGCTTAACATTCTTCGTGCACTTACACTATCCCAGGCACTGTGCTGAAGGTTTTGTGGTCTATTATGTTACCTAATTCCCTTACCACCCCATACCAGGATACTGGCTCAGAGACGGTTGTGTAACTTGCCTGCAATGACCCAGCCGACAGGCCCAGGTCCTGGGATTCAAGATCACACAGTTGCTCCCAGATGCCCACTTACCCTCCCAATGGCATGCTTGGTTTTCCTGAACTTCACCATTAGGGAACTTGAAGGGGTGGATGTTATAATTAATAGAAGTCTAGGGGGCTGAGTAAGTGGGCCAGGGGCAGAGAGGGACCTGTGGTCAGGGGCCTGGTCACTCGGCCTGTGGGCCCAGCACCTACCCTCACATGGCTCTGATGTCGGGTGGAGCTGGTCAGACTCCCCACTTTGCCTGCCACTTAGGAGCTGAGCAACTTTAGACACCTCTGCACCTCTGAGCCCATTTCCTCACCTCTTCCTGGGGATAAAGGTAGCCACTTCCCAGACTCATGAGACAATGCATGAGGAGCCCCGTTAGTGGCCGTTTCTGTGGATACCATCATTTTCACCATCCTGCTGGTGCTCCCAGGGCCCTGGCCAGGAGGCCTCCAAGAGCGCCTTTCTAACACCTGTCCTCACAGCTCCAGTAAAGCTGCCTGCACTCCCTGTGCTAAATTGCAGACTGCCGGCTGCTGTGGGAATACGTGTATCAGCTGCTCCTTGACCCCCGGTATGAGCCCTACATCAGGTGGGAAGACAAGGACGCCAAGATCTTCCGAGTTGTGGATCCAAATGGGCTCGCCAGACTCTGGGGAAATCACAAGGTGAGCCTTGGCCGGCGGAATGGTCTCGACGTAACCAGAAGGCAACAGAGTTGGGAGTCAGAGTGGACCGCTAGCACTATGGGACAATCCTCAGCTGATGGCGCCTTCACCAGCAGCCCCAGAAGTGTCAGGATAACTTTATTTGGGGAGCTATTGAGGGACAGGCAGTTACCTCTTGTGGACGGGGAATGGCTCTGAAACTGAACAACTGTGTCTTCTCATTGCTTAATCTTACCTTTGCTTAGCATTTTAGCCTTTAGAAGCATGTTTACATGAACTGCACAGTTAGGCCAGATGAGGAAGCTGCTTTCCTGCGGGGAGCTGGACAGAAACCCAGGTCTCAGGCCCAACAGGAGCATCCGATGTCAGGGCTGGAAAGGCCTGGGGATGACTGAGGCCAGCATTCCCATGAGGAGGAAAGCCTGTACCTAAATGGGTATCTGCAAGATGATCTTAGGTGGTTTAATATCCTTATAATTATTTATTTTTGAATTAGGATTACAAAATGTATCTACCGTGACCATCTCATGATTTACAGCAGTGATATAAGGAATGTAGCCTTTTAAAATAAATAGATTTCTTTAAGTAAAAAAATCTTTTAAAGAAAACTATTAATGATAATGATAATCATCAATTTATAGCCTTTCCTAAGATGTAATAGTGCCTGATTGCCAGGCATTGCCCTGAGAGCTCCACTTGTATTAATTCATTTAATTCTCATACCAACCTCATAAGAGGTGTTATCAAATGTGAAGACTGGGGCTCAGTGAGGGCTGACAACTTGCCGCAAATTTACCCATCCCCTGCTATGTAAGAGGCAGAGCAGGGACTTGAACCCAGGCTGTGGGTTCAAGAGCTAAGAGCAATATTCTATTGCTCTTAGCAGTGCTGGTGGCTGGAAGGATGCAGATGACTAAAGTTCAGAGGACGTATTGGTCTAATCCTTGTATAGAACAGGGAGGAAAACAGGCCCAGAGAGCACCAGTTCCATTTAATGAGCACATACTATACACCATACACTGTGCTAATTGCCTTCATGGATTAGCTATTAATAATTTAATCCTCGACCTGTGCAATGGGTGTTCTTCTCATTATGTAGCTGGGGAAGCAGACTCAGAGAGGTCAAGAAACTTGTCCAAGGTGACACAACTGCCAAGCGCTGGAGCTGGGGCTGAAATTGATGCCAAACCCCAGGCTCTTTGGCCCTACCTCATACTGCCTATCCCCGAGAGAGAAAGAAATGACTTGGCCAAAGTCACCCAGGGTGTGGCCTGGCAAGGCCATCCATGCCACCCCACCATGCTGTCTCTCTGATTGCATTTCCCGCAAATAGATCTATATCTATATCTATATCTATCTATATCTATATCTATATCTAATCTATATCTGTATATCTATATCTATAGAACAAATATATATGTTACTGTTGTGACATTTGCTATTTAAAAGTAACATGCAGTTCACTCCCACACTATGTTCTCAGCCAAGAGGCAAGAGAACCCTTCCTTTCTTCCTTCCTCCCTCCCTCCCTCCTTCCCTCCCTCCCTCTCTCCCTCTCTCTCTCTCTCTCTTTTCTTTCTTTCTTTCTTTCTTTCTTTCTTTCTTTCTTTCTTTCTTTCTTTCTTTCTTTCTTTCTTTCTCTCTCTCTCTCTCTTTCTCTCTTTCTCCTTCCTTCCTTCCTTCCTTCCTTCCTTCCTTTCTTTCTTTCTTTCTTTCTTTCTTTCTTTCTTTCTTTCTTTCTTTCTTTCTTTCTTTCTTTCTTTCTTTTTCTTTCTTCTTTCTCTTTCTTTCTCTCTCTTTCTTTCTTCTTTCTTTTTGTGATGGAGTCTCACTCTATTGCCCAGACTGTAGTGCAGTGACACGACCTCAGCTCACTGCAACCTCTGCCTCCAGGGATTCTCCTGCCTCAGCCTCCCGAGTAGCTGGGACTACAGACATACACCACCACGCCTGCCTAATTTTTGTATTTTTAGTGGAGACAGGGTTTCACTATGTTGGCCAGGCTGGTCTCAAACTCCTGACCTCAAGTGACCTGCCCACCTAGGCCTCCCAAACTGTTGGGATTACAGGAGTGAGCCACCCTGCCCAGCCCCAACATTTCTTCCCCAACCTTCCCCTGCCTTTTCCTTCCAAACTCAAGTGAGCACTCATAAATCCTCACAGATCCCTGGAATGAGAGGCTTAAGAAGCTGTCCAGTCCACCCCGCTCCCTTACAGGGTGGAAAGTGAGGCCTGGAAGGAGCGGGACATGGAGAGCAGGGCTGATGTGGGGACTGCTTTGCTTTCCAGAACCGGGTGAACATGACCTATGAGAAGATGTCTCGTGCCCTGCGCCACTATTATAAGCTTAATATCATTAAGAAGGAACCGGGGCAGAAGCTCCTGTTCAGGTGAGTAGCCTAGGGGATGTGCTGAAAGGGGGACGCAGAACTGGGGTTGGGTGGCTGAAATCCCCCTGCAACTGGGGCAGGAGATGATTTGCAGTTGGGGCCTGAATTCTAGATTTCTAAAGACTCCGGGAAAGATGAGCCAGGACAAGGACAGCTACCTGGAGCCACTGGAGAGCCACGAGCAGGACAGAATGGAGTTCAAGGACGAGAGGCCAGAAATCTCTCCGTGAGGGGCAGGTCGACTCCAGGCACCCGGTACCGATGGGGCAGGGACCGAGTCTCCTATGAAGGCAGCCTCCTCCTCCCAGCAGAGCAGCAGGATCCCCAGCCAGACTTTATACCCACAGGATTACAGCCATTGCTTGGGAGGGCTGGGAGGCCTCCCATCCAGGACACTGGGGGCAGGAGGGTCATCTTTTGGGCAGGGCGATCTTGGGGCTAAACGGGGTACAGGGGAGTGTTCTCTCTCCTGCTGCAGCCCCGGGAGAGGAAGTCAGGCACCGATAGAGCATCCGCCCCACCCCTGTAAATGGAATTTCCAGGATGAAGGGAACGAGGTCCCTCAGTGAGCCTCAGATTTCCTCACCTGTTCCTGAAAACCCCACCCTCAGGGGCTGATGCAGGAAATGGGAAAAGTGTCAGTGCTTTGAGGCAGCACGGACAGCCTCAGTAATAATAAAAACAATGCTAGCTGACGTTTCTTTCTTTTTTCTTTTTTTTTGAGACAGTCTTGCGCTGTCACCCAGGCTGGAGTGCAGTGGCACGATCTCGGCTCACTGCAACTTCTGCCTCCCGAGTTCAAGAGATTCTCGTGCCTCAGCCTCCCGAGTAGCTGGGATTACAGCTGCCCACCACCACCCCCAGCTAACTTTTGTATTTTTAGTAGAGACACAGGGTTTCACCATGTTGGCCAGGCTTGTCTCGAACTTGCGACCTCAGGTGATCCTCTTGCCTCAGCCTCCCAAAGTGCTGGGATTACAGGCGTGAGCCACTGTGTCCAGTCGATGTTTCTTAAGTGTTTGCTATGTGCCAAGCCTTGTGCTAAGGGCCTCTCGGATATCTTATCTCATTTAATTCACTCAGCACCTCCCTCAGGCATGAAGGTGAGGACACTGAGGGAGACGCCTGTGGAGCTGGCCTGCCTCTCCAGAACCCAGGGCTTCGACCTGTTTTCTTTCAGCACCTCTGACTGTATGTGGGCGCTTCTTAACCAGGCCCCGGCCCCACCTCTCTGCTCGTGGCATCTTCACTGAATAGTCCATTTCACTTGGCCCAGCCCCCTTATCCTCAGTTTTCAGTGACTATGACCCAGTGAAGACTGCCCCCGACCCCCGTACCTGTGGCTTCCTATGCTCCTGTCCCTGTATCTGCTGTGGGACTTTGGGCAAGCTGTTCCGCCTCTCTGGGGCCTCAGGTTTCTCGTCTGTAAAATGGGGCTCCTTCTCCTCACCTGACCTCCGCGTTGTCAGAAAGCTTCCATAAGGCCATACTTGTGAAATGCTTAACGTTTGCCTGCTCTGGGGGGAGGGCTTAACCTGTGTTAGCTGAGAAATCTCTGCAGACCAAAAGCTGCTCTGAAGCATGAAAACACCTTGGTCCAGTGGGTCAGTTTCTCCCTCTGTGCCCCAGCCCCAAGTACTGACTGGGGCCTCCTGAGGGCCAGAGCCTCTGTCCTTGGAAGCCCGCAGGTAAAGCTCGGGGAGGAGAAGGGAGTATTTTCATTTAACCAAGAATAGAGCTCCCTGGATTCACATCTTCTTTCTCAGAAGGAGGAAACTACCTCAGCCTCTTGCCCCCAGCCAGTCAGGAAATCCCCCTGTCTCTGCTGGAGCCTGCACTGGCCTTGAGTCACTGCAGAGAAGTTCTTGATAAGGACTCTTGGATTTTGGGGCTCAAAGCTGTGATAGCCCACAAGCAGGGAAACTCCAGGCTTAGTCTCATCAGGAACCCTCGATGGTCCTCACCAGCAGGGGGCAGGCAGGTGGCTTTGGAAAAAGGATCCATGGGAAAATGCTTTGCCCCTTTCACTTTCCCTCTGAGACTGTTCCGGCTCCTTGACTTTGCTCTGGGATGAGCCCATGCACCATGGCCTCTCTTATCACCTCCTCAACCCAGAGCTGCATACCTGGCCCGGGAGGGACTGTCGAAATCAATTTATTCAGGCCCTCATTTTACAGAGAAGGGAACTGAGGCCAGAGAGAAGTGATTTGCCCAAGATCACATGACCCAGCCCAGCTTCCTGGCTCCTGAAGTCACCCCATTTCCTCACCTCGGCATTGTGGTTGGGTCCAGGATGAAGCGGGAGGATGGATTCCTAGATCACTTCTTTCAGTTGTAAGTGGTGTTTTGCCTGCTGGTGGGTTGACGGATGTCAACAGCTACATTTCCCAGGGACGAGGCCTTAACTCAGGTGATGAATCTCACCCAGCACGGAGACCATCAGGACCAGGGATGGGCTACCAGGAGAGCAAGCGTGAACCACTGCCAGAGATCCCAACTCTGGAACTCTGCACTCAGCCCTGGGGCCATGCCACCTTTTCTCCATCTCCCCACGGAGATCAGGCCCTGGTCTGGGGATGGGCCCCTGGGTGCCAGGAATAAAGGGGTTCGTTCAGGCCTTCCTTCTACAAACATTAATTGAATACCTGCTATGTACCGGTTACCAGGTGAGGCATTGCATTTATATCCATTTTTCATACAATTAAAGTCCTGAAAAGTGGCAGGTCATTGAAAATGACATATGTCAAAGTGGACTTCTCACAAATAATTTTTTTTTTTTTTTTTTTTGAGGTGGAGTTTTGCTCTGTCACCCAGACTGGAGTGCAGTGATGCAATATCAGCTCACCACAACCTCCAACTCCTGGGTTCAAGTGATTCTTCTGCCTCAGCCTCCTGAGTAGCTGGGATTACAGGCACCTGCCACCACACCAGCTAATTTTTGTATTTTTAGTAGAGACAGGGTTTCACTGTGTTGGCCAGGCTGGTCTCGAACTCCTGACCTCAGGTGATCCGCCCGCCTCAGCCTCTTAAAGTGCTGATTACAGGTGTGAGCCACTGTGCCTAGCCAACAAAGAATTGGTTCATGGTTCAAAAAAGTAGCCAGTGCTCTCTTTTTGTCAGATTACATTACAGTTAAAGAATTGACAATAAAGACAATTGATAAAGAATTAATGAAAAAATAAGTATAATAAAAAGTTCATTAATGAAACAAATGATACGAGTCACTGTCTTGGTCCAGTTGAGCCATTTACAGCATGAACCCATGAGCATGAGCTCTGGTCCTCATCTTCTCTATTCGGTGCATTCTTGCCTAGAAAGGCTTTTTCCCTCATAGGAAAGTTCCAGATCTAGCACTTGATTTAATCCTGGTGGCTCTGCTGGGTCTTGGGCTCTTACTGCAGGAAGCCTGGGCAGATGCCAGGGACCTATCCTCTTTGTCCCAGAGGATCCCAGGGTGACAGTCTTCCTTGGCTCCCTCCTCTGGTCCCACAATGTTAGTGATCCACATTTTCTACTCAAATGTTCTCACAAAAGGTTTGTAGAGACACACAGAAAACACAGATCTTTACAGGCCAAGGGCCTGTACCGCAGAAATGTCCAGATCTGGTGGTAAACGGGAGGGCAGTGTGGGCTCAGAGGGAGCCCGCTGAATGCTGGTGTCAGGGCCCTGCGCTGCTGGCGAGCTCCCTCAGTGAGACCTCAGCCCTCAAAGGACCTCAGCAGGAACTAAGCCACCAATGGGACAGCCCTAGAACCTGAGTGAGGAGTTTAAAGCAGGTTGTTCTGAAACCAGTATATGCAACTCAGAAATATTTTAATCGTGATCTTGATTTTTTAAAATCCAAAATTCTTGTGAGTTACTTGCTCATATACCGGGGACGGGGAGTGATGGTGAGTAAACAAGGGGAATAGGGCCCTGGCTTGGAAAGTTTGTATAGAAGTAGGGGAAACAGAGGCAGCAGATGAGCAAACCATTGCAGTCCCCAGGGAGAGATGACGTGAGAAGTGCACCCCCTGGGGACAGTGCTGGACAAAGTGGTGCCAGTGAATTCGGCTTGAGAGGCACCAGGGAGCGTTTCCCTCCGGAGAATCACAGGTTTCTGCCCTCTTTTTCCAACTTCCCTTTTGGAGGGCTGAGGTCTAGCAGCACAGCGGGGCTGTGGGCCTTCCGATCCTTGAGGGGTCAGGGAGACTGCATGGGAAATGGGATTCTGGGCTGTGGGCTTCTCTCCACGGAAAGGCCTGCAGTTTATTTTACTTTATTTTATTTTATTTTTGAGACGGAGTCTCGCTCTGTCGCCCAGGCTGGAGTGCAGTGGCCGGATCTCAGCTCACTGCAAGCTCCGCCTCCCGGGTTTACGCCATTCTCCTGCCTCAGCCTCCTGAGTAGCTGGGATTACAGGCGCCCGCCAACTCACCTGGCTAGTTTTTTGTATTTTTTAGTGGAGACGGGGTTTCACCGTGTTAGTCAGGATGGTCTTGATCTCCTGACTTCGTGATCCGCCCGTCTCGGCCTCCCAAAGTGCTAGGATTACAGGCTTGAGCCACTGCGCCTGGCCAAGGCCTGCAGTTTAAAACCATGTCCACTAGGTGGTGCAAAAGCCTCTTTTTGTGTTAGTGTGGGGCCGGGCGGTGGCTGGCTGCATGTTCTATGGACGGCAAGCCTGCCTTCTCTCATGGGGAGGTGTACTCTCCAGCTCAGGCATGCTCTGTAAGTAGACATCCAGGCCCTGCTTGAACACCTCCAGTGACGGGGAACTCACACCTCCAGGGGACAAAGTAAGTAGCAGGGGTGGGGGCGGAATTGAGGGGCACCAAAAAGCCAACTGTCCATTGATAGTGTCAGCCTCCTCTCCTAACCCACAGGACATTGGTTTCTGCAATTCCTATTTTCCCAGTCTCTTTATTGGGAGTAATTTCTTATCTCCTCTTCTTATGATCACTTTATCCTTGAGTAGTTTGTCAGCAGGGGCCTAGATGAGGCCTCTTTCAGATCTGGAACATCTGCTAGGGGCATGTCAAAGCCTCTCTACCCTCACCCTACCCATGTAGACCTGATTAGGAATCAAAAAGACTGGCCGGGTGCAGTGGCTCACGCCTGTAATCCCAGCACTTTGGGAGGCCGAGGCAGGCAGATTACGAGGTCAAGAGATCGAGACCATCCTGGCCAACATGGTGAAACTCCGTCTGTACTAAAAATACAAAAATTAGCTGAGCATGGTGGCACATGCCTGTAGTCCCAGCTACTTGGGAGGCTGAGGCAGGAGAATCACTTGAACCCAGGAGGTGGAGGCAGTGAGTTGAGATCACACCACTGCACTCTAGGCTGGCATTAGAGTGAGACTCCGTCTCAAAAGGAAAAAAAAAAGGACTGAGGCTTCCTTAATTTTCTGCTGGCTTTAGTTACACTACCCTTCTAGGCCTCACTTTTCACTTTTGTAAAATGAAAGACAACATCCTTTGCCCTGCTTAGCACATGGAGTTGTTGAGAAATTTCAAATGAAATAATGCATTCACTTAGTTAACATTCATCGAGCACCTACTGTAGGTTAAGCACTGTCTAGAAACAGGAATATCGTGGTGACCAGGACAGATAAATAAACAAATCAAAACAGAATGTAATGGCAGGTGGTGATATGTGCTGTGAAGGAAAATAAAATAGAATCAAGTGAGAGCGGCCAAATTTAAATTGAGCTGTTGGAGATGTAAAACCGTGTAAGTAGGAACAAGTCAGCTTTATCTATGTAATTTTCTCCCCTGTAGTCTGTCTGTCCCCTTTCTTTCTTTCTTTTTTCTTTTCTTTTCTTTTTTTTTTTTTGAGACTGAGTTTCGCTCTTGTTGCCCAGGCTGGAGCGCAATGGCACGATCTCGGCTCACCGGATTCAAGCGGTTCTCCTGCCTCAGCCTCCTGAGTAGCTGGGATTACAGGTGTGCGCCATCACGCCTGGCTAATTTTTGTATTTTTAGTAGAGACAGGGTTTCTCCATGTTGGCCAGGCTGGTCTTGAATTCTCGACCTCAGGTGATCTGCCCACCTCGGCCTCCCAAAGTGCTGGGATTATAGGTGTGAGCCACTGCGCCCGGCCTGTCCATCCCCTTTCTATTTAACCTGCAGGTCACACCATGAAAGATGGACACTGTTGTTAGTTTGTTATGTGCAATCCAATGCAATCTTAATGGATATGAATAACGTAGACAGGCTGGGAGGAGAAGACCACGTTGGCCTAGAGCTCCCCTCTCCCATCCTCTTCCTTTGGGGGAGCCATCAGCTAAGACCACTGAGATCATAAAGTCTCCTGAATAGACCTCAGCTCTCCAGATCCGGCCTATCTAAACATCCCAACTCAAGGAAGCACGGTGTATTGTTGAAAGTGCTCTGGCTGGAAAGCCCCAGAGTTCTAAACATGGCTCTTAAAATTCCAGCAATTCTGAGCAGGAAGAGATTTCCCCTCAGTCAGATGATCATATGCTCCAGCCAGTGACAAGCTCAGGTTCTTGACCTGTGGTGTGGGATGGGGAGTACATATCAGATTCTTAGGGGACAGCTGATTGTGGATGGCTGAACGTGGCGTGCAAATCTCTAGAGAGCTTCTAAAGCACCAACAAAGGCACTTTCTTCTCCACCACCCCCACGAGCGTCAGTGAACTGACCCAGTTTTAGGGTTTTAGGGATGGGGAAACTGAACACCAGGTGGACCTGGAGAGTCTGAGATTCTGGACTTTCAGCCAGGGACCCTTCCAACCTTAGGGACAGAATATGCCAACTCTAGCCCTCTGCAAACTCTAAAGTGATTTGCAATAAGAACATTATTTTTTTCCTGATTGACCAGTGAGTAATTTACCAAGCTGGGTCTTGATCGGCCACCAAAAGGAAAAAGGGCTTATGACAAAGCAGGAGACCTGAACTGGGCATGGTGGCATGCGCCTGTAGTCCCAGCTGCTCGGGAGGCTGAGGCGGGAGAATGGCATAAACCCGGGAGGCGGAGCTTGCAGTGAGCTGAGATCCGGCCACTGCACTCCAGCCTGGGCCACAGAGCGAGACTCTGTCTCAAAAAAAAAAAAAAGAAAAGAAAATAATAAAACAAAAAAAATAGATAAATTGAATTCCATCAAAATTAAAAGCCTTTGTGCTTCATAGGACACCATCAAGAAAGCAAAAAAAACAAAAACAAAAACAAAAAACACCACAGGATGGAGAAAATATCTCCAAATTATATATCTGATAAGAGAATTGTATCCAGGACTGACAAAGAGTTCCTACAACTCAATAATAAAAAGACAAATAGCCCCAAATTGGGCAAAGGACATGAATAGAGATTTTTCCCAAGAAGATACACAAATAACCAACAAGCACATGAAGAAATGCTAACATCATTGTATTAGTCCATTTTTATGCTGCTGATAAAGACATACCCAAGACTGGGTAATTTATAAAGAAAAGAGGTTTAATTGACTCACAGTTCCACATGGCTGGGGAGGCCTCACAATCATGGCAGAACACAAGGAGGAGCAAGTCACAACCTACATGGTGGCAGGGGAGAGAGAGCCTGTGCAGGGAAACTCCTTTTTATAAAATTATGTGGTCTCGTGAGACTTATTCACAATCATGAGAACAGCACGGGAGAGACCTGCCCCCATGATTCAATTACCTCCCACTGGGTCCCTCCCACAACATGTGGGAATTGTGGGAGCTACAATTCAAGATGAGAATTGGCAGGGGTTCGGGGGGACACAGTCAAACCACAATAATCATTAATCATTAGGGAAATGAAGAACAAACTACCATGAGATACTACTTCTCGCTCACTAAGATTGTTAGGGAAACAGAAGCATAGGAGAGCCACAGTGACATCATTTTAAAATCAACTCCATCTTAAAAGTATCAAGGCACGTTCCTTGCTAGTCATGACTCATGGTCCTAAGATGTTTACAGTTGAGGAAACACCTTAAAAATACCTGTAAGGACACACTCCTACAATAACAAAAAATCCAGATGTCCCACTATCCTTAACAAGATATGCTTTTAAGATGACTATAGTCATGCTTTGATGTAGTTATGCACTAAAATGCCAAGGATAACTTTCTTTACATCAACAAAGTACTAAATTTTATCATGCTGTCAGCCCACCCACACATAGACATAATTTATCTTAGCTTTTACATAGATGAGACTCCTATATGAGAAGAGTTTAAGACAGAGATGGCATGTTCCTCTTCTTGCTTTCTGAGGATGCCCTATTCTGTAACTGAGTAGCTTTCAATAAACTATCCTCTCTCTGCACTTTGTAACTTGCCTTGAATTCCTTCCTGTGCGAGATCCAACAATCCTCTCTTGGGGTCTGGATTGGGACTCTTTTTCTGGCAACAGAAGAGCTATAATTAAAAAAAAAAAAAAAAAAAAAAAGATGGACATTAACAAGTGTTGGAGAGGATGCGGAGAAGTTAGAACCCTCATACATTACTGGTGAGAACATAAAATGATGCAGCTGCTGTGGCAAACAGCTTAACAATTTCTCAAAATGCTAAAATAGAGTTACCATATGACCCAGCAATCCTGCTTCTAACTATATACCTGAGAGAATTAAAAACCTATGTCCACATAAAAACTTGTACACAAATGTTCACAGTAGCATTATTTGTAGTTGCCAAAACGAAAACAACCCAAATGTCCATTAACTGCTGAATGGATAAACAAAATGTGATCTAGCCACACAATGGAACATTATGCAGTCATGAAAAAGGAATAAAGTTCTAACACATGCTATAACACGGGTGAACCTTGAAGAAATAGTGTTGAGTGTAAGGAGCCAGTCACAACATGTGCTTGTATGATTCCATTTATATGAAATGTCCAGAGAGGCAAATCCACCCAGCCAGATGGGAGATTAATGGTTGACTGGGGTTGCGGGTGAGAGGGCCTGGGAAGGGACTGGTAACAGGTATGGGATTTCTTTCCAGGGGTATGAAAATGCTCTGGAAGTGGGCAGTGGTGGTGATTAATGCACATCTCTGTGAATATACTAAAACCCACAGAATTGTATACTTTTAAAGAGTGAATTTTAGCCAGGCGTGGTAGCTCACGCCTGTAATCCCAGCACTTTGGGAGGCTGAGACAGGTGGATTGCTAGAGGCCAGGAGTTCGAAACCAGCCTGACCAACATGACAAAACCCCATTTCTCCTAAAATCACAAAAATTAGCTGGGTGTGGTGGCACATGCCTCCAATTAAAGCTACATCAGGAGGCTGAGGCATGGAATTGCTTGAACACAGGAGGCAGAGGTTTCAGGGAGCCAAGATCATGCCACTGCACTTCAGCCTGGGTGACAGAGTGAAAAAAGAGAGCGAACTTTATGGCATGTGAATGAGATCCCAATGGAGTTATTATTAAAAAAACAAAAAACAAATTTATGAGCAAACACAGGCTCTGCATAGAGTGGCAGCTTCCCCAAAGAGGGCAGCAAATCAGGGGCACTTTCCTAGGCCTGGTAAAGTGGGATGTAGCATGAGGATTAAGAACCCAGGCTTTGAACCTGACGGTTGTGGGTTTGAATCCTGCTTCCATGTCTCATGAACTGTGGAATGTTGGAAAATGGACTCAATCTCTCTGAACCTCACAATTGTAACATGAGAATAACTCCTACTTTGTGAAGTTCTTATGAGGGTTAACTTCTTGGTAGCTTTGAATATTCAGTAAATGATAGGTAGTTTTATCATTTTTTTTTTCTCTGGAAAAAAGAAGGAAAGGAGTCTCTGGAAGGCGACTTTGACCTTGGACTGAAGATGGAAAGAATAGGCCCAGTTTAAATAAGTACAAATAGATTTCAGGTTCTAGCGTGCGCTAGAGGGATACGGAAGACCCTCTCCAGGCATGGTGGGTGGTCAGTAGGGGTTCAGGGACGGTGACTGGAGGCAGAAAAAGTACAGGCACTCAGCCTCCCTCCCGCTAGGCTGCCAGGTCTGTGGGTTAGAACTGGATGCTCTGGTATTCAAGTTTTCTGCCAGGAGAAAAATGACATAAGTTATTACCATCGCGTTTTGTTGCCACAACTTTTCCCCTCACTCTCAGAAAGGAGCTGGGAGCTCCTCTGCAGTCTCACATCTGATATTAAGTGTGAACCCAGATCAGCCCAGGCTGTCCTCAGCTGAGCTGGTGAGTCTGCGTTGGGATGAACAGCAGCTGGCCTGCTAGGCCCAGCATCTCAGTGGGGCTGGCTGTTTTCTTCTCATCAATATTTGATTCTTGTGGAATAACAGATGATTTTTATTTCATTCTTTGTGCCTCTGCTTAGTTTTCACATTGTCTAAAGGGACGAGGTATCTAATTAAAGTGCTATTAGGAAAACCGTAATAAGCGTGATTCATGCCCCTGTTGCCCTTTGTCTAGACTTTTCTTTCTCTTATCTTGCATGGCTGCCTTCGTCAAGATAAAGCGTATTTGTGAGCTGTATCAGTCACGGTTCCGCTGGAGGAAATCACAGCAGCTAATTTTAGCGGGAAAGGCCTCAGGGGTTTACAAAGTCATGGGAAGAGGGGAGGAGCAGGTTCCCGGTGGGGCTCCTGGGATGAGCCGGAACCTCAGCACCGCAGCAGTGAGGCGGCCGCGGGGAACCACGCCGCGCATGGAGGCGTATCAGCACGCGAGCCTTGCTGGAACGCGCAGCTTCTCCTTGACCTTGCTTGTTCAGCAGCACGGGACCCGCAGGAAAATGCCCTCACCTCACTTCCTGGGTGAGGAATCCCAAGACAGTTGACAACACATCCAGGTCCAATTTTTTTTCTCACTTGGAGCACTTGAGAGGGAACCTGGGCCAGGGCGTCGAATTGTCAGATCCTAATTCACATCAGAAACTCCAGCTGCTAAGGGGCCAGGGGAGTTTACTTTTCAGTTTCCCCGCCTCTGAGGGAGAAAAAGGGCCTTTGATGGTGTGGTCCAGGCCGACCCACCAGGACCCTACGTCAAGATTTTAACATGTACTTTGGTTCAGTACTTACTTGAGATAACTGACAATCCTTTTATTTTTGTCTGTATAAAAACTATATTTGCGGTGTGAAGTGACTTCCTCCTCTCTGTGGCGTCTGTAAGTTGACCTCTGAAGTCCTGTCTGTGAACACGGGTGCCCTCAAAAGCTGGAGAAGCGGCTTCCTGTGGAGCAGTCCTGGAATCGGCTCCCGGCATGTGGCATTTGGTGGGTGCTGACATCAACAGTTTCCTTTTCCCTGCGAGGTGAGAAGGGTCTGTGTGCCATAGGAAGACAGGGCTTCCACGTATTCTCTTGGTTATAATGAACACTTCCAGGAGGAAACAATAGAATTTGTAAGTGGATTTTTTTTCCCCCAATAAAGAATCTGCTGCTCAGGAACAAACTCAGAGGCCAAGAAGCATTTGAGGAGATGCTTAACTTCACTGTGAAAGAAAGGCAAATTACATCCGGCACGGTGGCTCATGCCTGTAATCCCAGCACTTTGGGAGGCCAAGACAGGAGGATTGCTTGAGCCCAGGGGTTGGAGACCTGGGTAACATAGCAAGACCCTGCCTCTACCAAAATAATAATAATAAGAAGAAGAAGAAGGAGAGAAGAAAAGAAGGAAAGAAAGAAAGGAAGGAAAGGAAGGAAAGAAAGGAAAGGAAAGAGAAAGGAAAGAAAGGAAGGCTGATTAAGACAAGAGTGGCTCATCTGATGGACAGCAATGAACAGGCTCCACAGTGTCCACAGTGAGTGTGAGGGTGAAGAAGCAGCCATACTCATTGACATAGCTGGTGGTGGAAAGAGGCACGCACTTTTGGAAGGGAATTCAGCAGGGCCTACCCAGGTTGTAAATGTGTCTCCCTTGTGACCCAGACATTCTGTTTCTGAGAATACAACTTTCACAAAACTTCTCACATACGTGCAGACATATATTTATAGAGATGTTCTCTGGAGCACTGGTTATTCTTACAAAACGTGGGGAAAATCCAAAGGTCTAGCAATGGGGTTTGGGTAAGTAAATACAGCGGAAAACCCTGCAGCTCACATAAAGAGAAGATCTGCAAGAACTGATGGGGAAGGACGCGTGATGCCTCTGCAGGTGCAAGGCTGGGGCTCCTGGGCCATCTGCCAAGTGGTGATGCTGCCCTGTCTGTGAACATGTGGAGGTGGTAAAATGGATGATGATTCAGAGAACATGGCACAGCAAGGCATAGTTGCTTTTGTTATATAAGATAATTTCTATAAATTATTTCAAGGAATTAGACTAAAATTATGGGATATTCTCTAGTCTGTGTCTCTTCCATATGTCATGAGAATTTTACTTACCTCTCAAGTGCCCCAAGTGAAAGAAAAATTGGACTTGGATGTGTTGTCAACTGTGTTGGGATTCCAAAAGGGAGGAGCATTGCCTTGGGGAGAGAGGCAGTGAGTGATCTTGCTGGGGACAAACTGATTTGGGTTCACCTGCTTGTCCCCTTACCCTATCCCTGTCTGCCTAAGCTGGAGTGGGAATAGGGGCTGCAAGTTCCACTCCAACTTTGCAAGATTTCAAAGGGAAAAGTCATCAGCGGAAGGTTGAGAAGTTCATGTGGGTGAAATGCAATTATTCCTAATGTCCCCTTGTGTGGAAACCCGCCTTCCTGAGAAGTGATGGTCTCTTGGAGTTCTGAACAGCTTCCCTCACTAAGTTTTAAAAAAGAAATTATTTGGGACTTGGAAGAGAGAAGGGAGTCTTCCCCACTCTGTGACCAAAAGCTCCCTTAGGATAATGTTTTTTGGGAACTGCCACCACCACTGGAACAAAATACAACACCACTAACAACAAAGAGGCCAGGCCAGTAGCTCGCGCCTGTAATCCCAGCACTTTGGGAAGCTGAGGTGAGGCGAGTGGATCACTTGAGCTCAGGAGTTCCAAACCAGCCTGGGCAACATGGCAAAACCTATCTCTACCAAAAATTTAAAAAATTCGTGGCTGGGCACAGTGGCTCACGCCTGTAATCCCAGCACTTTGGGAGGCCGAGGCAGGCAGATCACAAGGTCGAGAGATCGATACCATCATGGCCAACAGGGTGAGACCCTGTCTCTACTAAAATACAAGAAATTAGCTGGGCATGGTGGTGCATGCCTGTAGTCCCAGCTACTCAGGAGGCTGAGGCAGGAGGATCGCTTGAACCCAGGAGGTGGAGGTTGCAGTGAGTGGAGATCATGCCACTGTACTCCAGCCTGGGCAACAGAGCAAGGCTCCATCTAAAAAAAAACCAGAAAAAAAACCATTGTCTTGGTGTGGTGGTGCTTGCCTGTAGCCCCAGCTACTTGAGAGGCTGAGGTGAGGGGAGGTTGAGGCTGCATGAGGTGTGATCATGCCACTGCACTCCAGTCTGGGCAACAGAGTGAGACCCTGTATTAAAAGAAAAAAAAGAGGAATAATATGATGCTACGTGTGTACAAAAAATATCCTGGAAGAGCTTTTTCTAAACAGTGGCTATTCCTAGGCAGGAAAGTGGCAAACAACAGCCATGGTAACAAAACCCTCAGTGGCCATCGCTAAAGTGTGGAGCCTGTGGTGTTGTAAATGAGACACAGGCATGTACTAATTGTTGCAGTACAACAGCCTGGCTCCCAGCAAGCTGTTTCGACAGGCTGTCTGCTCCTGCTTTGATAAGACCAAAGTCTGTCTTGGACAGTCCATTTTCTGGTTAATGGGGTGTTCTTATCAACTGAGAGGACTGTCACCTGCTAATGCAAGGGCCCGCCCCTTCCCTGAAATATGGCTCCTTCCCTGAAATACAGCCCCTTCCTGCCTGGGCCTGGTGCCTGAGATCCCGCCATCTGATCATACTTCCTGGGAACTGCGGTTTGTTGAGCTCAGAGGGCCTGGCCCTCAAGTTTCACCTTGTGGGCAACCTCTGTGCATGGAAACCTGGTCTCACCCTGGACTTGAAGGTCAGAGCTAAGAACAAAAGTCACCAAGGGTAGGAAAAAGGGCGAGGAGGTGCTTTAGGGATCAGCCTCGGCATTGGTTTTACATTTTTTACTTCAAGATTAATTATTTTACATCATTTTATTTGCTTATTTTTTAGGGCCACAAAGAGAACACTTTTGAGAGTGACAGGATGGAAGATCTTCAGGCTCTGCCACCTGCCTGGCACCCACCCCTTCAGCGGGACAGTCAGGACGATCAAAGTCAGTGCTCCTGAGGGCCCCTGCCCTCTAGCAGGAAGGGGGACACTCCGGTTGACAGGCAGCTCAACCACGAGCCTGAGCGAGCTGGGTGGGGGCTTCAGGACCTGGAGACCCAGTCTGCTGCGTGGCTGGGTGTGAGAGAGTGTTATTTTCCTGGGGTGCTGTAACAAATTACCACAAACTTGAGGACTTAAAACAATGGACATTAATCGTCTCACAGGAGGTCCACAATCAAGCGGAGGTTGATTCCCTCTGGGCACTCTGACAGGGAGTCCCTTCCCTGTGTGTCTCCCAGCCCCTGGCCTCTGGGGTTGGCGGGCAGACCTCGGCATGCCTTGGTTTGTGGCTGCATCACTCCCATCCCCGCCCCCATCTTCATGTGTCCATCTTCCCCGTGTGTTTCTGTGAACCTCAGGTCTCCTCCTGCCTTTTTTTCCAGGACCACTCTCACTGGATTTATGCCCCCTCCAAATCCCGGATGATCTCATCTTGAAATCCTTAATTATGTCTGTGAAGACCCTTTTTTTTTCCAATCAGGTCACATTCACAGGTTCTGAGCGTTAGGACTTGGACGTATCCTATTGGGGCCGTTCTTCCAGCCATGACGGAGAGGGACCCGACACAGCTGAGGCCAGTTGCTGCTCTCCTTCCCTCAAGCTACGGCGATTAATTAGTCATGGCTGTGGCGTGATGGCGGCCAACCTCTCCTTGCCTAACCTTTCATGTAATCTCGTATCTGTAAAAGAGGTCCCAGCTCCAGAGGCCTCAATTACATCCTTTTGATGCAGGGCAGGTGAGCCTGATATTGGGGCTTAGCCCAGGAAGGTTCTTGGCTCTGCCCCAAAAATAATCCAAAGTCAAGCTGGTGGTGTTAAAACAGCAAATTTTATTGAAGCGACAGTGTACATCACCAGCAGAGGTCCTGCTCCCTGCAGAGCAGGGCTACCCCATTGGCAGTGTTCCCAGAGCAGCAGCTGAGAGGCAGGGCTGCATTTATATTTATACCCACTTGCATTATATGCAAATTAAGGGGCAAATTATGTAGAAATTTCTAGAAAAAGAGTGGTAACTTCCAGGTCACCAGGTAGTTGTCATGGAAAGGGGCAGTAAATTCCAGGTGTTGCCATGGCAATGGTAAACTGACATGGCGCACTGATGGGCATCTCTTATGGAAAGCTGCTTCGCCCTGTCCTGGTTTTACCTAGTCCTCAATTTGGCCTGGCGTCCAAGCCCCGCCTTGGCAGTTGAATCCTGACTTCTAGGACTCAACTTACTGTCAGTCAGTTCACACCTGGCTGGAGGGTGGATATAATGGGGCCCATTTGCAGGAGAAACTGTGATGCTCAATGGAAAGAGAAGTAGATGGGCATTTGGGGCAGACAGTTAACTCCTTCTGAAATCCTCTCCCCTCCTCTGTGCTCATAGTCATTCCCAGGCCTGTGCTGGTGGGGAAATCCCTCCACATTCCCCAAGTGTCAGGGCTTCAACTGGATTTGCTCAGTCTCCAGAGAGCTGGAGCCATAACTTCACTGTGACAGAGGAGGCCTGGCTTGGAGTTTCTCTGTGATACTCAGAGGGCCCAATGTGTGAAACCCAGAGTGGATGGGAAGGAATCTTTCCGTGGGGAAGAGTGACTGGAAACTGTCACCGTGGCAGGTACTCCTGGAATCAAACAGCCTTTGACAAAAAGGGCCTGTTTCTGTAATTTACCTGGTGGGGGACAGAGCCAGAGAAACACTGGTAACTAATTTTCTTTTTTTCTTTCAGACCAAATCTCGCTTTGTCACCCAGGCTGGAGTGCAATGGTACCATCTTGGCTCACCGCAACCTCCGCCTCCAGTGATTCTCCTGCTTCAGCCTCCCAGGTAGCTGGGATTACAGGCGCCTGCCACCATGCCCGGCTAATTTATTTTTTGGTATTTTTAGTAGAGACAGAGTTTCAACATGTTGGCCAGGCTAGTCTCGAACTCCTGACCTCAGGTGATCTGCCCACCTCAGCCTCCCAAAGTGCTGGGATTACAGGCGTGAGCCACTCTACCTGGCCTGTGTAAGAATTTTTTGGGAATATACATGCAGGAGTGGAATTGCTGGGTCCTGGGAATATATACACCAGTTTTGACTAACAGTGCCTGATTGTTTTCCAGAATGGCTGCAATAGTCCATATAGCCTCCTGTAGCAGTGCATGGAAGTTCTATGCCCCTGTGAATGTTCTGGCCAACACAGGAAATCTGGCTTAAAAACAACAACAGGTCAGGCGTGGTGGCTCACACCTGTAATCCCAGCACTTTGGGAGGCCAAGGCGAGCAGATCACAAGGTCCAGAGTTTGAGACCAGCCTGACCAACATAGTGAAACCCCGTCTCTTCTAAAAATACAAAAAGTTAGCCGGGCGTGGTGGCGGGCGCCTGTAGTCTCAGCTACTCAGGAGGCTGAGGCAGAAGAATCGCTTAAAAACCCGGGAGGTGGAGGTTGCAGTGAGCCAAGATCGCACCACTGCACTCCAGCCAGACCGAGACTCTGTCTCAAAAAAACAAAAAACAAAACAACAACAACAAACTAGCATTATGGGAAACCCACCCTCACTCCTATTTCCCACCCTCACTCCTATGCCCTAAGGACAACTAGTCTCAGTTAATTTGTTTTCAATTTTCCAATGGCTACTGTGTTAGTCAGAGTTCTCCAGAGGGACAGAATTTATATATATATATGAGTTTATTAAGTATTAGCTCACACAATTACAAGGTCCCACAATAGGCCGTCTGCAGGCTGAGGAGCAAGGAGAGTCAGTCCTAGTCCCAAAACTGAAGAACTTGGAGTCTGATGTTTGAGGGCCAGAAGCATCCAGCACAGGAGAAAGATGTAGACTGGGACATCCCAGCTACTTTCATTAATCTAGATAATGTTTTGAATATCATTTCAGAGAAATCATTTTTATGGAAAAGAAATATCCTTCTGCCTAGTTTTAAAAATTTCCAACAGAATTGCATATAGAAATTATCACACATTTTTGTTTGAACCTATTGATATGGTTCCCTGATAGTAACAGTTTCCCAGTCTTAAGTTAATCTTTTTTTTAGTTTCTTCAATTGAGATGGAGTTTCACTCTGCCTCCCAGTCTGGAGTGCAGTGGCGCGATCTCAGCTCACTGCATCCTCTATCTCCTGGGCTCAAGCGATTCTCCTGCCTCAGCCTCCCAAGTAGCTGGGACTACAGGCACCTGCCACCAGGCCTGGCTAATTTTTTGTGATTTTAGTAGAGATGGGATTTCACCATGTTGACCAGGCTGGTCTCAAACTCCTGATCTCAAGTGATCTGCCCACCTCAGCTTCCCAAAGTGCTGGGATTACAGGCGTGAGACACTGTGCCCAGCTCCAGTCTTAAATTAATCTTAATCTTTGATTTCCTGAGATACAGTCTTCTGGGCTGTGATGGCTAAGTGATTTAAAGCACTTTCAAGTTTAACTTACTGCTTGATCTTAAGAAATACTGTGCATTACTGCTTTATGCGATCCTGTTGTATCTTTGAGAATGACCTAGAAAATCCCAAACATGTGACTCTCAGTATTAATCAGGGTTAGCAAACTAAGGTTCATTACCTGTTTTTGTACAACCTGTGAGCCTTTAAAAATGGTTTTTGCATTTTTATATGGTTGAAAAAATTTTTAAGGAATAATATTTTATGACATGTGAAATTCATATGAAATTCAAATTTCAGTGCCCACAAATAGAGTTTTATTGGAACACAGCCATGCTCATTTGTTTAAGTATCAGCTATGGCTGCTTTCTCCCTCCAACCACAGAGTCGAATGGTTGCAACAGAGATCATACAGCCCACAAAGCTGAAAATACTATCTGGCACTTTGCAGAGCAGCTTTGCCAACCCTTGGCAGAAATGATTCAATCAATAAAAGTTTACGGAGAACTTCAACTTTGGTGAAGGACAAGCTGTTCTGGTCTCCATGGGCATTTCCTGTCCTGCTAGGGAGACAGTCACAACACAGGGTGATAAATGCTAGGATGGCGCAGCACAGGCGACCAAGACCTGGAGCCACACTGAGGAGATCAGGGAGGGCTTCCCAGAGGCAGTAACATCTAAGCTGAGACCTAGGAGTGACAAGGAGCTGGCCAGCTGAAGAGGGGTGAGGGGAGGTTAGAGGTGGCAGGAAGAATGTTCCAGGCAAGTGGAACAGCATATTCAATGGCCAGAGGGATCAGGGCTTATTGGAGAAACTGGGAGATGTTTGCATTATTATTTGTATCATAGGCTTATTTGTAATTAGACAAGTTAATTTGCATATAGATAAATAATCACCTACTTAGGGCTCTTAGTGATATAAGCAAGGAAGGGGGAAGGTCAAATAATTGATCAATTGATCGATTCAGTCATTCATTCAGCGAGCATGGAGTAAACACCTTCTAAGTGCTGCACACGAGGCTAAGTTCTGAGGATACAGAGGAAAACACGTGAATCCCTGTCCTGAAGGCTTAGTGAGGGAAAGCAGATAGATTTAAAAATAATTTCTGCAAGTATGAGGAGTGTCTATTCTGCCAGGTCAGGGAGGGTCCACCATTTCCATCCCTCTTCCCCCTTGCCACTTAGTCATTTTCCCAGCTCCCTTGCTGCTAGGACTGGATATATATCCAAGTTTTGGCCAATGAGACATAGGGGAGATCTGCTGAGAAGTGTCTAGGAAAACTCCCTAGATTAAAGGTGATGCCACAGATGACACCATCGCTTTCCCCCTCTTGCCTGCCTTTGAGTGGGACTGTGGTGGTGGCACAATGGGCTCTGTGGCAGCCATCTTGTGATCATGAAGTGATGAGCGTTAGGACAACATTGGTGCTTGTTGGCATCATCAAGCTGCTGGCCGACACCTGGAACTACCTGCCTTCAGGGACTCCTGGTTAACCTGAGATCATTGCATGTTGTTATTGCTTAAGCCAATAGTTCTCAGCTGGGCGAGATTTTGCTCTCCAGGGGATTTGGAGGCATTTTTGGTGTTCACTGCTGGGTGGGGTACTACCATCATCTAGTGAGTAGAGGCCAGGGATGCTGCTAAACATCCTACAATACACAGGACAACCCCCGTCCCCTCTAGCAAATAGGTGTCCAGTCCAAAATGTCAACAGAGCTGAGGTTGAGAAACCCTGCCTTAACCAGGTGCTTCCTTTACTGGCACAGTGTGAGAGGACTTGCTGGAGCCACTGGAGGTTGAGGAGGCCAATGTCCACCTTAGGGCCCAGGAAAGAGGAATTTGGGGAATTATCCTCGCTGGGCTCAGCCATGTGACAGTGTTGGACTTGGAGCAAGTTCTGTGAGAGAGCTGTGGGCCCCAGTCCCATGATGAGACCTCACTGTGGGCTCCTCTACAGCAAATGCTCCCACTACCCAGGTGCCCACCAGCATCCTGTGCCGAGTGCTCACTGCATTGCCTCACTCCAGTTTCCCGCAAGGCTGGTATCATTTATTCCCATTGTAATGGTTTGAAAATTGAGGTTCAGAAGAACAGTGGAATGTACTCTGGAGACTGGCACATTTTTATTTTTATTTTTTGGAGACAAGGTCTTGCTATGTTGTCTAGGCCAGATTAGAATTCCTAGGCTCTAGAGATTCTCCTGCCTTAGCCTCCTGCATAGCTGGGAACACAGTTGCATGCCACAAGGCCTGGCTGACTGGCAGGTTTTAATCTGCCATTTACTAGTATCACTTAAGCATTTTGCTCTTTTTTTTTTTTTTTTGAGATGGAGTCTTGTTCTCGCCCAGGCTGGAATGCAGTGGTGCCATCTTGGCTCACTCACTGCAACCTCCGCCTCCCAGGTTCAAGCAATTCTCCTGCCTCAGCCTACCGAGTAGTTGGAACTGCAGGCGCACGCCACCATGCCCGGCTAATTTTCGTATTTTTACGAAAATACGAAATGTCGGCCAGGCTGGTCTTGAACTCCTGGCCTCAAGTGATCTGCCCGCCTTGGCCTCCCGAAGTGCTGGGATCACAAGTGTGAGCCACTGCACCCGGCCTGTTTTATCTTTGTAAGCCTTAATTTCCTGATCTGTAAAATAGCAATATACGCTTTATGAACATTATTGTGGGGGCAAAACTCACGTATTTAGAAGCTCCTGCCAGGGGCTTAAGGTCTGGTAACCATTTTGGCGAATGGCCGTTGTCTTTGCGATCGCCAGCGCGCCCCCTGCGGGTGGGCAGCCGGAGCTGCGGCGCAGGTCTGCCTAATGTCAAAGCCACCGCTTTCCCACTCCATGGGGATGCGCACTCGAGGCCCCCACTTGCAGCGGGGACCCGCAGACCGCTGAGGGAGAGGAGAGTCTAGGAGTCGCTGGGAGCCACGAGGCAGGGGAGTCTGGAGGGGAACTGGAATTCACTGAGCACTTCCGGCACAAGACCTAAATCAGGCCTCGCACACAGCAACCGAGGGGATATTCTGAGGCTATTCTCGGGCTGGGGACGTTGGTCCTGGGTCCTGACGGGGCTTGAGAAGGAGTGAGGTCATAGTCTTTCAGGTACCTCTCACTGAGGACAGGGAAGGAGACTTGGGGAAGGCCGGTGGGTTGGAGGGTGGACCTCGAATTACCAGGCGCCAGGCAGAGGGTGTGGCCCGGGAAAGGAGTGAGAGTTCACCAGCTTGTTCTTTGCTCTGCGGTGAACAGGAGCCGCAGAGCAAATGAAGGCCCGGGCTCATTTCCATATGTAGATAATTCTGGCGGGATGGGGACGGATTTCTGGGAAGCAGCGTTCACACTCAGAGAGGTTAGAGGGTGCCCTGTGAAAATCCTTCTGAGGTTTGTTACTCAGAACCACCACATCCTGCGCTCCTGAGACTGGGGCCCTGTGTTCCACCCACCCCTCTCCGTTGGCTACCATCATTTTTATCTAAGACCACTTTTATCTTCCGTGCCCTGCGCTGCACACCCAGGCCACACAAGCGGGTGAAAAATCTTTCTAAACAAATGTACAGACTCTCCGGGAAAAAACAAAAAACAACAAAATCTCAAATTTGTGAATATGCCACTGTTTATACATTTTCCTCTTAATGGGCATTTAAGTCATTTCAAGTTTTTGAGGGTTTGGCTATCACAAACAGCACTGTTATACATATTCATATAAAAGTTGTTTGGCGGGGGCCAAGGGAATGCATTTCTGTTATGTATCTATCCATAGGTGGAATTGCTGGGTCATAGGGCAGGTGTTTGTTCAGCTTTGGTAGATATTGCCAGCCGATTTTTCCAAGTAGTTGCACCATTTTCCACTCCTACCAGCAGCGTATGAGAATTCTGTTTGCCCCGCACCGGCTCTGACACTTGGGATTGTCTGTCTGAGAGTAACAGCACAGCAGTATGGCTGAGTCCCGCAGACATGCAGTGAAAAAAGCCAGGCGTAAAAGAAAACATGCAGACCGATGATGCTCAAAAATAGGCAAAACTAATCTAATCTGGGAGTCATGAGGGGAACAAGGCGGGTTCTGGGGTGCCAGGAATGTTCTCTTTCTTCATCTGGGTGCTGGTTTACACAGGTTTATTCCCTTTGTGAAAATTCATGGAGCTATCTCCTTATGATCTGTGCACCTTTTTATACGTTATACTTAAATAAACATTTAAAAAATATTCTCTCTCAATCTCCCTCTGTCTCCCTCTCCCATCTTCCCTCCCAGCACAGGGTTGGGAACTGTCACCTTCAGAGCCCCCTTCAAGGCTGTGTGACCTGGACAGTTGCACAGGGTGTGCACTCAGAAGGGCCTGGTGCTTGGTTTAGAGTTCTGCTGTCTGTCTTGAAACTATTAATACTTTTTGAGCAAGGGTGCTTTGTTTTCATTTTGCATGGGGGCTCACACATAGTGTAGCCGACCTTGGCCCCGGGTCGGGTAGCTGCCAGAGTCTGTCTCCAGATTTCCAGCCCAGGATGTGATCTTTGGGAGGCACTGAGGGCAGGGCTAGGTTGCTCCCCCAGACCCCTGATGGAAAAGGTGTGGAATGCTCAGAGCGGCCCATGATGGCTCTCCCTCCTGTGAGAACCTAGGAGCACATATACCTGTAGATGGGATTGCTGGGTACATGGGAGGTGCCTGCACAGTGTCCCACGTGGCTCTCCGCCCCTCCCCTTCTTTTTATTGCGGCAAAATATGCATGACATAAAGTTGACTGGTTTAACCTTTATAAAGCGTACGGTGCAGTGGCATTAAGTACATTTTGATTGTTGTACCACCCTCCACCACTGAACCATCTTCACAACTCAAAAGTTGAATTTGAGTTTGCCTTGTGAAAATCCTCCACATCTGAAAAGTTGTGGAGATGGTTCAATGGTGGAGGTGGTGGTACAACATTCCTCTCAAACTGAAACTCTGTATGCATTAAACAACTTCCCATTCCCTTCTGCTTGCTTGTATGGTTTTCTCTGTGTGTTTCTCTCTTCCCAACTACTTTGTGGACTCTGTGAGGGCTGGGCCAGGCCAGGCATATTCACCTCAGGATAAGAAAGAACACATACAGTACACACAGGGCCTGGAAGAAGTGGGTGACAGAATAGTTTCATTAAATAAATGAAAAATATGTAATATTATTTAACCTTTGTTTGAAGGCTGGGTGACTTCTTGACTAATAAATTCTAAATTTAGTGCTGAGACAGTGTCTGGCACATAGCTGGATCCAAAACCTGTTGACAGAATGAATGAAGCATTAATAACTCTGTTGCCTGTAATAAAATATTGGGCCTTTATTGAATCCTTACAAGTACCAGGTACTGTTAATACACAGAAAGAAAGATGTTTGGCACTCCATACCCTCCCTCCCTCCCTCCCTCCCTCCCTCCCTTCCTTCCTTCCGCCTGCCCTCCCTCCCTCCCTTTCTTCCTTCTTTTCTTTCTTTTTTTCCTTCCTTTCCTTCCTTTCTTCTTTTTTCCTTTGACACAGGATCTCACTCTGCTGCCTAAGCTAGAGTGCAGTAGCATGATCACGACTCACTGCAGCCTTGACCTCCTGGGCTCAAGCGATCCTCCTGCCTCAGCCTCCTGAGTAGCTGAGACTACAGGCATGTGCCACCATGCCTGGCTAATTTTTAAAATTTTTAGTAGAGATAAGATCTCACTAGGTTGTCCAGGCTGGTTTTGAACTTCTGGGCTCAAGCAATCCTCCTGCTTTGGTCTCCCACAGTGCTGGGATTAGAGATGTGAGCCACCATGCCTGGCCTCCTTCTTTTCTTTATAAGCATTAGCACATTTGGCCCTACAACTACCCTCTGAGATGACCACTTGTTTTATAAGTGAGCACAAGCTCAGCGACATTCTGTCCTCTGCTGAGGTTACATAGCTGACAGGTGTCTCCAGACGGGGCTGACTCCAAACTCTGGTGCCTCCGTATTTATTTTGTAATGCCTCTCTGTGTTAATGAACCAAAATAGAATTTCTTAACTTTTTTTTGAGACAGAGTCTCGCTCTGTCACCAGTCTGGAGGGCAGTGGCGTGATCTCAGCTCACTACAACCTCTGCCTCCTGGGTTCAAGTGACTTTCCTGCCTCAGCCTTCTGAGTAGTTGGGATTACAAGTGTTTGCCACCACACCCGGCTAATTTTTGTATTTTTAGTAGAGATGGGGTTTCACCATGTTGGCCAGGCTGGTTTCAAACTCCTGACCTCATGTGATCCACCTGCCTTGGCCTCCCAAAGTGCTGGGATTACAGGCATAAGCCACCGTGCCTGGCCTTTGCTTTCATTTTAATAAAACTAGTTTTTCTTTTCTGATTATAAACATGTATTTACACTCTATTTTTTAAAATAAGGCATTACAGAAAGTGGAAATCTGACTTTTTAGGACTTCTTAGAATGTTCTCTCAAGATCCATGGCAACCCTTCCCGGGCGCAGCAGATCTGGAGCACGTGGCTCTTGTGGGCTCTTTCTTCTAGGCTGCCTCCAGGTCAAGGCACGTATGTATCCCATCGCTGACCTTTCTTTCTAGGTACCCACTAATCTTCAAAGATAACTGAGGGATGTTGTAAAGGCAATAAAGCTACCTCCACTTTCTTCCCTAACCTGCGTTTCCCATTAAGGCTTGTTTTCAACTCTAAGGTGGGGCTTTCCCCAGCCAGACCTTAGGTTATTTTCTGAGCTTTGGTTTCTTATTGGGGTTTGGGTGCAATAAGGAAGTTGTCAAGTGAAACTGTTTTTTCCAGGGTAGCTGAGCTAAGCCTCCTATCACTGGAGGAGCGGGGAGCAGCCCTGGGATGGGCGGTAACAGGTGGAGGCAGGTGAGCCAGCCCATGGCTCTCTGGATTGGCTGCCATGAGCTCAGCTCCTGGGAGATACTATATATATGGATGGCCAAAGCATCTTCTGAGACACTCAGAAAATTGCCAGCACCAAAGTCGTGGCATCTTCTCCCTGGGAGAGCTGGGTCTGACTTCTCATTGGACACAACTTCCAGCTGACAGAGAGGAGAGCCTAACACAGAGACCTCTTGTCTGAAGATCCCAGCCCCGGGTGTTCAGGAAAAAAAGCGATTTCTGTGGTCCAAGGTTGGTTGAACAATACCCTCTCCTTTGGGGGCTGGAGCAGTGGGTATGTATCTTGGGGTCCGGAGAGGAGTTTAGTCCTGGGAGTCAAACCAAGAGTCCAGTTCCAATTCTGCTTCCAGCATGCTGGGCCCTCCCAGAGAGGCAGCAGGGGTGGAGGTGGGGGAATCAGTTTTCTTATCTCTGAAAAGATGAAGCAGGGTTCAGTGACATTATCTCAATGGGGTGTTTCTCAAAGAGCTCTGGGCTCACTTGGACTTAAAACTCTGTATTCAAGTCCCAATCCTGCTTATTAGCCGGCACCCTGAGCAAGGAACTTCACTTCCTTGGGCCTCAGTTTTCTTGTCTGTAGGTTGGGGCAGCATTACATAGCTCACCTGCTAGTTTCCCTATAGGATGTGGTAGAGGTCGAGTTCTAGACTTTATGTGAAGGTACATGAGGGAACCCCCGATAAATGGGAGGTGTTATTATTACCTATGGTTGAATTAAGATTCTATGAGTTTTAAGGTTTCGGAAGTTAGTCCAAGAACGGGGAGATCTTATTAAAAAAACTCATGGTCTACTGCTTTCTTGGATGGGAATTTAGAGGCTGGGGGTGGATTATAACCCACAGTCCTGACTGACTCCTCATGCAGTGTTGCATTGCCTGTGGTCTTAGATAGAGGACAGAACGGGGTGGGGAGGGCATGGGTGTCTATACCTAGGCACACGTGATTGTGTGACTCTGTGTGCACAGGTCACTGTAGGCGTGTATGTGAATGTGGTTATTTCCATCAGTGTGAAAGAGCAGGTTTCTCCCCTCTAAGTCCATATGTAAATGTGTGCATGTGTATCTATGCTTACATGAGGCCATTTGGTGTAGAATAGAGAAGATAGGATTCGAATCGGGAGAAGTGAATTTGAGTCTCAGCTCTCTGCTTCCCGGCTATGTGACCTGGGGCGTGTCTCTTAATGGTTGAGAGCCTCAGTGCACCACTGTTAGCCCATCTGAGTCACAGCCCTTGGCAAAGATGGAATGAGATCATGTAAAGGAAAGGGCTCTCTGGACGCCGTGTGGCTGCATGAAGGTGAGATGGTTTGGGTTTTCACGTGCCTATGTATCATTTATTTGTTTCACGAACACCGAGAGCCTCCCAGGCTCAGGTCCCCTCTCATGGAACTTAGAGTTAGCACCGATGGCAAGTAGTGAGCTTGGTCATATAATTATTCCCTTACACTTGGGACAGGAGAAATACAGGGCGTCTTGAGTCTGTGTATGTCTGTGGTGTGCACAAGTGTGTTCTGGTGACACATGGATGTCTGTGGTGTTGACTGTGGGTCCACGTGTGTGTGCCACACACTCTGTCCCTCAGGGTGCTGCTGTGGGTGTGCCGCAGGTTTTCTCTCTGTGAAGTTTCTATTGTGTGAATCATGGGTGGAAAAGGGGAGCCGCAAAGTTATCTCCATGAAAGGCACCAAAGCAGTTAGAGAGTAAGGCAGCCAGGTGAACAAATTAGCAAACAGCATAGAGATGAGGTCACCGTGCAACTTAGAAAGTAAACAATACACAGCAGCAAGCTTGGGGAAGGCAGGCAAACTTCCTGCTCCAGGGTCAGCTTTGTGAGCCTTCTCTGGTTCTTTGTCGCTGTTGCTGGACATGTCACCAGTAAATGCCACATCTTATCAGAAGAAGTCTTGTGATCTGTAGATCACTCGGGTATTTCTGAGCTGATTTGGACTTTGCTCTGACATCCACAACAAGTTTATGAGAGCAGCTGGGTTTCCGCATAGTGAGGCCGCGCTGCTGGCTTAGAGTTCCTGGTCTGGAGCACAGCCTGCGCGGGGTGGGATTCCCTGGTGGTCGGGCTGAATGTAGTTGAGCACCTGGGGTACAAAACAAAGAAGAAGAAAGGAAAGTCTTGCTTTGATAAATCCTGGATAGCAGAATTTTATACTTGGAAAGTCTTTAATTTTGGCCCATGTAGGAAAGAGGAGGTTATTAGGATTAAAAGACAAGCTTCCCAGGGCTTAGAGACTTTAAAAGTCTGAGGACACATCATCCACAGAGGTTCTTCAGGGGTCTTCCTGGGGGCGTGTTGGTGTGTCTTCCCCAGTCAGCCGCACTCTCTCAATCCCTGGCCCAGAGCTGAAGACAATCTTTGAAACATTACAGAGGAGGAGCAGTTGGAGCGGGGGAGAGGGAGGAGAGAGCTGGACTGAGCACAGTCACAGCCACCCAGAGAGGAAAGAGAAAAGAAGGAAGTAGGGCTGGTATCAAATGCTGCAGCACGTTAGGGAGGACAAGGCATGGGAAGAGGTCACTGGATTTGGAATTAGGAAGCCTTGGGAGACCCTGGAATCTCTTCATTGGGGAAACTCTTGGGTAGCAGAGGCTGGGCGTCACCCAGCCCCCTTCCTGCCTCTGGGCTGCAGCAGCAGCTGCGGGGCTCCTGGCCTTAGTTTCTCGCATCTCCCCACGGGCTCAGGGCACCGGTTATTCCAGGGAGGGGGCGGCCAAATCACAGTAGCTTTCCTGAAAAAACATCAGGGAAAGCATGTGCTGGTGGGATTGTGTTAATGTTCTGATCAGGAGGAGCAGCGTGTCCTTGGAATGCATTAGGAGGATACTGCCGCCATTGGCAGTGGCGAAAACCGTTTCCATGGCGATGATAGCTCTTTAAAAGATGACTGCGTCTCTCTTCCCGTTAACTGGGTAAGGAAGCGCTGGCCCTCCGTGCGATGGGTCCCATGGAGCCAAATCTGTGCAGACGGAAGAGAGGCTGAGCTGAACAAGAGTGTCCTGGTTCTGTGGTTTTGTTAATGAACAGCTTCTCTGCCAACCCCATCCAATTTGCCCTGACCACAGGAACATATGGAAAACGCAGAGAGAACCCTGACACCATTCAGTAAATATTTCTGGCTCGGCTTACTTTTTTTTAAATATGATCTTAAATCACATAGAACTTCAACCTAAATTTATCTTCTTTTAAGACCATGTGCTTCTGAAGAGACAGCAGATGCAGGGGAATGGAACATTGCTGTCATCACTGTGTACTCACATCCTTATTCCTGCGCGTTCAGAGAAGACCAGAATATTCCCTCTGGGGGCACACACTGCATCTCGTTCATGATTGTATCCCTAGCACCGAGCATAATTTCTGGTGCAGAGTGGGAGCTTATTAAATGTTTGTTGAGAGAAATAAGTGAGAACAAACATAAATTTTTCCCCATGACTTCTTCTCCTTATCCTACCCCGCGTTGTCTTCGGAAACACAACTGTAAGGCAGCCAGTCTCTGAGTCTTTCAGGAATATTAGTGAATTTCCATATAAGGTACAGATACATATTGCTAAAAGTTTCCGTGTAGCCCAGATGTTCCTTTTAAGGAACATTAAATAACAAATAAGTCCTTTTAAATTGCCTGCCTCCACCCCGACCTGATTTCTCATTTCCTCCAAGGTCATCCATGTGTGGACACTTGGCTCCAATGGCCTCTGGCCTCGGCGACCTGGGGCTGCAGTACCGTCTGGTTTCCTTCCCAGACGGGTGCTTGGAGGAGGGAAGGCATCCCAAATGTTCATGTCACCTTCAAATATGTGTATTCCCATTTCTTTTCTTCTTTCTCTGTATCTTCTTCACTTTCCTGGGATCCCACACATAAGAAATTGCAATTATAGATTCTTATTTTTGCCTCTAAGCTGAGCATAGCAATAGAATACATTTTAGAGTACATCCCATACCACTAAACATTACTTGGTCAATGCATGCTAAAGCTGTAATGACAAATTAGAGCAGGCAACCTGTGGTCCTAAACTCCATAGGACTCTCCAGGGGCTCAGGTTTGGCATTCAAAACCATATTTTATTTTTCTTTTACCTTCCACTGAAGGGAAGAGGCCTTCTGAACAACTCTGGAAAAATTGGAAAGCCCCAACAGTTTTAGATTAAATTAAAGACACACAAATGAAGTGCACCGCCCACACCCAGGCCTGCTTGAAATGCTGCCCGGGAGGGAAAGGGTTTTTTTGTCTTTTTCCATTGGCCACTGCTTCATTCTGGATGGAGAATGGAAGAGTCCCTACTGCTCTAAGATGAAATTGGCCTGAAAGCAGTGATTTCATGTTAACTACACATCCAAAGATACCTTATGTGTTGTGCCATTTACTAAATGTTATACATCTATGCATTTGTTTAATAAGTGCTTATTGAGTAGCAGTGATATGCTAGACATTGTTCTAGGAACTCAAAGATAGAAGACCTAGCAAAATAGACACAGGAGATGGAGAGAGACTCAGACAGGAAACAACTAAACACATAAAGACACGACATTGCACACCACCAGCCCATAGGGTAGGAGGGGAAAGGGTACGCTGATGGGAAGTGGGCAGGGAGGGCCTCGATGGGAAGGTGACAGTTGAGTACAGCCCCAAAGGAAGTGAGGGAACAAACCATGAACAAACTCATTCTTTCCATGAGGGAAGAATGTTCTAGAAAGAGGGACTGGCCAGTGTGAAGGCGCTGAGGCGGGCGGGCCTAAAGGACAGCAAGCAGGGCTGTGTGTGTGGAGTGGAGTGAGAGAGATGTGGTCAGAGCGGTGATGGAGGCTGGTACGTGTGGGACGTGCCTGCTGCTGTAAAGACTTTGAGTGAAAGGGGACCCTTGGAGGAAGGGAAGTAACTTTTGTTTTAAAAGCCCCCATAGCTGCAAAGAGGAGAAGTTACTGGGGAGGGCGAGAGGAGAGCAGGGAGGTCAGTTAGGAGGTGGTGGTAACAGTTCAGGTGAGTGCAGATGGGGACCTAGAGACCGCAGGGGGCTGTTGTGGTGAGGACAGGCTGTATGTGAGTGAGGCCAACAGGCTCTGCTGATGGGTGGATGTGGGAGTGAAAGAAAGAAAGGAGGCCAGGCGCAGTGGCTCATGCCTGTAATCAGCACTTTGAGAGACCGAGGTAGGTTGATCGCTTGAGCCCAGGAGTTTGAGACCAGCCCAGACAAACACAGCGAGACCCCATATCTATTTTCTAAATAAAATTATTTATTTTTTAAAAAAAGAAAGAAGTCGGGGTGACTCTACATTTTTGGCTTGAGCAGTTGTAAGAAAAGAGTTGCCACTGACGGAGCTGCCTCATGGAATATTCACGACAGCCTGTGAGAGAGGGCAGGGCTCAGGCATGCTTCAGATGAGCACATGGGGCCAGAAGAGGTGCCTGAGCTGCCCAAAGTCCCAAGGCTAGTGAGGGGCAGGACTAGGCCTCTGGCTCCGGCTGTATTCATTTTCCATTGCTACTGTAACAAAAGCCCCCAGACCCAGTGGCTTTGGACAAGATGAATTAATTATCATGCAGTTCTGGAGAAGTCCCAAATCAGTCTTGAGAGACTAAAACCTAGGTGTGGACAGGGCTATGTTCCTTTCAGGGGCTCTGGAGGTGCAGCTGACCAGCCCTGAGATCTGAGCACGATCTTCCTGTGGTCCAGTTTTATCCTCTGGAAAATGAGAATAATGACCCCCATTCCCCGAGGGTTTTGGGGGAATTTGCACAAGACAACAGCTTTGAGAAATTGTTGACATGGGAAGTTGACACTACTCACATTAGCAGGCAGGGTGAATGGGTCCACTGGTCAGTGCTGGGAGCCAACTTCGGCGTGCCCAGGAGGCCTCTGCTGAGGGAGCTGTTGGGCCGGGCACAGTGGCTCACACCTGTAATCCCAGCACTTTGGGAGGCCGAGGCGGGCGGATCACCTGAGGTCAGGAGTTCAAGACCAGCCTGGCCAACATGGTGAAACCCCATCTCTACTAAAAATACAAAAATTAACCAGGTGTGGTGGCAGACACTTGTCATTCCAGCTACTCAGTAGGCTGAGGCAGGAGAATAACTTGAAGCCAGGAGGTAGAGGTTGCAGTGAGCTGAGATTACACCACTGCATTCCAGCCTGGGCAACAGACCGAGCCTCCGTCACAAAAACAAAAACAAAAACAGAAAAACAAAACAAAACAAAACCAAAAAAACTAAGGGAGCTGTTTGTTTTGGTTGTAGCCCGATGGAGAATCCAAGGTGCCCAAGGAAGCCCCTGGTGGAGAGGAAAGCCAGGTCTCTGGACAGGCCGCTGGCCCCCGGGAAAGGCTTGGAGCCGTGGGACTGCCATTGCCTCTCCCTGCCCACTGCCCCCTCCAGGAAGGCGCTTCACTGGGCGACCAGTGATTGGGCCAGACATTCAGACAGCCCAGCTCCGTCTGCTGAGGCTCACTGCACCACCGCTGCAGCCCCCACTCCCGAGGAGACCGGAGAGTTTCTCCCCAGTGAGCAGAGGCCTTCGCAAGACACCAAGAAGGGGTGGCTGAAGACCGTGCTGAACTTCTTCGTGAGGACGGGCCCTGAGGAGCCCAGAGAAAAGGCCAGCAGGAGGCCGAGGGGGAAGGAGGGCCTCTCCCAGCCTCTGGAGCCCCTGGAAGCAGCAGGGGAGCCAGCCCTCAGGAAAAGAGCCCACCACGACAAGAAGGCCAGTCGCAAGAAGCAAGGTCACAAGAAACATGCAGCCGAGGTGACTAAAGCAGCTCAAGACCAGGATGCCAGAGGCCAAGAGGAAGGGTTGTCCAAGGCGGCTGCTGCCTCTCGCTCTGGGGAGGCTGACCTGGGCCCAGCTCGCAGGGGTGAGTGGACCGTGCCTGTTCCTGTGGAAACCCCTAGGGTGCTCTAAACTTGCTCCAGGAGCCTCTCCACAGAGTGACAAGAATAGTCAGGGGCCGCACCGCTGTGACTTCCTTCCTTCCTTCCTTCGTTCCCTCCCTCCTTCCTTCCTTCCTTCCTTCCTTCCTTCCTTCCTTCCTTCCTTCCTTCGTTCCCTCCTTCCTTCCTTCCTTCCTTCCTTCCTTCCTTCTTTCCTCCCTCCCTCCCTCCCTCCAAACTGCTGTGAATCCCTCCCTCCCTCCTTCCCTCTCTCCCTCTTTTCCTTCCTTCCTTCCTCCCTCCCTCCCTCCGCACCGCTGTGAATCCCTCCCTCCTTCCTTCCTTCCTTCCTTCCTTCCTTCCTTCCTTCCTTCCTTCCTGACTGCCTGCCTTCCTTCCTTCCTTCCTTCCTCTCCTCCTCCTCCTTCTTCTTCCTCTCTTTCTTTCTCTCTCTCTTCCATTCTTTATCTCTTCCTTTCTTGCTTGTTTGCTTTTTTTTTTTTTTTTTTTGATGGAGTCTCTGTCTGTCCCCCAGGCTAGAGTGCAGTGGCGCGATCTCAGCTCACTGCAAGCTCTGCCTCCCAGGTTCACGACGTTCTCCTGCCTCAGCCTCCCGAGTAGCTGGGACTACAGGCGCCTGCCACCATGCCTGGCTAATTTTGTATTTTTTAGTGGAGATGGTTTCACCATGTTGGCCAGGCTGGTCTTGAACTCCTGGACTCAAGTGATCCACGGGCCGTGGCCCCCCAACATGCTGGGATTACAGGTGTGAGCCACCACGCCTGGCCCACTGTGACATTTCTTTGAGGTAGAACAGCATCACGGCTGAGCGCTCCAGGGAAAACCACTCGCCCACTCACAGTGCCGCCGTTCACAAGCTGTGTGGCCCAGGGAGGCAGGTTTCCTCGCTGAGCCTCAACTTTTTTCATGGATAAAATGAAGATAAATAGTTACTGTCTCATGGAGTGGCCACAGCCCACAAGGAAAGTGCTCAGTGCACAAGAGCTGTTATTGCCAACTCCTCTAGTTTCAGGAGCACAGACCTAGGAGAAATGAGAAGGCAGGGAGTCAGGCGAGGAGGGAAGCCCTACTCCCACCCCACACCAGTATGCCTGTGTGCTTCTGGGCTGCTGCTTCCAGGCCTTGGTTCTAGACTTGGCTCCATCAGGAGTAAACTTGCTGTGTGACCTTGAGCTTGAGCTGCTCCCTCTGGAACTTTTGATTCCCCACAGGTAAATGAGGGTGCTGGCTCCCAAGGTGCCTTCCTATTCTGCCTCGAAAGGCTCTGGAGCTGAATGCCCACTGGCACCTAGAGGGAGGGGGGCTCTGCCTCGTGGCACTCAAAACTCGGTGTTTATGATGGGGAGAAGATTGAGGGTTTGCGGGGAGGGGGTTAGCAAGAGAGGTGTCTTGGTGGAAGTAGCCTCTTCTCAGATAAAAACCTTGGTGGGTTTCTGGTTTTTTGGTTAGGCCTAGAGCAGGCTGCAGCAGTGCCTGTTGCACTGAGAATTCTGTGCTGTTTTCTCGTGTTGATGAACAAAGTCAGGAGAATGTCGCTGACACACGCACATACACACCTACATACCCGTTTGCTTTCGTCTCTATTCCAGGTGGGGAAGATTCTGATTGCCACTCCTTCCTCATCAAAGTGGATGGTGCTGGAGCTTTGGATGTTTCTCCCCACGCCACAGGTCACCGGCAAGAAGAGGAGCTCAAAAAGCCTGATAGTGAGTCGGAATCTCTAGTGACCTTTTTGCCTCTGACTGAGGTGGCTGTTACTGAATGAGACGGATTGTTCTGAAGGATTACTGAGACCTTGGATGGTGGCTCTCAAAATACATGCACTGGCCTTTCTTGCCTCTTTTGGTGCTTCTGGCCACGTTTGCTTATTTTAGAATTTCACAGAAGGGAGGCTAGGGAATTGGAAAGGCTGCTGGCAAACGCTTCTGCCTTATGTGTTAATGAAAACGGAACTTTTCTTAGTCTTTTAAAATGTATTTTACTTTAAAAAATATATAGAAGAGTGAAAGTATAGTTCAATGCTTTGTATACTCACAGTTGTTTACACTCTGCCACAACTTGTATATTCATGGTTGTTTACACTCTGCCAGTTTGCTTTGTGTGCATATCATTTTGTTGCTGAATCATTTTGGAGTAAATCATGTTCATCCCTAAATACTTAAACATGCATCTCCAAAAAATAAGTACAGTCTCACACAAAACCACAATACCATGAGTGCTCCTAATAAATTGAGAATAATCCCCTATTCATCTAATTCCCTGTAAAAAAAGATGAGCATATTTTATAACATGTGAAATGAAGGAGCTATGCGTGTGTCGAAGAATAACTAAAAGGCATTGAGTTAGTTATTTTGCAGCTAATTGTTTTCTTACATGAGAGGGAACCAGCTGGTAGCTGAGTCAAGCAACAAAAGCCAAACAATTTATAAGTGAGGGAAGTGAGAGAGGGAAGTTAGGAGTAAAAAAAAAAAAAAAAAAAAGGAAACCCACAGATAGCCTCAGAACAGGGAACCTTGTTTGCATCTCTTTTCATGTAAACTCATCAGCTGGTACCTATCAGAGGACAGTGTGGGCACATTGTCCTTGAAAAGGCTGACTGGAGTATCAAAGGAAACCATTTCCATTGTCAGTGGCTTCTCTGTGCAGAGATGGGGGTGTGGCTGAGGCATCAGTGTGGCAGGCTCTCTCTGTGTCATGCCTGCTGATGTCCTTTCATCCTCCACCTTAGTGAGGCCAGGTATCCACCATTTTCCCGCTGGAATTTTGCAGGTTGGAAGATCAGCATTAGCCTTGCAAAGTGTTCTCAAGCCCAGTCCCTCATATGACAGCCTGACAGCCTTCTGGGGGAGGCAGGACACAGATTATGACCCACATTTCACTGGGAGCGATAAAGGCCCAGAGAGGTTAAGAAACTTATTCAAGGTCACACAGCTTACTGAACCCAGAGTAGATGTTCCGAGATCTGTGACTTTCAAAGGAAACAGTGGGGCACAAGTTGAATGCCTAAAGGGCTGACCTGAAATGTCTTGCATGAAGTGTCATGGTTTGGCTCAGTGCCTTCCCCGTGGATCTTCCAGCCTTCTCTCAGAAGGACCTGCCCCTGGGACGTGGTGCTTTCCCTCCATTGTGTGGCCTAAAGAGTTGTTTAAGAGAACTGTCCAAGATAGTAATTTAGAAGGAGCTGTCTGTGCATTTAGAAAGAATAACCGGATGCATTTGCTTTCTTCCAGAGGATGCTATCATTCAGATGATTGTGGAATTGCTCAAAAGAGTGGGAGACCAGTGGGAAGAAGAGGTGAGGAGTAAACTTTGCAGGTCTCCAGGGGCTCTCTGCCTTCTCCTCCTCCTCTGTCAAGCTCCACCTGTCCTTACAGGCCGGGCTCTAGTCCCTTCCTTCCCTGAAGCCTCCTTCTGCAGCTTCAGAACTCAGTCCTCCCCCTGCTCTGGCCTCTGCTGCCTCCCCTCTCCTGGGGCCATCCTGCAGCTTGGCTACTCTTCACTTTGCATCCAGAGAGCTTTCCCCCTCTCCTCAATGTCATGAACCTGACTCAGTTTTTCTCCTCTCCCCGCAGCAGTCTCTGATCTCACAGCTGGGGGTGGCCCTGCCAAACCCAGCACTGGCTGTTAGGAAGCAATCCCAAGAGAAAAAGACAAGCCTCAAGAGCACCTTTTCTCTTAAGAAACACGGCTCTGAGGAGGCCAAGAGGAGGGCCGCAGATGTTTCCAGTCCAGAGGCCCGGCCACCCAAGAAGTCCAGCTTTCTGCCCCTGTGTGTTGGCGGCCATCGGCCTTCCATCTCCAGCAGCTATGGTGAGCAGGCTCTGCAGTTGCCATAGCAACCCTGCAGCTGCCTCCAGCTCTGGAACCTTCCCCAGGGATGGAATTGGCCACTTTAAAGGTTGCGTTGCGCCTGGTCTGACTTTTGCTCTCTGCCCTGAGCGGTGTGAGGATGACTGTGGGAAGAGGGAAAGAATGCCAGCGAGTCACCTCCACACACAAAACCTCAGCGAGGTCTAGGCAACCCCAATAAGCCCTTGATGGAAATTATGTTCCGTGATTCCCCAACCATCCACATTTCTTGGCTGCCTCAGCTTCTGCGCCCTGGCAGGGAGGGGAGTAGTGTGTGCAGGAAGGAGCTGGAGCAGGGGAGGCAGGAGACCTGGGTTCTAGCATATTGTCTATGTCATTCCTCATCTTTGTGCCTCAGTTTCTTCACCTGTAAAGTGAGACATTTCCCTGCTGCATATCGATAACTCAATCAGTCCTCACAGCCATCAGATGAAGTACAACTATTATCCCCACCTTACAGATGAAGGGACTGAGGCTTTGGGAGGTAACACACTGTGTTCAAGGTTACGTGGCCCATGGATGATGTGGCCAGAGCTCGAGGGGGAAAGGACCAGACGAGTCATTTCTTCCTGGGCATCAGGGAGAACAGGCCATCCTGTTAGGTCATCCCGGCCAGGAGACTTTATAGCTTAGAAAGGAGGGGTGATGCTTAACACCAAAGAGGGGAATTTCAGGCCACGTGGGAGATATTTTCATGCAGGGGGATTCTGGCTGTGATTCATTAATTCATGTCATGGGACATGACAGGCCTCTACTATTCAACTTGTGGATCAAGTCAAAACGGTGGAGGGAGGAGAGGGCAACAAAGCCCAGGAAAGCCAGTTCTGTGGAAGCACAAAGGGATAAGGGAGCTTGGTCTGGGCCAGTAAATCAGAGACACGGCCCTGCCCAGCAGCTGTCTTCCAGCCCCATAAGGCCTTAGTGTGATCCAGCCACGGAACCCACTGTAGAGTCTGTGCTAGCTTCTGTGCATAGTTGACAGCCGCAGATGGACAAAACACACCCCCTTTTTCCTTCTGCTTCTCAGGCTTGGAAGAGCCTGAAGTCCAGGAGACCGCATCTACAGAGGCTGGGGCTCCAGGTCCCTTCGTGCTTCCCACCCCATCAGAGAGCTGGAGACCTGGAGAGGAGCTTCAGCTGGACAGAGCCTCGGAATACAGTCAGTACTCCTCTCCTTTTCTCAGACACCCCTTGCAAAATTTCTGCTCTGACTCCCCCACTTGCAAAGAGACACTGAGCCAGAGGGAGGCAGTGACCTGTCCAGACCTCCCTCTGAGTACAGCAGGCTGGGAGGCAGCTTGGGGTCCAGAGCCCAGGCCCAAGCCAGGCTGCCTGACTGAACCTCGATAAATGGCAATAGTGTTGGTGCTTGCCCTGATGAGGCAGACAGGAGGCAACGGGAGGCCCACAACAAGTGCTCAGCCGATGGGGTGATCTTACGGACCTGGGTTTGAGTCTGGGCTCTGACCCCTTTGAGCCGTCTGGACTTGGGCAAGTTACTTCGTCTCTGGTCTCAGTTTCTTCATCTGTGAAATGGGGACAGCAAGTACCTGCTTTCTAGAATTGGCAGCAGCATTTAGGACAGCCCCTGTCCTAGACAGTGGTTAATACGTGTTAGGTGCCATTTGTTGCTCTTATTGTCGTTGTTGGGTGACCCAGCTTGAGAGCAGAGCTCAGAAGTAAAGAGGATAGGGAGAGGGGTAGGAGCCTTAGGAGGGAAGCTCAGCTAATAGCAGCTGCCATCACTGTAATTATTATTCTACCATTGGCAGAGCCAGGCCTAGAAATATATATATATAAAATCACTGGCAGGCCTGAAAAGACCTGGAAAGATCTCTGCCCCCTACCCCCTGCCATTCTGCTTTGTTTGCTTTTCATAGAAAATATGCCTTGAAGGGGGATTCTGCCTGGACAGGGAGAAGGTGCAGGGTGAGGGCACCTGTAGAGAATGGGCCTTTCCAGATGGCCCTGAGGGGCTTCTCCTGGGCGTCTGTTTAGAGCCCCTCATTGGTAAAGTGAATGTGTATCCCATGAAACCAGCTCCGCCGTCAGGCCACCTCTGGCAGCTCTTTAGCCCCCTGGAGAATCACCCAGGGAACCACCAGGACATTAGGAAATGAAGACTGATCGCAGAAGAGCTTTTCTAGCACCACAGTGTAACCATGCCTGTTGATCTTTTTCAGAAGAATTCATTCAGAAGATCATTTCCATGCTCCAAGATTTGGAAGAACAGCAGGAGGAGGAGGTGAGGAAGACGCTCCCCACGTAACCGTGACCTCACTGTGGGCTCCCCAACCCTGCCTTCCCTGTCCTTGCCAAACTCTTCTGTGTTCTGCCAAAGCACTACTCCAGTCCCTCTTTTTTTTTTGGAGACAGAGTCTTGCTCTGTCGCTTAGGCTAAAGCACAGTGGCTCGATCACGGCTTACTGCAACCTCCACCTTCTGGGCTCCAGCGATTCTCTTGCCTCAGCCTCCTGAGTAGCTGGGACTACAGGCATGCGCCACCACACCCAGCTAATTTTTGTATTTTTAGTAGAGACAGGGTTTTACCATATTGGCCAGGCTTGTCTCGAACTCCTGACCCCTGGTGATCCACCTGCCTCAGCCTCCCAAAATGCTGGGATTATAGGCGTAAGCCACTGCACCAGGACCCAGTCTCTCCTTCTTGAAGCTTCCCCAGCCCTCTCCAGACCACACATATTTCCCCAGCATTGAGCATCAACCACTCTCCTCTGGGCAACGCCTCCTAGCCCGCTGTGGGTCTCTTTCCCCAGCTCACCTGAGATCTCCTCAAGGTCAGGGGCCCCGACTCAGTTTCTCTTATCTCCCCCACAGCAACCTCAAGTCCAGGAGGAAGAGGTGGGTCTAGAAAACCCGGCCCCACACTGCAGAAGGAAATCTGTAGAAAAAAAGTCGAGCTTCAGGAGAGCGTTTTACCATAAGAAACACAGCTCCAAGGAACCCAGGAGACCGGGGGCAGCAGGGGCTGCCAGCCCGGAGGCCCGACGGCCCAAGAGGCCCAGCTTTCTGCCCCTGTGTGTCGGTGGCCATCGGCCGTCCACCTCCAGCAGCCTTGGTGAGCAGGCCTGGTGTTGCCATGGTAACAGAGGCTTCCTCTTGGGCAGGGCTGCTGTGTGGCCTGTCGCTGACAGGCTGGCATAGTGGGGGATGTCCACTGTTGCTGAAAGCCCTGTTTATTTCCTTGCTGAGCAGAGTGAGGGGTGCGGAAGTGTGGGGAAAGGTGAGGGGCCAGGTGCCAGCAGGACCCCCCCCCCGGTAGCCCCTGCTCACAGCACACGCCCTCGCCTCCCTCTCCACATGCAAACACTTAACAACAAATGTGGTGGGGGATCTGTGCCGCTGTGCATCAGAATCACCTGGCCAGTTCATAGAAAAGCACAGAGACTGGGTTTGACGAAGTAGGAGATGGTGTGGGCCTGTTTTTTCACTACACCAAAGCATGAGGGCCACTGGTGTACAGTAATTCCCCTGACATCACAGAGTGCCTACTATGTGCTACTTGCACACATATTATCTCATTTAACCTGCTCCCAGCCCTGTGAGGTCAATCTTATTACTCCCACTTAACACTTGGAGAAAGTGAGGTTCAGACAGGCTAAGGGACCCAGAAAACCTGGCAGAGGGAGAGGGTTTTGTTTGGTGGGCCCTGTTGACACACCTGTTTTAACTGAGCCCCTCCCGGACTGAGGAAGCAGAAAGGGTTGGTGGGCAAAAGTCAGGTTTCTGGAGAAGGCCAGGAGTGTACCACGAACTCCTCTGAGGCAGAGCCGGGGACAGGAAACTCACGGAGAAGCCTGGAACCAGCCCCCGCTGATGCTCGTGCCTCCGAACATCTTGTCAGGAACTAGATTCAGCTCTCTGCAAAATACTCAACAACTCTTTTTTGCCCTAGATCCAGAAGATCTCGCGGGCCGGGAGCCCCTGCCCGCAGAAGGGGAGCCAGTTGTGATCTCAGAAGCACCTTCCCAGGCCAGAGGCCACACGCCAGAAGGGGCACCTCAGCCGAATGGAACGTGTGAATCTAGTCAGTACCACTCCTGCGCTTACGTGGACAGCTTCCCGGGCGCTTCTCTTCCACATGGAGTTCACAGGCTGAATAGGGGAGGGTTCTGAGGAAGGAATGGGGAAGGCAGCAGGCAAAGACCCCAGGAGACTCTAGGAGGGGGCAGAGGGCACAGGCTTGGCCTTAAACTGGGGCTGTTGGGGCAGAGTTGCAGGTAGAGGACACCTGTCTATCCTGTCGGATGTAATTAACACCCCCCCATTCGTTTGCTTGAATGTTTCATACGAAATTCCTAGCTTGCTCCAGGTCTCATAAGCAGTGGTGTGCTGGCAGACGGGCTCTCCATTGGGAGGAGAATGCCCAACTTTGTAGCATTTGCAGATTTCCATGGCATAAATATTTTTACTGTGGCTGATTTCAAGCTGCTAACAGTTTGTAACAACTAGTCCACAAATTAATTAGCCTGGCATGGTGGTGTGCACCTGTAATCCCTGCTACTCGGGAGGCTGAGGCAGGAGAATCACTTGAACCCAGGAGGCAGAGGCTGCAGTGAGCCGAGATCGCGCCACTGCACTCCAGCCTGGGTGACAGAGCGAGACTCTGTCTAAAACAAAACAAGACAACTAGTCCACAAATTTCCTGAATATTTACAGTGAATTTAGTACGACCAGGCCCTGGCACACCGCTGCTTAGAACCCAAGTGGACGGGTGCATTCCTAACGGGTCAGTAGCCCTGGCATGTCCCCTCCCTGCATTCTGATGTGCTGCTCCTCGTCCAAACTCCCATTCTTGACTGTGCTAGTCTGTAGCCTAGATAAGGGACACTGGGAGCCTCAGTTTCCCACCTATCAAATGAAGCTGAATGTGGTTACAGGTGAGGCCCAGCAAGCCAAAGTCCCTTCTGTTTCTATAAAGGGAACCCAAACAAGGCTCTCACACTCCAGCATTAGCTTAAGGCAAGAATTGTCTTGGTCCATCATAACTAACGTGTGTGCTGGGTTTTAGAGAGAAAATACTGTCTTTCCCAGGTGGATGTGTCGTTGCAGCACTTTGTTTTTGGAAGGGAACTGGGCATCACCCAGTCGACAGTCACTCAATCCTCCTTTCTTTTCCTTAGAGGAGATCATCATCCAGAAGCTTGTGGAGCTTCTCCAAGAAGTGGATGGCCAACTGGGGCAGCAGGTGAGCACCACTCAGCCCTCCCCAGGCCAACCCCAGGGCCTCATCTACCCACAGCTGAGACCTGGGTTCCATCCCCAAGTCTGCACCTCTGGGCAACTTTGAGCATGTCCCTTTACCTTTCTGAGTTTCGGTTTCCTCTTTTCCAAAATGAGAGATGATTACCTCCTTGACCAAGCTTAATGCATATGTAGAAAGCACCAGACATGTAGCAGATGAGGGAACTGTTTAAAATAACACAAAGCTCATGTGGCCTCCCTGCCCCAGCCAGGACCACTCCTGTCCAAATCAGCTATTAAAGTTCGGCTCATGTCCCCTGTCCTTGGAAGCCTCCTCCGCCCACACCTGGCCCCACCCGCCCAGCCGATTCCATTCCCTGTGGTCTCCCGGTTCACTCTTGGTCTTGCCACGCCCTTCAGCATTTATTTGGTCTCCCATTCTTTCAAGCTTGTTGATTTTCCTCCCCGATAGGCAGTCTATAACAGAAGGTTCCCCACCCTTGGAAAACACAGTCTATTTGGAGAGACAAACACAGATCACATGTGAAGAGGTCAAGTTAAAGATGAGTAATCAGCATAGTGGATGCTCTAGGTGCCTTTCTTCACCACCAGAGTGGACACTGGCCCGTCCAGCTGCCAGCTCCTGCCTCCTTGTGCCTGAGGACACAGGGCCATTTTGCAACCCATGTCGGGGGCACAATTAACAGCCTCCACTTCCCCATGAGCAGCCCTCAACCAATGGCTGGTGGGAATTGGTGGATAGAGACCCCAGCTCCCTCGCTTGTGTGGGGTATAACTGAGGAACATGCTCTCAGCTGGCTTCCAAGGTGCCCTGAGTGGATTAAGCTCCAGTTGCCACCCCTTGGGCCGCCTTCCCATTCTTGTTCCAGGTCTCCTTCTCCCATTAGCATTTCCTGGGATCATTTAATGAATAAAATGCCTGTACCCAATTCCTTGTGTCTGGGTCTGCCTCTGGGGAACTCATTTAGTTATTAACAGAACGGAGCTTGTTGGAGGAGGCTTAGAAGGAACTAAAATTCCTCTAACATCTACTCGGCACTAAATCGTTTCTGTAAACTCTCTCATTTCATTCCCCCTCCAATCCCCCCCAGCAATCCTGGGGCTGGGTGGATATTTTACATTTTACAGATGACCAGAGGCTCACATACCTAGTAAGTGCAACTCAAGCATCCCAATTCTAGACTGTCATACATTTAAATAATAAAGTAAGATTACTTGTCAAATAAGGAGTGGCTAGGGTAGATGAGAAGGCTCTGTGGGGTGTTTGCTTCTGAATTATCTGAGTCTAAAGACCTGTACTTCCACCCTTGCCCTCTACTTTGTCCTGCTGCTTTGAGCTGGACCTTGCAGAACAGATTCTGAGAGGCTAGGGGCAGTGGAGGGATGTAACAAGCAGAGCTCATCCCAGGGAAGAGGAGGTGCCCTGCCTGGCTGCATGGAGTTGCAGGAGGGGCAGTTGGCGGGAGGGATACTGCCAGCAACACTAATGACCTGCTTTCATTTCCGCTTCCAGATCAGGCGCCACCCCAGCTTTAAGAGGTTTTTTTATGAGTTCTCGGACTCCTCCCTCAGCAAGCTGGTAGCCACCCTGCGCAGCCAGGTGGCCCACTCCTCTAAGCTGGACAGGAACCGCGCCAGGAGACTCTACCAGTTTGATGTTAGCTTAGCTAACAAATTTGCTGGCAACAACAGTCATGCCATGTGCATCCTCATGGGCCTAAGAGACCACTACAATTGCACCCGGTTCCCATATAGGAAGGACCAGCCGGTGAGAGAGGGCGGGGAAGACAATGGCGATGTGGCATAAGTGACAGCAGGCTCACAGCTGGCCTCCAGTGGGATCTACTTATTCTCCTCTCCCCTCCCCTGCTCAGTTCAGAATTTTGGGGTCTATGCCACCTCCTCACTGAGGCCTTCTGAGACAATTCTAAACCATGACGACCTTTTTCTTTTCTGAAACCTCACTGATTTTACTCCATAATTAGCATCTTCTTGATTTGGTTCTAGTCTTCAATTACATGTACATTTCCATGCTTTTTTGATAGAATGGCATATTGGATGGACTATGATCTTAGCTTGCCTTGTTATTATTTTGTGGGCTTTGTTGCTTGCCTTCTCAATTCTAGGCTGTCATAAAATGTAAATAACAAACTAAGGTTATCTATCAAATAAGGGGTGGCTGAGGTAGACAAGAAGGCTCCATGGGCTGTTGGTTCTGGAAGGCTTCCAGGAGGCGATCACTCACTGACCTGGCCTTGGTTGCTTAATGAACAGCCTCTCTCCTGACGTCACCTTCACTGTTCTGAGTGCATTGATGCTTTTCCTAATAATTTCCCCCCCTCCAAGTCGCTGAGATATTCCCTTGAGAGATGATGCTTGTCACTGATTTTTTTTTTTTTTTTTGAAACAGGGTCTTGCTCTGTCACCCAGGTTGGAGTGCAATCATATAATCACTGTTCACTGTAGACTCAACCTTCCTGGGCTCAGATGATCCTCCCACCTCAGCCTCTCAAGTAGCTGGGACTACAGGTGCATGCCACCATGCCTAGCTAATTTATTTTTTATTTATTTATTTTTTTATATAGAGATGGGTTCTTACTATGTTGACCAGGCTGGTTTTGAACTCCTGGCCACAAGCAATCTTCCCACCTTGGCCTCCCAGGCCAAAGTTCATGCTGGGATTACAGGCATGAGCCACCACACCTGGCCTGATTTTTTAAAAATTCTGATCTCTCATATTTTCTGGTGGACTCTGATAAAGATTTCTTCATCCTTTTCTAATTCACTTAACATAACCTGCTTACAAACATTTGACCCAGATCCGCAGTACAGAAACCACTGAATGAAGGTGTGACTTTAGAGGAATGAAATGTTCTGTTTGCTGGTGTTGGACAAACAGGACCAGAACTTCTACATCCAAGTGGTTCCCTGGGAAACCAGACACTTCTGCAATGATGCTACTATCACCCGAAACACTTCTGTCTTTCTTGGAATTACCTTTAGAAGCCATTTGAAAAGTCTCTCAAGATAGCTGGCTTATTTCATGATAGTTGTATCTTGTCATTCGAATGCTCTGCTCTACTTTGGCTCATTATCCTGGTGGGAAATCCTCCTTACCATAGACCTGTCTCTCTTCTTGGACTCACTGTCTTCTCTGAGAGAACAGGAATGTTACAGATAATTTGCCCTCTAGGGTGGGTTAGGTAATAGCTTACAGGTTGATCTGAGTTATTCGTGAAAGATACTATAGAAACATCAGTTCTGACATCCTCAGTTGCCCTGACTCTATCTTCTGGTTTTACTAACCATCTATCCATTCATTCATTCATTTAACTGGTAGCTGTTGACAGCCTCCTATGTGCTTAGTTGTGCGAAGTGCTGTGAGGCTCTGTGGAAGGTTCTGCCTTCAAAAGCTTCATCTGCCAATGGAAAAGACAACTGTTTGATGACAAAATTAAATAGCAACCAAATGCCAAAGGAATGGTAACTGAGGCCCATGAAGCAAGTTGGTCCTGGGAGCCTTCCAGGAGGTGGAGGTGCTGATTTTGACCTTTGAGAATGGGGAGGCTGTCTGGGGAGAAAGGATCAGGAGAGCAATGTCAGCAGGAGGTGTTGCAAGATCAAAGACCCAGAGATGGAGGCTGGGGTGGGGTGTCAATGGGATAATGGGAAGTCTGTTGTTTCCAGAGTGAACCCATAAATAATTGAGCTGTGGCTAATATCTATGTTCTTTTTCTCTTCCCAGAACATCACAAGTCCTGAGATTCAAAGTCCAGATTGAAACCTGTGTCTTGCACTCAAATTCCCTTGAACTAGCCGAACGGTTTGCAGCTTTAGCCAGGAGACCCTGAAGATGCTCTGTGATGTCCCAATCCCTGCTTCACAAATGCGATGGAAGACAAGAGCAGACAACCATTCTGTGTCCATAGCCTAGTATCTGAGAAGCACAAAGCATTCTTCCACAAGGCAAGACACAGAGGCCATGTCTGGGGAAATCAGCACTGGACTGGGAGTGAGGAGACCAGGGTTCCACCTGCTGGACCTACCCCAGAATTGCTGCGTGACCCTCCACACATCCCCACTCCTCTCTGGAATTTGGAGTCTAGTAGCCCACCCAGAAAGCCTACTGATATTTTCTCAGATGTTCATTTTAACTGAGTCTAGTTTTTAAACTAAATTTTTATTTAATCTCCAACCAGAACATTTACATGCATCCAAGCAGATGTGCATCGAAGTGTATCCCATCATTTCTTCAGTTGACCGGCAGTTCTTTGTGCTCATACGGATTTGTAGATGCCTCCCAGGAACTCTGCAGGCCCCAGATGGAAAGACCTAGAGACTGTGGACCCTTGGTCTCTCAGAATCCTTCTGACCCTGTGTCCTGACATTCTGTGACTAGAGAAATGGAGCTGATACCTTGCACCTCTCCCATCTCATGGGATTGGCGAGGAGTCAGTGAGAAAATGGGTGTGAAGAGTTCTGAAAATTACCTAGTGCCATGTCCATGTATGTACTATAGCTTCTTTTGGGTAGTTTTCAGGAAGTGGAGAAGGGCTTCAATGGGCTAGACTGCCATGGATTGTTGCACAGGGGTGCACTGCTCAAGAGCACCATACTCCAGGAGGTGCTATTCATATGCTAGACATTGTGGGTTTGTAGATTTATGATGACAGTTTTGCAGCTGATAGCAGTAACACGTCTTGAGAAAGGGCTGTTTTTTGTAGTTGCACAAAGGTGAAGTATGGGGGTGCCAGAGGCTTTGCCTTCTGAACAGCTCAAGTTTCAACAGCTTGACTCAGGCGTGAAATTTGCCACATGTTCATATCTATGTGCAGGAAGGACAAGACTATAGACAGACAGCCGGCGCCCTTGGACATTGCCCAGAACATGTGGTCACGGGGGAAAGGGTGTTAAACCTGGATGGCAAGTGAGATCTTGTGACCCTTGGGGACATGGTATTGCTGTGTTGAACCTGCTGTCACACCACGGGGTAGGACTGGGGAGGAGGAGCAGCCTAGGACAGAGAGGCCCTGGGTGCTTACACGGGACTGGCCTCCAACCTGAGGCACCGGCTTCATAAGCTCAATTCAGCCTATCTGGAACGCCATTTAGTTTTTATTGCTGCTTCTGAGAAGTGGGGGAGAGGTGAGCTATTTGTGGATTTGTTTTAGGCAGTGTTCACGATCACCCAAATATGAAGGGTCAGAATAAGTTATGAAATGAAGGTCAGGAACCTTTTGTACATAGTTTCTTATTTGGAATGATGTTCTTGAAGCCCTATGAGTATTTGATATGTGCTTCTGATGCTGGCATCTGAGTCTCATTTTTGTACTGTTATTTGAGCAAATAAAGAAATTAACTTGCACAAAGGTGTGATCTGGGTTATTCACCATGGAAGCAAGACAGATACCCACCTGCCACATCTATGACAGTCCGGTGCTTGCAAGGCTGTGGGGGTTGGCCTCCTTGTCCCTGCCTAGATCCCCTCCAGGTGTCCCATCCTTGGAGTGCCAGCTCGCTGATGCAGTAAAAAAAAGTGTCCTGGGCTGGGTGTCAGGAGACTTGGGTTTTAGTCTAGCTGCCCCCAGGCTGGGTGACCCTGAGGACAAGATACTTGCCCTCCAGACCTGACATTCTACAACTCACTGACTCTCAATGTGACAGTTCATAGTATGTCCAGGAAAATCAGGAGCAGTACTGATTCTACCTTGTCTCTTATTAGTCCCCCAAATCTGGTACTTAAATTCTGTCACTCAGAGCCAAGATAAAAAATTGTTAGAACACAGCACTAGGTTTTTGGTCCATAAAATGTGGTCTCCAGGGACAGATATTGACGATGTTCTTTCTCCTCTCTCAGGTGACACATGAGTATTTGTTCCTCAGTCCCCGAAGGCTCACCCTAATGCTCCAAGGATAGCAGGAGGAGACGACATTATTATCCTCCTCTCACAGATAAGGAAACAGAGGCTCAGAGTGGGGAAGTGCCTTGTTCACAGTCACACAGCCAGATACAGACAGAACCCAGCCAGGATCAGGCTCTGATAACTCCTATTTTAGTGCCCATTCCTCCACTTATGATCTTATCCATTAGTTCATTTAGTCAACCAATGTTTATTGAGCACTTACTATGTACCAGCTCTGGTGCTAACTGTGTGGAATACACGAATGCAAAAGACACAACCCCTGCCCTCAGGATGCTCACAGGCCCCACTGGTTATGGGGCTTTTGTGCCAATATGAATATAGGACACCATGTGTGGGTGCTGTGGAGGGGTGGGGCCCCTCAACTCCCACCATAGATGTTTTTGGTTTTTTTCCCCCAAGTGCTGGCAAGTATGTAGAGCAACACAGATGGTTTTTACAAGAGCACTGAGGTGCATGGAGGTCCTGCTGCTTTGCATGGCTTTAAAAATGTGGGCAAGTAACATCATAACATAATTAACCTGATTCCCTCCCTCTGAGAAGTCAGAAGCCTAAGTGGGTGAGTCAGAGATAATGGGGTCAGCTGAGAACTGGTTGAGCGGGAGGTGTGAACTGGAGGTGTTAGCTGGGTTGCAGCGGGCTTGTGCTGTGGGTATCAGTCAGAGGTGCTTGTCTGGAAGAAAAGACAGCATTCTGGTGTTGCCCCTGGTACAAGCAAGGCCTCCCAGTTTCCAAGCACAGTGGCTGACATGTAATAATCCATTCATGTTAATTAGGAAAAAAAAGAGAAAAAGGAGAAAGAAACTAGTTTGGGTTGCCAGATTTAGCACATAAAAATACAGGAGACCCAGTTAAATTTGAATTTCAGATAAATTATAAATAATTGCAATATTGAGGACATACTCCTACTAAATAATTATTCATTGTTTATCTGAAATTCAAATTTAACAAAATGTCCTCTATTTTATCTGGCAACTCTGAAACTAATGTAAGAACAATTATTTTAATTACCTCAAAACAAGAAAAATAATTAACCCAAGTGAAGGGAAATATGCAAGTAGATGTATTAATACTTTAACATAAATGACATTAAGAGCATCTGAGCTCTAAATACAGACTTTGAATTAAAACAATAATTATGATTAAGTTCGAGTCTTCCTTGGGTCCCAGGGAACAAGCATTCCTGGGCTGTGCAAAAGAGGCTACTCTCCTCCCCCTAGTTCCCAGGCCTCAGGCTTCTGCAAACATGGAGGCCACTCCTGGAAGAAAGGCCTCAGGCCAGGCGGGCCTCTGTGGTCAGTCTCCCCCAAGCACACACCTCCAGCTGCTTCCTTTGACTGGTCTGGTCACAGATCAACCAGAGTAGGCAGAGGATGCAAGACCCCTGGGACTTTGACCCTTTTCAGGGTCTCAAAGGTACATTTTATTCCCTGAAATGGCCATGTTAAGTGGGGTCTGTTGCCACAGCTGAGCTCCAAGCCCCTAAATCCCCAACCCCACCAGGCTTAAATTTGCATATGGCCTCCTCAGGCTCCTAAGGCCAGTTTAGCATCGTCCTCCACCCATTCATTCTGGGTTTTGCATTTCAGGATTTGGTAAGCAAATGTACCTGAGGCCTGTGGGCAGCTGGGGCTTCCTTGCTGGGCCTGGCGGGGCTGGAGATTGTCTGCTCTCTGGGGAGGTAGGGGGCAATTATTTTCTGGACAGGCTGGAAAAATTGAGGCTGAAGTTGTCTTCCTCATGGAACATTTTCACTGAGGTGTGAACAGCAGACAGAGAGTTAGCCCTCATTTGTGTTGGCTGCAGGGGAGGGACATTTGGCCTCCTTCATCCTCTACAGCCACCCAGGACTCCAGGGCAGCCTGTCTCAACGTCCCAGCACCACAAAATCCCGGGGGAGCTCTAAAGATCTCAATGCCTGGGCTGCCTGAGCAATTTCAGCCAGTGATTCCAGTGACCAGCTCAGGCCAAGCCGTTAGTACACTGTGAGAATTAAAAACCAAACAATAGAACTTGGGCTCCTGCCACCACAGGAAAGAGGGAGTGTGTCGTTGGCTCAGTTCTGCTGGGCCCCCAAGAGTTTTGCCCTTGGACAGGATCCTGGGGAGAGTAGAAATGATCCGGCCCATCTCAAAGAAGCAAGCTCAGGCCAAGGTTGGGAGGAAGGTCCATGAGCACCGATCAGTGCTAGTGTCCATCAGTCTGTCCAGAGTAGGGTAGTGGAAGGGTTGAAAGGATCGCAGGGAAGCTGAGATGCTCACCCTGGAAGGGAAACAGATCTTGCGCACCACTGGGACTGGCAGTAGGTCTTGTCCCCGGTCCTCAAAAAGGCCTAGAGTCAGGGGAGTGTGCCGGACAGCAGTGAGAAGCAGGCTTGGCCTCAGGATCCTCAGGTTCTCTCCCATTCCAGCTCCAGTTCTCTCTCATGGCTCACAGCTTCCTAGGAAAAGGACAGATTTGTCATTTCTGAGTCCCCCATCTAGGGCTTCCCTAACCTTAGTTCCACCAAGGATCACCCTTACAGGTAGGTTCATACACCTTGGGCAGCCCTGAGCAAGTAGCCAGGCCTTTTATAGCCAATGCATGGAAATTGGAAATCTCAAGTTACACCAAAAGCCAGTTAGGGGGTTCATTTCATTACCCAAGGGTCTTTTGCTGCTCGCAAATGTAATCTCCAGTGGGAGGTGATACAAGGGTGTTTGAAACATCATTCCATGTGTGAAAGTTCAACAGATACTTGTTTTTTTAGGAAGGGGATAGGGCTGGAGTGGTCTCCGGATGGCTGAGTACAGTTGTACAGAGTTTACGCTATACAAGGATACAGTGCCATACAAAGGGGGTAGGCGATTCGTAGACTTATGCATGTCTTTGCATGTTCTTTGTAGTTTTCTAGCAGTTGTCAGTCAAGTATCTTACTCTAACAAAATCAGTATATTATGACAATTTTCCAGTGGCTGGTAGTCAGGTTCTCCAGGAAGGGGTGCTATTTTCTTAGTACACAAAGTGCTGCCTGGGCTAGTGTTGACCTTGACTGTGACCAGGAAGGGAAAGGTGGGAGAACAAGAGGAGTTGGATCAATGAGACCCAGGAGTCACCACAGCATCCCAGAACAGGACAGGCAGTGTCTGCCTTCCAAGATCATCCTAAGGAATTCCACACCTCAGGGCAGCTGCATTCCTGGATCCGGCTGGGATGAGGTCTGTAGGTGAGCCAAACTGTCTCAGAAGTGGAGAGCAGAGGGAAGTGGAGTGGGCAGGGAGCAGACCTGGAGAGGAGAAGCCGAGGAAGAACAGGTGAAAAGAAGGGAGACAAAAGGGAGAATCAGAAGGCCTCATTTCCAAGCCCTACCTCCACCTGCTGTGTGAGTTTGGGCAAGTAACTTGCCCTCTCTAGGAAAACGGAGGAAAACACTTGCGGAGCCCAGAAAAACACTGGGATGTGGATTTGTACATTCCTGGATGATTTTCAAATCTCCATAAATTTCAAATCTATCATTCTGTTGCTTAGACCCTGCAATGACTCCCCAGCACCACATGGGAAGTCCAGCCTCATTAGCCGGTCATTCAAGCCAGCCTGACCTACCTTCCACCACGTCTCCAAGTTCACTTCCAGGCCTCTCCGCTACCTCCATCCTTGCAACCGCAGTTAACTGCTTGCATAGACTACTTCCTTGTTCTGGGCCATCCCATGTGCCTGGAATACCTTCCCACACCCCCATCCTCAGTCTGACTGACTTCTGCTCCTCTTCCACACCTCCACCAGGTTCCCTGAGATCCCCAAGCTAACAGAGTGAATTAGCTGCCTCTCCTCTGTGCTTCTCTTCCATAGTAATCCAGTGGTTCTTAAACTCCAGCGTGCATCAGTCATCTGGTGGACCATGCACAATACACACTGCTGGGCCACAGCCCCGTTTCTTATTCAGCAGGTGCAGGGTAAGCCCAAGAATCTGCATTCCTGAAAGCTCCTAGGAGGAACCACACATTCAGATACCCTCTCTCTGCTCCTTTGTCTCGGTGCCCCAGCCTACACACTGCCCGGGACCCTCCCAAATGTCCCATACAGGCCTGGGCACTGGTCATAAGGTCTGACATGTCTTTGTTACTAGAATCACACAGGACGCTTCCACATTCAGCCTCTCATTTAAGTCCTAAATAACCATGGGTTGAAGGCAGGGCCAATGTTATAGAGAGAAACTGAAACTCCCACTGACTAACTTGCCAGAATGGAGAAACCAGTGCTAACCTCTGTGACTTCTGACTCCCACTCCAGTGCTCCTACCACCCTCATAGGCTGTGTCACTGAGTTGGAACATCAGGACACTGGTGACAGACAACCTGGATTGGGATCCTGGCTCTGCCACCTACCAACTGTGTGACTTTGGGCATATTACTTAACCTCTCTGTGCCATGGTGCTGGGCACATAAGTACTATGTAAACTGTAGCTATTATTATTACACTCACATTGTAATGGGGGAAATTCCACAGAAACTCAAAGAAAAGGATCTCTTATGGTGGAAACTTGCGGCATCTCACAGACTTGGTAGGAATTAGGAGGATTTGGGGGCAAGATGGGGTCCTCCTTCTTCACTTGTAGCCTGTAGGCAGCCTCTCAATTTCTTAGTCTGTCTCTTCACTTTGAGGCCAGTGACACAATCCAGAGTCAGATGACCACTGAACTCTTACTGGAGGAGAGCCCAGGCTAGCAGAGGAAAGCTAGGCTGATACATACACCCACCCACGCTCCAGGAGAAGAGCAAGTCTGGCATCACTGCTGGTCCTAGAATGAAAGGGGCCTGGAGCAGACTTAACCCAGCCTGCAGCCTAAATACAGCTATCCCAGCCAACACGTAGCCCCATGAAAGAGAAACACAAATGTTTGTCCTTGGAATCCACTGAGATTTGGGGGATTGTTTGTTATGCAACATTATAATAGCAGCAATAACTGACTAATACAATTTGCATCAGAGTATGAATTTCGACCTCTGATTAAAAAGCAACACTAATTAGTGTGTGGGACATCTACACTTTAGCTTTTGTTCTAGCCTCTCTCTGCTTGTCAGCAGGGATATCAGCTGGGGGCTGGAAGTTTGCACAGGACTAGCCCATGGATGTGACAGTAGTTGTAGTTTGGGAGGAAATGAGCAGATTTCTCCTCTTCCTGAATCACTCCCCGCTTCTCTATCCCTAACATTTTTGAGCTTCTCTTTTCTACCCCTTACCCCAGCCTTTGGAATTGCTTAAGACCATCAGTTGGTAAATTGCCACCTCCAGGCAGGCTCATCATCTGTTCTGTGAAGGAACGCAGCAGACAACCACCTGCCTGGTGCAGGAGGTGTGACCCAAGGACAACAGTGCTTCCCACAGTTTATGAATGTTGTCTTGTTTGTTTCTATCACAGCCTGTTTCTTTGTAAAGCACCTTCATTCCCAGAAGGTTTGTCGACCAAAGTGGCTCTTGCTGAATTTTACAGTTCCTGCTTCTCTGCTGCAGTGGGAAGAGAGCTGGCCCTGGAATCAAGGAACTGGAGCCTGGGCTTGGCTTCCAGATAGTGCTCCTAGCCCCAGGGAGGCTCCCCACACCCACTGCAGACCTGCCTGGCTTCCCATGGCCGAACTTGACCATGAGCTCCTACAGACAGAGATAAGGACACTCAAAGGTCAGGAAAGCATTGGGGCTGGAGACCAAGAATGAGTGAGAAGAATCCCAGGTTGGGATTGTTGATCCCATGACCCCAGGGGCCTCTAGCTGCCATCCTGTATGGTCCCTTACCTACCTGTCATCCAGAAAGAACATGTGGTTTGTTCCACTTCCCGCAGCAGCTCTGAGAATCTCCTCCTACCATACTGCTTCCCACCACTCACCAAGTGCATTGCTTAGACTTCGAGGTGGGTCTTTGGCCACCAGGTGAGCCTCTGACCCTTGTCTGTCTGATAAATCCCTGTGCTCATCCAGGGACCCCACTTGGGACAAGAACAACCAGGAAGGATGTTGCTCAGAATGATTAGAGGTTTTTCTGACCAACAAAGACTTGAAGCAAATTAAATAGCAGTGTGGGTCTGTTCCATTCAGAGAATACTGTGTTGCCCAGGCCAGACTCCAACTCCCGGGCTCAAGCAATCCTCCTGCCTCAGCCTCCCAAATAGCTGGGACTACAGGCACATGCCACCATGCCTGGCCAATTCAGAAAATACATTGATAACCCAATGAAATAATTGTAAATAATACCTGGCTTGGTTTGAATTTGAGGCTGTCATTTGAATTTGTGAGTGTGTTTGTATACCTGCATGATTAAATTAATTAATTATGATGACTCAGTAAAAAATTAAATTATGATGACTCAGTAAATTAAATTATGATGATGATTTAATTTAAATTAAATTAAAATTAATTAAATTAAAATATGATGACTCAGTAAAATTAATTAAATATGATGACTCAGTAAAAAAACTAAATATTAATTTAAATATGATGACTCAGTAAAAAAATTAAATATTTTTAATTAAAATATGATGACTCAGTAAAAAAAAATTAAAACTTGGTTTAGGTGAGGCTTAGAGCCACCGTGACTGGCCTGTCTAGTTTTGTTTTTAAGTAGCATCTCTTCAGAAGCAGAGAGGCACCCAGCTAACCTCTGGGAATTATGTAAACATAACATCTACTTATTGTGAGCTATTACACATGCTGCATTCTATGAGGCAATTTACATCATTGATCACATTAAACTCTCACAACTTTGTGAAATGATATCATCCCCATTTTACAGGAAATGGAGGCTCAGGGAGAGCAAGTGTCCCAACCATGATCCCTGAGTGGAGTTGTGGCAGAGCAGGAATTTTATGTCGGATGTGTCTGTTCCAAAGCCCAATCTCCCACCCCTCCACTACTTCCCTACTCTCCCCTCCATTCCTCAGAATCTCCCTGAGCACAGTTCCCAAAGCTGCTCCGCTCCGTGGGATTTAAGGAACGTTAGTCATGCTCACTGCACTTTGGCGCTTGGTTTTTTGGATCGCGGATGTCTTGGGAAACCTTTTCTGGTGCCACTTGTCTTTTGCTTGTTCTTCTTGAAGACCTTATTCACCCAGTTTGAGTCTTCAGCAGGGCTCTCCCTAGGCAAAGAGATTAAGTGGTTCATTATGGGCCTGGCCTGGGCCCTCCAACATCTGGGCCTGCTCAGCTCCGCAAGTGGGCACAACCGTGCTGTGGTTCTCAACCCTGGCTGAGCATTGGATTTCCCAGCAAACTTTTAAAAATATAATCAATGAATATTTATCTAAGTAACATCATGTCCATGAGTCAACTGAAACTCAGACTTTTATACAGTTATATGTAAATGCAAAAAGGTTTAAATTATGTGAACAAAATGCGTAACTTATGCCTAAGCTCAAAATTGTTAAATTCATACAAACTCTTTCAAAAAGTTTTATGGTTAAAATTATACTTAATGTGGGAAGCAGGTAAATTTTAATACGCTTGATGTGAGAGAGAGTGCAAACATTAAAAGCAAGAATGCCTCGGGCCCTGCTCTCTCAATACCTGCAGCTGTGGTCATGGAGAAACCCAGCCACTGCCAGAGTGGTCCCAAGGCAGGGAGGGATGAGAGGAGGGCTGGGGTTGTGGGGAGAAATACCCTCGACCCAATTTCTGATCTCCTGCGGTGCCTCCCCCACTGCCAGTACAAACGGCATTCAGCCAGCAAGGGAGCCTGGGTAATGTGGTCCTCAGGGATGTTTTAAAAAAATGCAGATCCCCAGGCCCTCTCATAGTTATTGCAAAGATACAATGGAGTGTATGTTGCACAACCCAGACACTTGATGTGCATAATAAAAAAGATTTTCTGGGGACAGTCTACAATCTAGGACTATCAGGTCATTATGAGGCTAATAGAAAATAGTTCGAGTAAGGAAGGCCTTTGATAGAGATCCTTAATTCATGCCATGCAGGAGCTGCCTAAGGCTGGGAGGTAGGATGCCTGCAGGCCTTCTTGAACGGTGGTATCACCGGAGAATAAAATACGAGAGCAGGGGATGCGCATTCTCACACTGCACTCAGAGAAGGAGCATTCCCAGTGTGCAGGAGAAGAGAATGACATCAACACGGACAGCCTCCTTCCCCACACACTGCCCTCACTGAACAAGAGAAGGCGGCTTTGTGAGACGTAAAGGGGTGGACCTGTAATCACACAATCACACACACCAGAAAAGGATCCCAGGGTTCCTGGGGCAGCTAAGGTGGTGGAAGATATGGCTTAGCCGGGCTCCCTTCTCCCGCCCAAAGGAAAGAGCGTGCTCCACGAGGGAGAAACTTACATGACATAAGGCTTGCTGACAGTTTCCTTCACATGAACCAGAGGCACGGCGCTTTTTGGATTTGAAGAGACAAGAGGAGCTACAGCTAAAAGTAAAAATATAGGAAACGAGAGGGAGATGGGGAGGAGGGATATGGAGTCATTTTTGAAATAACAATAGTAAGTAAATAAGAAGGTTTAAAAACAGCAAAGAACTCTCTTGTCCTCAAATTCTCATCTTTACAACCAGAGTCATGCTGTGGGACTTGACTGAGATGCAGGCCTGCGGCATCTGTGGAGGGGCTGACTCGGACCCTTGGTGGAACATTAGAAACAACTCCCAGGGAAGGTGCAGTGGCTCACGCCTGTAATCCAGCACTTTGGGAGGCAAAGATGGGTGGATCATTTGAGGCCAGGAGTTCGAGACCAGCCTGGCCAACATGGTGAAACCCTGTCTCTACTAAAAATACAAAAATTAGCTGGGTGTGGTGGTGCATGCTTGTAATCCCAGCTACGTGGGAGGCTGAGGCAGGGGAATCACCTGAGCCCCAAAGGTTGAGAGTGTAGTGAGCTGGGAGTGGGATACTGTCTCAAAAAAAAAGAAGGAAAAGAAAAAAATAGCGCCCTCACAGAAAGCAGTGTGTTAGGGAAGGTTTTCAGGAAAATCCCCTGGAGGGGGCTGGACTTTCCATCACATGCTTCATGTAATGCTTTTTGCTTGTTTCTTGGAACAGAGTATTAATAGTTTCACAACCGTTGCTCTTAAGTGAGCTCTTTGCATGTTTCTAATGAGTATGGGGGTACATAATATATGAAGGTTAATATGTAATTATGTATTATGTATAAATAAAAGTAATATAAAGTATATGTAGGTTCCTCTGAAGTTATTTTATTAGAGGCCTGTTGTATGTCCCTAACTCTCCCAAATCTATTCACAATGAGGCTTGTCCTTCTGTTTTTGGATTTTCCTGGGGCTTTTAACAATTTTCCTGTTCCCCAACGCCACCAATGGCCATTAAATGACTGATACTACTAAACTCTAGGGCATGGGTGTCCAGTCTTTCGGCTTCCCTGGGTCACACTGGAAGAAGAATTGTCCTGGGCCACACAGAAGATACATTAACAGTAATGATAGCTGATGAGCTAAAAAAAAAAAAAATCCAAAAAAAATCTCACAATGTTTTAAGAAAGTTTATGAATTTTTTATAGACTGGTGCATTCAGAGCCGTCCTGGGCCGCGTGTTGGATACGCTTGCTCTAGGGCGTCTCACCTCTGCCTAACTCGCACAGATGGCCTAGGATGTCACCGTGGCGGCTCAGTTGTAGGCTATAACATGGTTTCTCAATCTCAGTACGTGCTATTGACACTAAGAGTTAGCGCTTTTTACAGAGGCTATTCTGTGAATTATAGGGTATTTTTCAGTGTCCCCAGCCTCTAACCACTAGGTGACAACCAAATGTCTGCAGACATTGCTAAATGTCTCCTTGAGACAAAATCACTTCCCGTGGAGAATCACTAGACTATATATGCCCTCTATCCACCCCCAATATGAGTGAGGATGCCAACTTGGGGCCCAGGATTGCTCAGGTACCTGAAGATGGCCACCTTCATGCACAGGTATGATTAATGTAAAACAAATGTTTTGCATTCAACAGGAAATAAGAGAGCAGGTAAAACACTGTGACCAATTTTCTGACTCTTTTTTTTTTTTTTTCTAAGACGGAGTCTCACTCTGTTGCCCAGACTGGAGTGCAGTGGCAAGATCTCTACTCACTGCCACCTCTGTCTTCCTGGTTCAAGTGATTCTCCTGCCTCAGCCTCTTGAGTAGTTGGGACTGCAGGTACCTGCCACCATGCCCGATTAATTTTTTGTTTTTTAGTAGAGATGGGGTTTCACCACGTTGGCTAGGCTGGTCTCGAACTCCTGACTGAAAGTGATTTGCCCGCCTCTGCCTCTCAAAGGCATGAGCCACAGCCTAATTTTCTTAATGGCCTTTTGTTTCTGTCTCATTAAAAGAGTCAAAGTAAACCTGTTCCAAAGAAAGGGCATCTCTGCCAACTTGGGGCTAATTCCCAGAGGAGGAGACATTGCCGATCTGTGACGTTTACTATAATAGCTCTGGAAGTTTGGCTGAGGACCATGAGCACCCTACAATCTGGCTTCAGTCCCTCATCTGGGTCTCTGTCCCTCTGTCCCCACCCAGACCATCCATGGTGGCCACACACATGTCCTCTCCTTCCTAAAGTACCTTGAAAGTACCCTGCACTGCAACTGAGCGTCTTAAATAAACAAAATCGGAAATGCTCTTTCTACTCCATCCCATATATCCCACAAACCATGATGTTCAAAATCCTGCCCATTTAAACTCACCTGTCACCTCCAAGAAGCTTTTCATACTCCCCCAGAGAGAAGTGGTCTTATTCTCTACGAATACCCTCCAACACTGTGTTTTTGTTAGTTATATAGTACTTAATACTTCCTTTTTTTTTTTTTTTTTTTAATGGAGTTTCACTCTTGTTGGCCAGGCTGGAGTGCAATGGAGCAATCTCGGCTCCCTGCAACCTCCAGCTCCTGGATTCAAGTGATTATCCTACTTCAGCCTCCCAAGTAGCTGGGATTACAGGCATGCACCACCATGCCTGGTTAATTTTTGTATTTAGTAGAGATGGGGTTTCACCATGTTGATCAGGCTGGTCTTGAACTCCTGTCCTCAGGTGATCCACTCACCTTGGCCTTCCAAAGTGCTGGGATTACATTTGTGAGTAACCACACCCAGGCCCTGACTGTATTTTTGAGGTTAGTATCTGTGTTATCTCCTCTGCTGAAAGGGAGATTTCCTGAGTAAGAAATTGAGAACAGTTTATCTTTGCAGCCTATATAGTGGTGCTTCTGAAATCATCTGTAGTAGTAAGGAACTAGTTTTTAAAAAATTTCTTTGTAGTCTAACAAACTGGTACTTTTGTGAAATACAATGCAAATGAATCAGTAAAAAATGGTCAAGCTCCAGGATGTTGTGGCAATACCTTAGTGCTACAAACATTTCTAAATGATTACTCTTAATTTCTGCATTCACTCCATGGTGGGCTAGTAACACACAGTTGAGGGTTGGATTGGTCTGCGGACCACTCTTTGAGTAGCATTGCCCAGCACAGCAGGTTTCACAGTAAAAATCTACTGGTCCAGCGGTCTCAAATGTGAGTAGGCAAAAAAATCACCTGGAGAGCTTGCAAAAAGACAGGTGGGCCCCACCTCCAAAGTTGGTGATTTAGTAGGTCTGCAATAGGACCTGAGGATTATAATTTCTAACAAGTTCCCAGGTGATGCTTTTGCTGCTGGTGGGGGGACCACACTTTGAGAAGCACTGCACCAAGGGAATGAACCAATGTCCTTTATACTGCCCCCTTGTGGCAGACTGTCCTCATAATGGACAGAGAGGCTAAAGCTCACTGCTAACTTCATCCATGCACCCCTAAAGAAGCAGTTATCAGCCCTGGTGTCCTTGCTCTCTTGCCGAGGGGCTCCAGGAATGAGAAAGCCGTAAGAAGCCAGAAGGGTCCATACCTTGGGGCTGTTCTGGGCCTAGTTCCTCCACAGGTGGCTGAGCAGGGAAGGCTGAAAAAGAACCTTGGGGTGGTGTTTGAGGTGCCCCCACAGTTGAAGGCCCCAGGGATGGCCTGGGTGAAGTGAGTGCCTGAGAGTGTGGGGATCTGGGTGGTGATCCAGACGGCTGTACCTGCTGCTGAGGTGACACAGGTGACAGTCCAGGTGGTGTGGTGGGTAGTGATGAGCCAGGTGTGGAGCTGGGTGGCTTGTGCACAGCTGGGAATGATACAGGTGGCATGTTAGTTGGAGAAAGTGGCATTGAAGAGGCCAGTGGCTGCGCAGGTGGCTGCTCAAGTGGAGAGACTGGTGCTGAAACAGGTGACTCGCATGTGGATTCAAGTGTCTGCACAGGTGGGGACACAGGCGGACTGTGGCCGCCCCTTCCATCCCCTTTGGGAACCCACTCCGTGTGAGGTCGTGGGGCTCCTTCCAGACTGGCCTGCTGTGCTTGAAGGCTTGGTTGACTGCGTTCAGGGCACTCATTGCCGAGGGCGAGTTCTATCTGACAGTACACTTCCACCCGGGGGAAAATCACTCTCTTGGAGGGAGAATTAAGATAAACAGCATCTAGGAGAAACAACAGCATGGGGTGTTACTCAGCCCAGGCAGCAGCATGGCTTTTGTGAAAATGGTTTCTTGAGTTATTTTCCTAAACAGGATCAGTGCTTTTCAAAGGTCTTTCTGTACTTACTTGAATTTATAGTGAGTGAAAACAAACGTGATGGTTCCTGGCACTTACGGTGTAGTGTGGGGGAGCAGGCGTTGCCCACCATCTAGAGTTTCAGCAGAGGCAAGGGCAGGAAGAGAGGAGCGTGGTGCTGTGAGAGACGGCAGGTCATCTGAGGGACTGGCAGTGAGCAGAGATCTGAAGGGCATGTGGCCCAGGATGGTCAGAGCGGGGGTGGCGAGGGTGTTTCAGCAGAGGGAACAGCACACACAAAGGCCACAAAGTTTGAGGACACTCCAGGTGGTGGGGGGCCTGAAAGGTCAGTGTGGGGTGAGGGGACCATGCTGGGGGAGGAGGCTGAGGAGGCAGCAGGGGCCAGACCATGTCAGGGCTGTAGGCAGCAGCTAAGATCTTTGGTTTTCATGGCAAGCATTATTGTAGCACGACTGTTAGGCAGGGGAGACAACCAGCTGAGGCTGGTTCTGAGAAGGTCACTGTGGTTGTAAGACTCATTGAGAAAGGTAAAAGGGTTGCTGGAGTCTGAAGTTGAAGCTTCAGGGAGCCATGATTGTGCCACTACACTCCAGCTTGGGTGACAGAGTGAGACCCTGTCTCAAAAAGGATGGGTGGGGGAGGGCCATTTATCTAGACCATACAACCGCCCTTAAATAAGAAAACAAACAATTCAGTTTTCAAAATGTGTAACAGAGCCAACTGAAAGGGCTCTCGATGGCCAAAGCTGGAACAATTCGAGGAAAAAAATAAAGTAGTATTGAATAATAACCCAAAGTATAACATAACTGTGAGTCCATACTGATATAAACATATGATTACCTAAGTAAGTAAATCAGGGAGAAGAGAGAAAGCTCCCCTGCAGAAGAATTCTAAATAATTTGTGTAGATACTTGACCCTTTAGGGAGTAGAGCATAACTTCTCACTCCTTACGTATGAGCTGTGCACAGTGACTTTCTTCTAAAGACTGCAGTAAGGATAGAGGGAGAAAGAGTACTTTACAATGGAGAAACCCAATGGGCGCTACCTCAGTCAGGCAGTCACAGTCAACATCAGCAGGGATATGTCACGTTGGCAGCATATGCCTGTGAGGTAATGCAATGTGAATGGCACCTTACCTCTGTGGTCTCCTCCCCAGAATTCACAACCCCAGCCTAATCATGAGAAAAACATCAGACAAACCCCACCTGAGGGATATTCTACAAAATACCTGACCAATAGTCAACTCTGTCAAGGTCATCAAGAATAAGAAAAGTCTCTGTAATCCCAGCACTTTGGGAGGCCGAGGCGGGTGGATCATGAGGTCAGGAGATAGAGACCATCCTGGCTAACATGGTGAAACCCCGTCTCTACTAAAAATACAAAAAACTAGCCAGGCTTGGTGGCGGATGCCTGTAGTCCCAGCTACTCGGGAGGCTGAGGCAGGAGAATGACATGAACCCAGGAGGCGGAGCTTGCAGTGAGCTGAGATCACGCCACTGCACTCCAGCCTGGGCAACAGAATGAGACTCTGTCTCAAAAAAAAAAAAAAAAAAAAAAGAATAGATAAGTCTGAGAAACTGTTATAGGCAAGAGGAACCCTAGGAGATGTGACAACAAAATGTAATATGATCCCTGGGTGAGAGTTCCTGGAACAGAAAAAGGAATTAGGTAAAAACTAAGAAAATCTGAATAAGCAATGGCTCTTACTTAAAAATATATCAAGACTGGTTCATAAGTTGTAACAAAGGTGCCGGACTGAATACCATGGTATGTATGTACCATTCTGTAACATCTAACAGATGTGGGACAAACACCCTGTATTATTTTCACAAGTTATCCATAAATCTAAAACTACCCTAAAAACACAAAGCTTATTAAGAGTCTAGGTGAGAAATGTGCAAAAGAGTGGAACGAATGCTTCACCAAAGAAGATCTATGGCAGGCAAATAGGCAAATGAAAAGATGCTCAAAGTCATTAGTCATTAGGGGAATGCAGATTAAAACCACAATATGTTACTGACATGTACCTCTTAGAAGGGCTAGAATGAAAAATTCTGAGCGTTAATTAAAAAGACCAAAAGTTTTGGAGGAATGGGAACACTCATCCACTGCTGGTAGGAATGAAACATGGTATAACTGCTTTGGGAAACCGTTTGGCAGTTTATTAAAAAGTCAAACATATATTCTGGTTATATATCCAAAAGAATTGAAATAGGATCTGGAAGAGACATGTATACATCCATGGGCACTGCAGCATTATCCACAATAGCCGAAAGATGGAAGCAACCCCAGTGTCCTTTGTCAGATGGATGGACAAAGAAAACATGGAATATATTTAGCTTTAAAAAGGAAGAAAATCGGCCGGGCGCAGGGGCTCACGCTTGTAATCCCAGCACTTTGGGAGGCCAAGGCGGGCGGATCATGAGGTCAGGAGATCAAGACCATCCTGGCCAAATGGTGAAACCCCATCTCTACTAAAAACATAAAAATTAGCTGGGCGTGGTGGCGCGTGCCTGTAGTCTCAGGTACTCAGGAAGCTGAGGCCAGAGAATCGCTTGAACCCAGCAGGCATAGGTTGCAATGAGCCGAGATCGTGCCACTGCCTGGGCAACAGAGCGAGACTCCGTCTCAAAAAAGGAAGAAAATCCTGTCACATGCTACAGCTGCAACATGGATGAACCTTGAGGCCATTATGTTAGGTGAAATAAGCCAGTCACAAAAAGACAAATACCGCATGATTCCATTTATATGAGGTACCTAGTGTAGTCAAAATCATCAGCACAGAAAGTGGAATGGTGGTTGCTGGGGGCTGGAGGAAGACAAAAGGGGGAGTTGTTGATCAGTGTGTGTAAAGGTTCAATTTTGCAAGATGAAAACGTTCTAGAGATCTGCTGCACAACAATATGAACATAGTTAACACAACTGAACTGCGTGCTTAAAATTTGTTACGTGTTTTTTTTTACCACGATTAAAATATTTGTGGATGTATGTTAAACATGCATGTACCACGCAATCCCGTCATTCCATTTCTAGGTATTTACCCAAGAGAAATGAAAGCATATGTCCACACCAAGACTCATGTATGAGTGTTCACAGCAGCTTTATCCATAATAGCCCAAATCTGGAAATGACCTAAATGTCCATCAACAGGGGAATGGGTAAATGGGCTGTGGCCTATGCATACAGTGGTATATTCAACTCTTTTGGTAGGTGAGCTGTGGTACATTCATACAGTGGCACGGAACGTAAAAAGGAACAAACTATTTATACATTCAACAACATGGATGAATCTCAAAATAATTATGCAGAGTGAAAGAATTCAGATTTTAAAAAAAGAGTTCACATTGTAGTGAATTAATCTGTGATGGCAGAAAGCAGATCGGGGTTGCTTGGGAAAGGCAGGGGGTGAGGGAAGGTGGGAGGGATCATGAAAGGGCATGAGGAAATTTTGGGGATGACGAATTATTCACTATCTTAATTGTGGCGATGGTTTCACAGGGGTGTGTGTGTGTGTGTGTGTGTGTGTGTGTGTGTGTACAGAGAGGGAGACACTTACCAAACTGTGAGAGGGAAGAAGGGAGTCGGGGAGGAAGGCGGAAAAGAGGTTTGGCCAGGCATGCCTGAATGCCGGATGGATATTTTAGACATGGCATCCTCTGAGCTCCAACCTCACTCAGCACCCACGTTCATACATCTGTGTGGGGAATGCGGATTTTCAAGCACGCCAGCGTGCACTGCCCTTCCCTTTGGCAGAAGGCCGCTGCCAGGATGGGCCGAGTGTAGAGAGAGTGGCTTGCCTGGCAGCAGGAATAATTAATTCTCCTCCCTTGGGAGGGAGGAGAAAGAGGTTGTGAGAACGTGAGCTGAGAAATGGAGGGTGACACCTTTTGGGGTATAGTTTCCTACTGGAGGTGACCCCCCACCCAGAAAGCAGCCTGAGAGAGGCCGGGCGAACTCCCATTTTCTGTTCCCAGATGGCAGGTAGGGATAAGAGTGTGGCTCTGGAGACCAGCTGCAATTTCTCAGTATGTGTCAGTAGTTCCTGTTCACATCTGATGCAGAGAGAAAAATCCACTCCCACCAAATCCAAGAGGACTGAGGTGGTGGAGGTGAAATCTGCGCTGAAAAAGCCTTGCCGTACACTGTCAAATTGGAAGAGGAAGCAAAAATAGTTGGTAGTCAGCACGAGACCATTTCTCCCTTAGGAGTTGTATCTGTTCCTACTTGGAGTGATTCCAGGGCCATTGAAGAAACCTGCCCCCATCCATATACTGGCTCAATTTTGGGGGCGGATTCCTGAAGTGCCACCATCAGGTTTCACCCAGCAGTAGGCTGGACTGACCGTGGCTAGGACTCAGCACGCCTCATGAGAGCTACCATTTATTTGAGCATTGTACTAAGGTCTTGTGGCTTCGCTCCTTTAATCTTCAAAATAAAACCATAAGGTTCCATGATTAGGCCCCTTTTACAGATGAGGAAACTGAGGCCCCAGGAGATTAATTACCTGCTCAAGATCACACAGTTAGTAGGTGTCAGGAGCTAGGATCTAAACCCCCTTTTTCATAGGTTAGGAAACCAAGCCTTAGAGAGGGGAAGCGATTATCCGGAGGTCACACAGCTTATGGGTGAGGTGGGGGCCTAGAGCTACTTGCCTCTAGAGCCCAGGTTTTCTCCATCCTGCTCTCCTATCTGTCCAGCCTGTCCGCCCCCCTTGTTGGGAGAAAGGACCCAGGAGAAAGTAGAGACAGGATAAGGGGAGCTTGGGAAGCAGGAAGGAATTTTGAAGAAGGGAAAAATAAGTGAACACCTCCTAGGAAGAAAATCTCATCCAACCCCTTAATCTCACCCACAGAGTATTTTTTAAAGCTACATACACAAAAAGTTTACCACAGAATTACTCATAATCACAAACATTTGGAAACTCAAAGGAATGATCAAGCAAATTTTTCTGTATAGCTATGACGGAATATTATACAACTGCCAAAAAAGACAGTCACAAAGACGTGTGGCAACAAGGAAAATGCTTCTGATGTAACATTAGGTAAACCCTTTGATCTAGTGATCCCTTTTTCTGAAAATAATTGATTCTAAATATGGCAAAGTTTTTGTTGATTTCTTTCTTTTTTTAAAGACACGGTCTTGCCTGTAATCCCAGCACATTGGGAGGCCGAGACGGGTGGATCATGAGGTCAGGAGATCGAGACCATCCTGGCTAACACGGTGAAATGCCATCTTCACTAAAAAAATACAAAAAACTAGCCGGGCATGGTGGCGGGTGCCTGTAGTCCCAGCTACTTGGGAGGCTGAGGCAGGAGAATGGCATAAACCCAGGAGGCGGAGCTTGCAGTGAGCTGAGATCCGGTCACTGCACTCCAGCCTAGGCAACAGAGCTAGACTCCTTCTCAAAAAAAAAAAAAAAAAAAAAAGACAGGGTCTCACTCCATCGCCCAGAGTGGAGTGCAGTGGTGCAGTCATGGCTCGCTGACGCCTTGACCTCAAGTAGCTGGGGCTATAAGCATGTGCCACCATGCCCAGTTAATTGTTTAATTTCTTGTAGAGATGGGAGTCTCACAATTGCCCAGGCTGGTCTCAAATTCCTGGGCTCAAGTGATCCTCCTGCCTTGGCTTCCTAAAGTGCTGAGATTACAGGCATGAGCCACCACATCCAGTCCTGTTCATTTCTTGTAACAAAGATGTTTGCCATGGAGTTAGCACATAAAAGACATGTCATTGGAATTGTTTCTTCCACCCTGATAAAGCACAGAGAATATATAGGTGGAGGCACCACCATTCCAAACCTACACAGGGCAAAGGCTCTTCTCTGTGATTTGCTGGTCACTCAGAGTCTTATACAAATATAAACTAGTGACATCCAGTTCTACCTTAATAATGCGATTTTACTGGAAAGAGAATAAAGTGGAAGAGAACGAAATGACATGAAAATGGAATTCTCCAGGGAGATCTGAACTCTGGATTTCCTAAATAGAGTTTTTACATTCATAAACATACATGTACAACTGTCCTAGACACTGTGCCCTTAGTTAACCCCAAAGCCCCCTTTACATGGAGATCCTATTTTCTAGACCCAGCGGTCTGGGCTGGGTGATGCAGCCTGTTAGATCCCCACCCCCATTTCCAGCTCTCCCAGGTGAAGGGCGTCTCCAGGTCACATATTTGGGGGGAATACCCCTCCACCCAGCCCTTCTACTGTTTGAACTGTCCCTACCCTCCAACACTGCCCTTGCCTGGGGCCCCACCGGTACTTACTCAGTCGCCTCAAGTACAAAACTGCATCCTCGTACCCTCGGTAGTAGTAATCGTGCAGGATCTGGGGGCAGGGGCACGGGGAGAATAACCAAGGCTGCAGTGATGAAGGGAGCCACAGTTCCCCCGACCCAGGGCTGCTACTCCCATTGCTCTTGAACTTTATTTGATGGACTTTTCAAAACGTACCCATCCAGTGTCCCATCCCTCACTATCTGCTAAGAAGAATTGGGGAGCAATTCCTGGTCACATGCCCCAGTGATGCTGCGTTCATGAGTGACACTATTCATGGTGGATCCTCAGCCTCCCCTGGGCGGGAAAGTGTTGGGTGCTCGTGGCAGAACCAGACAAGGTGCATCGGGGCCATATGAAGAGCAAAGTTTGGAGCCTGAGTTCAGGTCTCTGGGCTGCCCCTTATTGGCTGTGTTGCTCTCACCTCTCACAGCCTCAATGTCTTCATCTACAAAATGGGGACAGCAATAATATTGGTCACCGAGGATGCTAGAGGATTACATGAGATATTGCCCACAAAGCCTTTTCTGTAAAGGGCCAGATAGTAAATACTTATTTTGGGCTTTGCTGGCCACACGCAGTCTCTGCCTAATGTTCTTTTTCTTTTTCTTCTTTTTTTCCCCCATAACTCTCTAAAAATGGAAACCCCTTTCTTAGCTCACAGGCTGTACAAAAACAAGCCATAGACTGCAGCCGTGGGCTGCAGTTTGCCGACCCTTGCTTTGGTACATGAACTGTCTGAGTGGAAGGGTTCAGTTAATATTTCTATCAGCACTTCTGACATCATCTCACTTTACAGGGGAGAATATTGAAGCTGGAAGAGCTTAAGGCACTTGTTCAAGGTCACATAGCTAGTTAGAAGCAAGGCCAGTAGGCAGGTCTAGGAGGAAGTTTAAGGGATCATTTGAGGGGAGGAGACTCAGATGGAACTTGAGTGGGCCCCAGTGGCTCTCTAACCCCACCCCTAGTCCCTGGTACCTTCCCCTACTCCCCAGACCCCTCCTGCCTCTCACCACCAGGTCCGGGGGGAACAATGCGTGGGTCATCCTGGCGATGTTTTCCAGGGAGAACTGGAAGGAGCAGTTGAACATGCGAAAGTCGTGGAAGATGGCGGGGCAGTCCCGGGGACAGATGTCCTGCTGCCCACTGAAGGTGGAGATGGTGATGGCGTCGGTCCAGAAGGCGCAGGGCTGCATGCCTGTGAAGCCCCCATCAATGTACCTCTGTGTGGGGCAGAGTGAGAAATGCTCACCTGGGGCCAGAGTTCTCAGCCCCACTCAGAGTACCTCGGAACGGCCCATGGGACATGGTACCAGCTTCAAGGGCCCATCAAGGAAGGTCCAGAAGACCCTTTAGGATAAGCCTGGAGATGGAGGTCCTGGTGGGTGTGTGGTGTGCCCCTGGTCACTTGGTGAGTCCGCACTGGCCTCTGGACTCCCAGCCTGGTGTTCTGTCCTGCACTGATCCTCCCTCCACTATCTTAGTGGTGCTGAGACTGGGGCTCCCAGGGCTCTGTGTGCAGGGGACCCATACTCTGGGTAAAGCAGGAGACGTGCCCCTCTGCCACAGCCCCACCACCCGTTCACCCACGAGCCCCGTCCATTCTGGGGCTCCTGTTTTCTCACCTATGAATGAAGGATGACAAATACTGAGGCTCTAACTCTCAGGCTGGCTGACGTGCAACACGGGCTCCATCTACTACCTGAATCCTAGTCTCTGGTCCTAACTTTCTCTGCATATAAAATGAGGAAGGGGCATGAGCTAGACCATCACTACTCAGAGTGTGGCCCACCCACCAGCAGCATAGGCAGCACCTGAGGCTGGTTAGGGGCGGATCCTCAGGCCCTGCCGCAGATCGCCTGGATCAGAACTTGTGTGGTTTTACGAGACCCCGAGTGATTCACGGGCACATTAAAGTCTGTAAGGCCCCGGCCTAGAGGGCCTCAGAAAACATCCTCATCATTTGAGGTTCCAGGTCCCAGCGCTTCAGGGTCCACCTCCTCTGTTCCGAGAAGTCTGGGAAAGCCTGCCAAGCCTGTGGAGCCTTGATTTGCCGGGCTCGGCAGTGGGTAGGCGGATCCAGAGAGGAGCCCACCCCAGCTGGAGAAGTTCATCTTAAAGACCCAGAAAGCCATCTACATTGGGAATTCTGAGTGACAACACGAGAAATTCTCCAACTCTAGGTCCTCCCACTGCATTCTGAGACCACCCTCCTGCTCCCCCAGGCGTGAGTCACAGGGACCCGAGGTCCCCTGGATCCCGGTTCACCCCTCACCGTGCTGGAGCACTCACCACACCGCGGTAAGTCGGGGGGATGAGGCCGCAGTACACGGGGACGAAGCAGCTGCAGTATAGGGCCTGTATGGAGAGAACAGGGCTGAGATGCCGCAGGCCCGGGGGCGGGGTAGGGACGGCTCGTCTGTCAGCCGCTGGGCCATCCACCACCAGCCTGGACCTCCTTAAATCCTAAGTGAAGGTGCCGCATTGGGAAGCAAAGCTCCGAGTTCAATTCCTGGCCTGGTCCTCAGTAATGGGGTCCTTGGTAACCTACTTGGTCCCTCTGGCCCTGACATCCCAGCATTAAAGCGGGAGGGGGTCCTCAATAGCTTCAGGGTTCCTTCTGATGCTGAACTTTCATGAATCCAGTGGGATTCAACAACCACTAATGTGTGTCAGCAAAGGAGGCTGAGAGGCCCACCCTTGGGAATGCCCTACGAGGGGGAGTGAGCAAGTGGGTGATGGTGGAGTGGGGTGACAGGGGCTTGGTGGAGGTGAGCATGGGCACCGTGGCTCCACAAGAGGGGTGCAGGCAGGGTGGGAGGGGATGAAGGCAAGTGCCCTGGCAGGAGGGACTGGGTTTCAGCAGCAGGCAAAGCAGTGTGGGAAGGAGGGAGGGGATCCCAGGCAGAGGGAGCAGCAGGTGCGAAGGCCCAGAGGTCTGGCTTGTGTGTGGTTTGCTAGGGTTGGCAAGGTAGGAATGGAAGGTGGGGGAGAGGGCCGGGGAGAGAAAACTGCAGCAGTGGGCAATGAAGTCGGAACGGGGGTGGGCGTGAGGAGGCAGATCTGGAAGAGCCGGCTGCTGATAAACCCAGGGGGCCGTGAGGAGTGGAAGAGGTGTCCGTACACACTGCCTATTAATCCCTCATCCCTAGGATTACTGCCAGGCCAGTATGGGATGCAGATGGGGAGGCAAAGGCCCTGTATGTGGGGAAGGAAGGAGAGTGGAGATGTGGGGTGGAGGCCATGCAGCTTGACCCTTTGTCCCGAAAGACAATGGGACCTATCTGCAGCCCTCTCCAGCAATCATTGTTCGTAACTAAAGTTCATATTAATGAGCTTAGGGCAGTGCACTTGTGATTAGCATGCACTTTTCTAAGTGATAACTGATTTGGTAGCAATTCAATCCCTTATCAAGGGCCACTGGAAGTGAGGGGGCAGAAAGGGGACATGGGGGCCCATCTCCCCTGACTGTTCTCACAAACTGGGAGTAATTCAGGGAGGACGCAGGGCAGCCCAGCCTGGAAGGCCTGAAAGAGCCCCGGGCCCTCTGCAGGTCACACCTGGGCCTCTGTGAAGCTCTAGGCTTAGCACAGAGGGCCGAGCAGAACAGATGTGAAGGCCGAAGCATTGAGGGTGGTGGTCAAGCCTGGTATGTCCTGGGCTTCTATGTCCATCTCATCTAACACTGCACCTTGCACAGGGAGACACTGGGGGCCTGAAGCAAGGGAAGGACTAGGGAAGTGAGGCAGATGGGTGAGGCATCGGGCTGGGTGGTGGAGAGAGAGCAGGAGCAGCCCTCCCACGCCCCCTCTTTGGCCCTCCCTCCCTCCCAGCCCCCTTGCCTCAATGAGCTCCTCCTTGGACGTGAACTCTGAAACCACCACACTCTCCCCATCCGTGAAGCGGGTGAGGCTCACATGGAGCTTTCCCGTGGTGACCTTGTAGGAGTCCTCAGGCAGGACCCGGTACAGAAACTGCCTCATCATCTGCACCATCTTGCAGGACGGGGACAAGGGCCCCAGGAAGGATTTCTTCACCTCAGCCACACCCACATTGAGGACTCTGAGGTACTCATCTGCAAAGGAAGCAGAGAAGAGGGGGTGGTCGGCGCCACCCAGTGGCCAGGGGCCAAGGGAGGTCTAGGGTGGTTTCTCCAACTCATCCAACAAATGGGGAAACCTAGAATTCGGGAGCTGGGAAAGCCCCAGGAATCGGCCTGCTGTCCCGAACATGAGGAAAGCAAGACACTGAGGAAGGAAGTCACTGGCTCCAGAGAGCCCAGAGCTAGGCGATGGTGGAGCTGGACCCAGGCGTCCTGACCTTTGTCCAGGAGTCGCTACGTGACAGACACCTTCTTATCAACAGCTAAAGGAACACTTTACCCCAACCCCAAATAGCTTTCTGCAACTTCTTGTCACTCTGCCTGGAAGTTCACTGCCAGACCACAGTTCTGGGATCCTGTATGAGATTCCTATGAAAACACTGGTGCAGTTGGAAGCTGTTCCCAAGTGATGCCCTGGGATACTTGCTTTGTGCCCACTGAGTCTGTGGGCAGGGAGGGGGTGCTGGCCTTGGGCCGGTGAATCGCGTGGAGGAGGTGAACTTTGTCTTGAAACCATTGCATCACCTTTCCTTTATGGCCCTGGTCCAGGTCTGAGAGGGAAATGACCCTGAGATATGGGTCATTTATGAGTATGTAAAGTTCGCCTGTGCCATGTGCTCAGAGGGCAGATGTGCTATTCAGGGTGGCAGAAGAGGGTGTAATGTTCCCCACCCCAAGTCCCCAGAATCCCACCAAGGAAGTCTGTGTTGTCAGCTTAATAAGAAGTGATAACTTGCTTAATTCCCACAACAATACTGGGAGATAGGTATTTCTATCTTCCTTTTACTGATCAGGAAACTGAGGCTCAGATAGGTAATATAACTTTCCCAGGGTCAGCGTCAGCCAGTTAGTAAGTGGATAAAGTTAGCATTTCAACCTAGGTTGTGTGACCCCAGAGCCTGGGCTCCTTCTACTACGCTAAGCCAAAAGCTTCTTCTGGAGCTGAGCCCACACCTGCTTTTTGCTGACCACTGCTCATCTCTACCCTGTGCAAGCCTTTGGGAAAATCAGGAGTAAAGGTAGCTCTGGAAAGGATTGCTAAGTTTTTTAAACAAACATTTATTTGTAAAACATGCTATAATACGCTATAGTGAAGAACTTTCTTATAGTTAGTGTCATGTAGCAATGGCTACAAGGGAAGCTGTGTGGTCATGAGTTTTCTGCCATGGGAGGTAACCAGGCAGAGGCTGGATAAGTACCTCTGTCAGAGAGTTTATCAAAAAGATTCCTGCATGAGTGGTAGGGCTGAGATTCCTTCCAGTTTTGAGATTCTGGGATTCTCACAGGCACCTCGCAATACATCTGGGAAGTAATCAGTGTGCCTTACTCGCCTATTTATAAACAGAGCAGCTGAGACACAGAGCGGTTAAGTGATTTGCCCAAAGTCACATGGCAATTTGGGGACAAGCCAAAACTAAGGATGCCCTACTGCTCTTGTATTTTACAGTTTACAGATTATTCACCCCAGTCCTGGAGGTAAGATAAGAAGCTTCAGCACCATTTTACAGATGCAGAAACTCACACAGAGAAAAGCTAAGTGTCTTGCCTGAGGTCAGGCAGCCAGGCAGTGATTTTTCTGACTCCATACCCCACCTTCTTTCCCTGGGGTTTGGACTGATCTCAGGAATGAAGAGGCTGAGCAAGCCTGGGTTGCCATGGTGACAGCCTTTTTTTTTTTTCAACCTTCGGAATTACACCTGCTTATGTGTAGTAGGGACCGCCCTGAGCAATGGAGCATCATAGCTATTACCCTCCTACAGGGGAGGGTGCTCCTGGGAGGCAGAAAGTCCCTACAGTTTTAATAAGGTTAGACTTACCATGTGCCAACAATGGTAAACAGTGTCTGCCCTCAAGCGAGGGCAGAGGCTAACCCACTCACAGGTGATGCAGCAACTGCTCATTTGGATACCAAGGTGTTGGATCACTGAGGTCTCGCCCATAAGACCAGCCGGGATGGGGAGTCAAGCCAGGGCAGGGAATTCTTAGTGAGCAGCTTAACACCTAGCAAGGGTCAATGACTTTTCCCATGATGCCTGGGAGCCAGGAACGCCTGATTTCCCACCAGAAGCCACCCCTGGGAGGGAAGCAAGGAAATCTGTTCTTATTACAAAACTCAGACATGCTCATTATGGAAAAACTTTTAAAAATGCAGATAAGCAGAAAAAAATTAAAATGTCTTAGAATCCCTCCTCCTAGTGACTAATATTTGGTCTGTCTCCTTAAACTATATATTTTATTTTTATTCATACTTATAAAGGGTCATACAATACATACTATTTGTAATTTGCTTCTTTCACCTAATCTGTTGTGAATGTTTTTCCAGGTCAACAAATATTCATTTATAACCTAATTTGTTTTTTCAAATAAGGTTTTGTTCTGTCACCCAAGCTGGACACCATGATAGCTCACTGCACCCTGGAATGCCAGGCTCAAGCAATCCTCTCACCTCAGCCTCCTGAGTAGCTGAGATTACAGGCATGTGCCACCATACCCAGCTAACTTTTTTATTTTTGTAAAAATAGGGTCTCATTTTGTTGCCCAGGCTGGTCTTGAACTCCTGGTCTCAAGCAATCCTTCCACTTTGGTCTCCCAAAGTGCTGGGATTATAGGCATGAACCACTGCACCCAGCCTATACTCTAATACTAAAAGCAGTATGGAAAACTGTTGTAAGGTTATACCATTATTTATTGATCAGGAAACCAAGAGTGGTTGGCTATTTAGTTTGTTTCATTGCTTTTCTAAATAAATGATGCAATGAACAATCTCATGCTAACTTCTTTATCCATATACTTATTTTCCTTAGGATAAATTCCTAGAAGTGAGAATGCTAGGTCAAAGGCATGCATATTTAAAGTCTTATAATGTTTACTTTAATGGTGGCTTTAGTATATTATTCATCTACAGTCAACTCACCTATTCAGTCGTGGGAGTGGGTGACAGGAACAAAACATGGGACAAAATAATGGAAACAGTGTCGACATTCCAAAGTACTGACATCTGAAAATGGTGCTATCTGGAAATTAGCAATGCTCTAGCCAGTCATGTAGCCTGGGAGGAAGAGGGCAGGAAGTTGTCTGATTCTCTCAGTCTAGCTCTGCTGCTGCTGGCTGAAGCCACACACCAAAAGATACTGTTAGCTCTGCATCTTCTTAGTTCTCTCCAGGTGTGTGTGTTGGGGGGGTGGGTGTGTATGTGTGCGTGTTCCTGTCTGTCTTCAAAGTCTCTGACTGTCTTTCTCTGTGTCTCTCTTTGTCTCTGTCTCTGTCTATCTCTCTCCTTTCTCTCTCGCCCAGCAACTAATCTGGTTAAACAAATCTATGCTGGTAGAAAGTTAAGTGTTAAGCACAGCAATTGCTGGGTGCTGAGAGAGGGGATAAATTTAGCTTACTTCTTTATGTATTACCATATTTTCCAGCACCTTCTCCCATTTAAAGGCCTCCTTCCGAGCTGCATGCTGCCAGGCTCTGAGACACAGTGTCCCATACTAACCACAGCAAGGTTATTAGAAGCAGCACTGCAGACCCAATGTGTCCTGATCAGGGTACTCAAGGTTGACTGTTCCCACCCCTCAGCCCACCCTAGGCACATCCACTTCTGCTCAGAGGAGGGGTTTCTCTGAGGGCAAATCTGGTTCTCCTCCTCCTCTCACAATAGCCTATCACTGAGCTTTGCCCATAGGAAGGTCTTCAGAAACCTCCCCTGAGGGCTGGAAATGCCTCCAGGGCAGAGATGGGCCATAATCTATGCCCATCAAGCCTCTCAGTATGTGAACAAAGGAATACAAAAACCTGAGAGCAATGGAGATGCCCCCAAGGAAGAGCTACTTGACTTAATTACCCAATAAAAGCTTGAAGGCAAGATCATCCCAGATAGATGGGTAGACAGCAGAGTTAACAATATTGATTAGTGTGGTCAGCTCACCAGGTTTTATGAGTCTAATGTGCCAAGAAAAATAAGTAAATAAGATGCTGGGTCAATGCTGGGTGTGGTGGTTCATGCCTGTAATCCCAGCACATTGGGAAGATGAGATGGGAGGATCGCTTGAGCCCAGGAGTTTGAGACCAGCTCTGGCAACATAGCAAGACCCCTGTCTCTACAAAAAAAAAAAAAAAAAAAAAAAAAAAGCCAGGCATGGTGGCATGCTGCTGTCGTCCCAGCTACTTAGGAGGCTGAGGTAGGAAGATCACTTGAGTCCGGGAGGTCAAGTCTGCAGTGAGCCATGATTGCACCACTGCACTTCAGCCTGGATGACAAAGTGAGACCCTGCCTCTAAAAAATAAAATGTAAAAAGATGTTGAGACCGGGAGATTTTTGAAGGGCACTTGGAAGCTATATTTCCAAGTTTCAGCCACTCGGAGAGTCTTTCTTTTTTTAATTTGATTTAAATTTTTTTTTAGAGACAGGGTCTCACTCTGTTGCCCAGGCTCCTCAAAGCATCCTCCCACCTCAGCCTCCTGAGTAGCTGGAACTACAGGCATGTGCCACCATACCGGATAATTCTTTTTATTCTGTAGAAACAGGGTCTCTAGCCCTGTTGCTCAGGCTGGTCTCAAACTCCCTGGCTCAAGCAATCCTCCCACCTCAGCCTCCCAAAGTGCGGGGGTTACAGGCGTGAGCCACTGTGCCCAGCTGATCAAAGAGTCTTTCCGTGACCACATCCATTTCTTGGAAAGAGCTTAGGCTTTGGAGCCAGGCAGATTTGGTTCAAATCCCAGCTTCACCACATGCTATCCAGATCATCACTGGCCACTTAAATAACATCTTTCATCCTCAACTTTGTTGCCTGTAAAATTAGTCTAAGAACACCTACCTTACTGGATTATGAAGAGGCAGACAGCTTTTAAAGTACCTGCACACAGTAAATGCTCAAACATTGGGTATGGCAATCATTCCTTATGTGACAAGGCGTTTGGATGTTTCGGACTCTCAGCCTACTCATCTGAACAGAAGACAGTGATCCCGGCCCCCACATCCTTATCAAGCTGTGGTCAGGCTCAAGTGTGGAATCAAAAGAGCAAAATACGAGCGTGGAGCGAGAGAGTGCGCCCCAGTTTCAGAATAGTGTAGGCCTGACTGGGAGAACACTCCCTCTCCTGTCAACTTGGGGGATCCTACAGATATAGTAGGGGGAAAGAGGGGCTAGAAAAATCATCAAAGGGGAAGAAAAAGGATAATTGTACATGCGTTTATTTGTTTAGGTGGATAATGTTCCCCCCTACACGAGGGCAAGGATGGTCTCTGTCTTGTTCATTCCTTTGTCCCTAGCACTCAATATAGTGCCTGGAATACGGTCGGCACTTAAGAAACATGCAGGCAGGCATGAATAATGGATAAATGAACGAACTCCAGAACCTGAAGCGGGATACTGAGGCCCAGAGAGAGAAGTCGCTATTCAGGATGACCCAGAGGATGAAAACAGAAGGCTTTTCTTCCCCATCTCCACGTGGCCTCTTGCTAAATGAAAAATCATAGAAAGACGGGCTCTTGGGGCTGATAATTTAAGCTGCTGAGGATGCCGTTCACAGGGGGCCGGAATTAGGTCTGCAGTGAGGGATGGATCAGCCACAGAGGACGGGACTGCGGGGCCCCAGGCTCAGGGCGCACTGGTAGCCTAGCAACAACCTCCGGTTCAGCCAATCACTGCGAGGCGCCGCCGCAGGCCCTGCTCCCAGAGCAGCGTGCGTGGTGGGCGCGCGGGGAGCGGGGGGCGCAGCAGCCCCTGGGGAGGCGCCGACAAATGCTCAGAATCCCAGCATGGAGCACCTGAGAACTGGCTGCTCCTATCTGGTCCCTAATTGCAGACTGAATTGTAATCTGCATTTTCCTGTGGGTATATCTTGAATACCCGACCCCAACGTAATAATAATAATTGTTATCATCTTAACAACAATCGTTTCCCTAAGCAGGCTTTCCCACCTATTATCTCAGTTTACTTTCACAGTGACAGCCAGCCTCCGAGCAGCAGTGACCCTGGTTTATTTACCATTTTATTTCTGTGCCCTACACTGCAGGGGTATTGATTGAAAAACAGTTTGGCTTGAAGCTACAGTGCCACTACTGGAAGGTTTACAGAGACCCTTTGGGGCAGTGAGTTTTCAGTTAGGGAGCCTTTGTTCAAAAGAAATCTTAAGTGGAAACCCAATATATAAAACAACAAAAAATGTGGCTGTTCTGGGTTGAGGCTGTTCTGAGACTCTGTCCCATCACCCCACCCTCCCTAGGAAGGTAGCCCCCAAAACACTGCCCTGAGACTCCTAAGATTCTGGGATCCTAGGTCAGAAATAGGAGTCCCAATGAATTCTCACATTTTACAGGTAAGAAATCCTGCCCAGGAAAAAGGTGAGGCTCAATAAATATCGGCCAGATGGATGGATGAGTGGATGGATGTTTGGATGGTTGGTTAGATGGATGGATGGATAAAGGAAGGACATACCCTGGGACCTAGGTCACACAGTTTCTGTTTGCAGAAATAGAACGAGAATGTATGTGAAAACTCACATTTTTCTCTCTGTCCTGAATGCATTATAGGCTTTCGCCAACAGCAAAACAACTCTGACCTATTTAGCACTTCAAATCAAACCAAACAAAACAATGTTTTTAATGGATAATAACAATCCTCCACATAGACCTTCTTCTAACCCTAAGAGTTTACTAAAGAATTGGATTTAAAAGTTCAGGCTGGCTTATATCCGGTTGTCATGGAAACAGAAGTGTCTTCCGCTGATTCATTACCTGTGCTCCTAGCAAGGTGTCCACAGCACTCTTTGCTTGCCCTCAGGTAGAGGGCCTGGGGCCTCAGCCCTCAGCCCACTATGAGCTTTTCCCCCCAGAATTCAGGCATAACTCCAACATCCCACTGCAGGTTCTTACTGATCACCCTGAGGTGAAACAGGCAGAGAGGGAATGCATCTAGAAAGTTCCCTGGAAATGATCATGTATTCAGGGCCATTACCCCTGCTCTTTTCTCTGTTTTCTTTGGTGGACCCAGAAGTCCTTTTGGGGTCCTGCTCCAAGGTAGGAATTAATACTGCCTCCCATCTAGGCTGTGGCCTCTCCTGCCCTATAGACTCCCCCTGCACTACAAAGGGGACACTGGGATGATGCCACAGCTGTGAACTGAGTCACTCCCTAGTCTTAAGACTCAGCTGGACTTGAGGTCTGACGGGGCAAACCACAGGCAGTGTGCTCTATCAACTCTGCTTCTAACTTGTGCTCCCATAGGGATGCATACTAGACTCTGAGTTAGGGCATAGCAGGAGATTCTTTCTTTTTCTGTTTTTTCTTTCTTAATTTTTTTAGAGACAGGGTCTCACTACATTGCCCAGGCTGGACTTGAACTCCTGGGCTCAAGTGATCCTCCTGCCTTAGCCTCCTGAGTAGCTGGGACTACAGGTGCACCACCACGCTCAACTGAGGAGATTCTTCCTTACGTGCTGATTTCATGATTACAGAGTTAGGTTACCCACAGGATTCATGGGTGAACTCCTAACTCAGGGGAACCAAAAAAGTCTGGAGGTTTATTTACCATTTGTCTGGCTGTCTTCCCCCTAGAATTGGAAAAAGAGCTCAACTGTCTTTCTTGAATTTGAGCCCAAAGTGAAGCAAATAAAACAATGCTATTTTAATACTAAGTGAGTGGGTTTAAAAATGGATCCACCAAATGCAGTGTGGAATCCTGGATTGGATTCTGGGACAGAAAAGAGACATTAGTAGAAAAACTGGTGACATTCTAATAAGTCTGCAGTATAGTTAATAGGAATGTACCAATATTAATGTCTTAGTGTTGGCAAATGGGCCATGGTTATGTAAGATGTTAACATTAGGGGAGACTGGGTGAAGGATATGCAGAACTCTGTACTATTTTAGCAACTTTTCTGTAAAGCTGACATTATTCCAAAAGAAAAAGTTTATTATTAAAATTTTTAAAAACATAGATCGACCATCCTGGCTAACACTGTGAAACCCCGTCTCTACTAAAAAAAAAAAAAAAACACACACACAAAATTAGCTGGGCGCAGTGGCGGGCACCTGTAGTCCCAGCTCCACGGGAGGCTGAGGCAGGAGAATGGCGTGAACCCGGGGGGCTGAGCTTGCAGTGAGTGGAGATCACGCCACTGCACTCCAGCCTGGGCGACAGAGCGAGACTCTGTCTCAAAATAAAACAAAACAAAAAACACAGATCAGGCCAGGTGCTGTGGCTCAAGCCTGTAATCCCAACACTTTGGGAGGCCAAGGCAGGTGGATCACGAGGTCAGGGGTTCAAGACCAACCTGGCCAAGATGGGGAAACCGCATCTCTACTGAAAACACAAAAATTAGCCAGGCGTGGTATAATCCCAGCTACTCAGAAGGCTGAGGCAGGAGAATTGCTTGAACCTGGGAGGTGGAGGTTGCAGTGAGCTGAGATCTTGCCACTGTACTCCAGCCTGGGCAACAGAGCTAGACTCTTGTCTCAAAAAAATTAAATTAAATTAAATAACACACACACATATACACAGATCAAGCAAGGCTATTGGGGATACAGTGTCTTGCACTCACAGGAGCTCAGTTAGCACCTTCTGATACCAGGGGGATGGATTAACACTTGTCACCTACGTGAGTTGTTTTCCAAATAGATGTTTCTACTGCATAACGAACACATTCAGAGCTTTACCAGATCTTCCATTCAATGTTCTTCTACTAAAAAGTCCAAGGGATTGTTTGGGGAAAATGAATCTTTACCCATTTGGATGGAGAGGTTTAAACATGTAAAGCATAAGTTCCTTTGAGTGAGATGGAAGTTACTGGGTCCAACATGGTAGTGGGAGTTACAACAACAACTACACAATGACACCATCTCCATAATATTGTATAAAAAGTCCTTTTGTATTTGTCATGCCATTCGATCTCACTTTCTTTCTTTTTTTTTTTTTTGAAACAGAGTTTCGCTTTTATTGCCCAGGCTGGAGGGCAATGGCACAATTTCGGCTCACTGCAACCTCCCCACCTCCTGGGTTCAAGTGATTCTCCTGCCTCAGCCTCCTGAGTAGCTGGGATTACAGGTGCCTGCCACCATGCCTGGCTAATTTTTTGTATTTTTAGTAGAGACAGGGTTTCCCCATGTTGGCCAGGCTAGTCTCAAACTCCTGACCTCAGGTGATCCACTTGCCTTGGCCTCCCAAAGTGCTGGGATTACAGGCATGAGCCACTGCACCCGGCCTGATCTCACTTTCTTAACCAATGTATAAATAATTGCTTGACCCATGGAGTGTAACAAGAAAACTGTCATGTTGCTTGCAAAGCAATTTCTGAAATCATGATTAGAGAGGATGTAGAATGTAGACATTTAGAGAAGTCCCAGTCTTGGCTCTGTTGTATAAACCTGGGAAAATTATCTAATCTCTCTAAATCCCTGTTTCCTCATTTGTAAAGTGAATATAAATATAGTACCTGCTTCGTAGGGTTGTGAGGGGATTAGAGTAAATGATGCCTATGAAGCACTTAGCACGGGACCTGGCACATTCTAAGTGCTTGGTAAATAGCTGTTATTCGAAAGACACTAGGATGTGAATTTGAGCAGAATACCTTTTTACAGAGAACACTGCCATCTCAGATAACTAATTTTTGGAGTGATTTTTAATGAAGACATTTTGATTCTGAAAGTGTACCCAGCAGCCAGGACTGAAATCCAAGTTACATCTGGGCAACATATACACGTACACACCCATTCACACTCACCTACACACCTGCAACAGGAAAAAATGGAGGTTCTCATTCAGGTCTTAAGGAACTTCCAGCTCCAGTAGCACGGTGGGCTGAGCTAAAGAGGAACCTCTCCAGCTTCAGAAACAAGAGATCAGGTGCTTTGGCTCATGCCTGTAATCCCAGCACTGTGGGAGCCGGAGGCAGGCAGATCCATTGAGGCCAGGAGTTCAAAACCAGTGTGGGTAACATAGTGAGACCCTGTCTCTACAAAAAAATTAAAAAATTAGCCAGACATGGTGGCACATGCTTATAGTCCCAACTACTCAGGAGGCTGAAGCAGGAGGATTGCTTGAGCCCAGAAATTCGAGGTTACAGTGAGCTATGATGACGCCTCTGCCCTCCAGCCTAGGTGACAGAGAGAGACCCTGTCGCAAACAACAAAAACAACAACTATAACAATAAAAAGCGCAATATTAAATAAAATATAAAACAAAGTTGTAAGACATGGTTGAACTCACGAGAAAGGAAGAAATGAAGAGGGAACTGAAAGTCAGTGACATGAGAAGGAAAGCTGATGATGTGGTAACTGCGGGGACTGTTACCAGACCAGAAACTGGCAGGGACAGGGACTGCATTCTTGGGCTGGGTGAACTGAGACCTCTGCTTAAAACTAGGACCCTCCAAAGGTTGCTGGGCTATTGCGAGGTGCCAGTGGCTTGTGTCTGCACAGGGATCTGGGTGAAAAAAGTTTCCCATAAAAATGGAAGACCCAAATCTGTATTACATATGGTTTAGAGCTTGAATTGATACAACCTACAGAGTAATTAACATGAAAAGTGTTCCCAAGTCAGCAATAATCCTAGGGTGTCTGGCCAGAGCCAGTGCAGACTGGCTGAGACGGGTCCTTCCACTGCTGGGGCCATACAGAATTCCCGCAGAAAAACCAAGTCCTTGTGCGGATGAGCTCACGATTACCATGAAAAACATTGCTCAGACCAGGCTGGATTCCAGTCATCTTTGTTTTTGTTTGTTTGTTTGTTTGTTTTTCTTTTTGAGACGGAGTCTCACTGTGTCGCCAGGCTGGAGTACAGTGGTACAATCTTGGTTCACTGCAACCTCCGCCTCCTGGGTTCAAGCATTTCTCCTGCCTCAGCCTCCTGAGTAGCTAGGACTACAGACACATGCCACCATGCTAATTTTTGTATTTTAGTAGAGACGGGGTTTCACCATGTTGGCTGGGATGGTCTTGATCTCCTGAACTCGTGATCTGCCCGCCTCTGTCTCCCAAAGGGCTGGGATTACAGGCGTGAGCCACCGCACCCGGCCTGTTTGTTTTAATAAAGTTTAATTCGTTCTCTGGGACATTCTTGAGTTTGGAAAGTGCTGCTTTATCTATGCTTTTCTATTTCAAGGTAATTTTCTTTTCACGTATTCGTCCATTCATTCAACATTCATTCTTCAAAGACTTATTTTGTGACTAATATTTGCCAAGCACTGGGCCAGGAATGCATCCATGACTTCTTTTGTCTTTCACCATAACGTCCAAGAGATGTGTTTCCAATTATCCAAGTTACAGATGGCAAAACCAAGGGCAAGATGGGTCCCTGGCCAGCCAAAAACCCACGGAACTCAGGGGCAGAGTTGGAAGTTCAGCCCCAGCCCTCCTCCTTCCTGGGAACTGTATTCTCTACCAATCCTGACCGTGTCTCATTCCTCAACTGAGTGACAAAGATGGGTGCATGAGTGACCAAGGAAAGGAGTTACTAAAGCGAGGTTCTCACAGAGGAAGCCCAGTGCCGGTCCCAGTGGACCAGAATACACCTTGAGCCACCTATCAATGGCAATAACCAGCCAGCCTTAGCTCCAGGACCTCAGGAGAATTTCAGTTACTGGATGGGCAGGAGCTGCCAAAGGTAGCACTGGCCTGGGTGTGGGAGGCTGATCAAAATACTTCTCCAGTGCTCTGTCTCCACGGGAGGAGTTGTGCTGGGTCCTGTTGTGCACACATTTGCGGGGCAGGGGGCAAAACATACGGCTCCTCTGGATCTCTCATGTGTTTTGCAAGATCCCTTTGAGGCCTGTTTCCTGTCCAGAGGGACAAGCCACCTCCCTTTCTGAGAACACAAGCATGTTTGCACCAGGGGGTAACTACCCCTGCAGATCTCTCAGCCTGGAACTCTCTTCCCTCAGTGCACGTGGTTCTCTCCTAGCTTCATCCACCTCAGAGGGGCCTTCCCAGGCCAGCCCACCCAACACTGTGCCCTTGTGTCATTCTCCCATCGTTTCCCTGCTTTATCTTCTCCTTTGAGCACGCATGCTGGCCTTTTTTATATGTTTAATTTTCTATGGTTTAATTTCACCAAGAGAATGTCAGTTTCATGAGGGTGGACATCCACTGCTTCGTTCACTGCCAGATCCTCAGGACCTAGAATGAATGAGCGAATGAATAATCTATTTCATCACCATAATTCAGCCAAAATCTGATCCTCAACCTCCTTGTCTGCATCTTGTGGGAACTGGGCTCAAACAGCAATTCTCAAACTTTAAAAGAAATTACTGAAAGATTTTCTTCAAATATAATTTTAGAAAGATCCCCCATGTATAAGATGGACAACAGCAGGGCTGTACTAGTGCAGCCGGGGCTTCAGACGTGTCTGTCCCCTGCTTTTCCTCCCCATCTGCAGAACCCTACGGATCCCTGGAACACAGTTTGGAAACTATTGACCTAAGTGAGGTCTGTCTCCAACTAGTCACTTTCTCTCCCAGGGTCTAAATACAATTACCTGTAAAATGAGGGAGTTGGACTTGCTGACCTTGACACTGTAATGTCCTAGCATTATCCATATCCATAACTACAGAAAATCATCCAAGAGCCAGGGAAACCACAAAATACAAATTGCAAAGACACATTCAATGTCACACTGGCCAATAGCCAGCAAACACCAGGAGTTTATCAAGGAGCTCTTGTTTTATGAGCAGTTTGTGGGAGCCATAGGACCCACAAGATCTCAGATTGCTCAACCAACCTAGTTGATTAAATGAGACACCATATCTGTAACAGTTAAGACTGTACAACATCAAATGCTAGAATAGGTGGACAGATTTTATGGGCAAACTGAACATCATGGAAAAGAGAGATGGAGTGGGGTACAATGGGATGGTGTCTGGGGAGAAGGTTTTCTCTCTGAAAGGTGGGCAGAGGGTCATTCTAGGCAGGGGACACAGTAGGTGCCATGGTACACTGTCCAGGCCCCCTGCTGCAGGACCGAAGCTCTCATGCTCCCACTACCACAAGGGCAGCTGCTGGTGGGCCAGAGCTGAGCCTTTTCCCAGACAACAAACTGGACTTGGCTTTGTGATTGTTTGTTTGTTTGTTTTTAGAGACATGGTCTCACTCTGTCGCCCAAGGTGGAGTGCAGTGTGGCACAATTGTAGTTCATTGCAGCCTCAGACTCCTGGGCTCAAGGGATCCTCCCACCTCAGCCTCCTGAGTAGGTGAGACTGTAGGGATAAGCCACCACACCTGGCTAATTATTTTATTTTTTGTAGAAACAGGGTCTCACTTTGTTGCCCAGGCTAGCCTAAAACTCTTGGCCTTAAGCAATTCTCCCGCCTCAGCCTCCCAAAATTCTGGGCTCACAGGCACGAGCCAAGGCACCTGGCCAACTTTGTGATTATGAAGTCATGGTCTTGGTCTCAGGCAGGGGCAGAGTTTCTCCAGGATCCTCATGCCATTGATTATGGTTGTTGCAACGCAGACTGCAAGTTGTCCCCAATACCCATTCTCCCCTTCTTCTTTCGTAATTGAACCTCTGATTTTTAGCTGGCCACATGGCCTCCCAAAATAAAGTCTACATTTCCTAGGTTCTCTTGCAGTCAGGTGTGACCATGTGACTAAATTGCAATCCATGGGATGTAGCTGACAGGACGTGTGTCACCTCCAAGTCCTGCTCTAAAGCACTGTGCCCTTCCCTTTTCCCTTTCCGACTAGCTGGAGTGCAGACATGGCAGGGGCACTTGGACCACAGGGGAGGCTACACCTTTCGATTCCCGACATCAGTTGACTTGCACTGTTTACCATGCTCTGGAGGCACCACGTTTCCCCACTGCGCGGCTTTGTCATGTTGTCATGCTACATCCTTGCTGGAAGCCTTGGTTCCTGCCTAACCTGTCTCTACCTGTCTAACTTCTACTCACCTTTCAAGCACGGACTAGCCCAAATGCCACTTCTATGAGGCCTTCCATGTTTGGAAGTGTTTTCTCCATCCCTCTGCACTCCTATGCCTTATAATTCTCTAACATTCAATTGCAACTTTCTTTTTTTTCTTTATTCTTTTTTTTGAGACGGAGTCTTGCTCTGTCGCCCAGGCTGCAGTGCAGTGGCGTGCAACCTCAGCTCACTGTAAGCTCTGCCTCCCGGGTTCACGCCATTCTCCTGCCTCAGCCTCCCGAGTAGCCGGGACTACAGGCGCCCGACACCACGCCCCGCTAATTTTTTGTATTTTTAGTACAGATGGGGTTTCACTGTGTTAGCCAGGATGGTCTCGATCTCCTGACCCCATGATCCGCCCGCCTCGGCCTCCCAAAGTGCTGGGATTACAGGTGTGAGCCACCGCGCCCGGCTCAATTGGAACTTTCTTGCATTATAACTATTTGGTAGCTGCCTTTAAGTTTGAGTGGACTGTAAGCTCCTTGTAGCAAGATCAGAGTTTCATTTTGTGTTATATCTTCACATCCTCTGTAGGGCCTAGTATATGCTCAACTAACACGGAAGGAAGGAAGGAAGGAAGGAAGGAAGGAAGGAAGGAAGGAAGGAAGGAAGGAAGGAAGGAAGGAAGGAAGGGGGGAGGGAGGGAGGGAGGGAGGGAGGAAGGGAAGGACGGAGGGACAGACTGGCTTGCCAGTTTTTTATGGGGAGAAAGGTGCCAAGAAGTAGCTTAAGTGGGAGTAGGGTTTTAAGTCTGCCAAATCGCTATTCTTCGATAAGAAACATTTTATTTTTCAAAATTATGCAAATACAGCTTCAAGGCATGTTTCCAACCCCACTTCTGACAAGATTGGAAACTCTGGATCCCCCAGTGGCAATCATGGAGACCACCCCTCCTAGGTGAATGAATGGGTTAATGAAGGTTACCACCTCTCTAGTAAAAACCAGACACTGTGTTAAGTGCTTTTACAAACATTTGCATGTGACTTGCACTGGCCTGGTCGCAAAACTGGGCATACATGTCAGAAGATGCACCTCTGCCACCTCAGCTTTCACAGGAAAACAACACAGGATCTCAGGACAGAAAAGTCCCAAGCTGGCTACGAAAGTAGGGACATGACCTTGAGGAGGGCCTCAGAAAATGCTAGCTGGGTGCGGTGGCTCACACCTGTAATCCCAGCATTTTGGGAGGCTGAGGTGGGTGGATTACTTAAGGTGAGGAGTTTGAGACCAGCCTGACCAATATGGTGAAACCCTGTCTCTACTAAAAATACAAAAATTAGCTGGGTGTGGTGGGGGGTGCCTGTAAGTCCAGTTATTCAGGAGGCTGAGGCAGAAGAATCTCTTGAACCCAGGAGGCGGAGGTTGCAATGAGCTGAGATCACACCACTGCATGCCAGCCTGGGCAATAGAGCAAGACTCTGTCTCAAAAGAGAAAAAAAAAGAAAGAAAGAAAGAAAGAAAATGCTATAGGTAAAAAAAAGATCCCATTTCCCATAGCAATAAAAAATAAAACTACAAGGGAAAAATAAATCTAATAAAACACACAAAATCTTTACTGAAGGACAAAAAAAAAGACCAGAATAGAAAGATCAACTGTATTTATAAATGGGAAGATGCAATTTCAGTCGAAAGCCCAGCAGAGCTTTTCACATGGGGCAGGGAAACGGCCAAACATAATGGAGGCAGTATTTGAAGAAGAAAAAAGGAGGAGGAAGAGGAGGAGATTGCTCGCCATAGGTGATGAACCCCTTATTATAAGACTATAATGATTAAAACAGAAATAGACAAATGAGCCAACAGAATAGAAGAGACACTTGAATATTCCAGAAGCAGCATTTCAAGTAAGTGTGGAGATAGCCTCTAATTGGCTATCACATGGCAAAACAATTTAAAAATTAGATCTCTACCTCAACCATCAACAAAATGAATTTCTGAGGAATTAACCTAAATATGAAAACTTTAAAACTTTCGGAAGACAATGTAGAAGAACTAATTGTAATAAAGATATTTTATAACACATATTATATAAGAGGATGGCCAGGCGCAGTGGTTTACACCTGTAAACCTTGCACTTTGGGAGGTTGAGGAGGGAGGATCGCTTGAACCCAGGAGTTCAAGACCAGCCTGGGCAACATAGTGAGACCCTGACTCTATGAAAAAATTTTAAAAATTAGCCAGGCGTGGTGGCACGCACCTGTGGTCCCAGCTACTCAGGAGGCTGATGCAGGAGGATCACCTGAGACTGGGAGTTCGAGGCTGCAGTGAGCCATGAATGTGCCACTGCACTCCGATGTGGGTGAGAGAATGAGACCCAGTCTCAAAAACAAAACAAAACAAAACCCAAATTGTAAGATGAAAAGATGGATACATTTGCCAGCATTAAAATTAAAATCTGAGTAACTAAAGACATCAAAGCAAAATAAAAATATAAGAAATAGAGTGGGAAAAGAGAGGTGCATTGTGTATAACTGGTGAATGATAAGTGTACAGAATATATAAAGAACATCTACACATTAAAGAAAAAAGATAACTCAGTAGGAAAAAACAGGGAAATGTGGTGAGCAGGTAAGTTGCAGAAGAGGAAACGTCTAGTGGTCAATAAGTACGTGGGGATGCTGAACATCACTAGCGATCAGGATAGGTAGATTAAATACAGTAGATGAGATACAATTTCACATGTGTTAGATTGGCATAAGATTTTCAAGTGTGACATTGTGGGGAAATTAGAACTCGTATCTGCTGCTTGTGATTAAATTGATAGAACTGCTTTGGAGAGTAACTTATCAAAGTCATTAACAAAGTTAATGACACAAATACCCTAGAATGATATACATTCCATGTGAGCATGGGAGACACAAACAAGCATGGTTGTAACAACAAGGAAATTGGTCATATCCATCAATAAAATGACTAACTGTACTGTGGCATAGGAACACAGAGACTTGAAGAAAAACCGGAGACCTAGCCCTGGTTCCTTTTCGGCTTCTAACTAACGAAGGGACTTTTGCTTTACATAGAATGCTGTCCCCAAGATATTCTTGGGCTCATTCCCTTACCCACTTCAGTTCTGTGTGGAAATTCCACCTGCTCAGAGAGACTCCCCAACCCTGCCTCTGAACCCCTTAACAGTGCGTTGTTAAGCAGGGCAATTTAAAGGATAAGAATGGAGGCCGGGCGCGGTGGCTCAAGCCTGTAATCCCAGCACTTTGGGAGGCCGAGACGGGCGGATCACGAGGTCAGGAGATCGAGACCATCCTGGCTAACACGGTGAAACCCCGTCTCTACTAAAAAATACAAAAAACTAGCCGGGCGAGGTGGCGGGCGCCTGTAGTCCCAGTTACTCGGGAGGCTGAGGCAGGAGAATGGCGTGAACCTGGGAGGCGGAGCTTGCAGTGAGCCGAGATCCAGCCACTGCACTCCAGCCTGGGCAACACAGCGAGACTCTGCCTGAAAAAAAATAAATAAATAAAGGATAAGAATGTAGACTCTGGCCAGACTGGGTTCAAATTCTAGCTTTACCAAGTGCTATCCGTGTGACTGTAGGCAACTTATTTAAATTTTCTGTGACTCAGTTTCCTCCTCTGTAAAATGGGTATAATAACAGTTTTCACCTGGGAGGGCTGTTGTGAGGACTGAGTTAATATGCCAGAGGTAGAATGGTGCCTGATAGAAAGGAAGTGCTAGTTAAGAGTAAATTGTATGGCAGTTAAATGAGTGAATGAACTAGACTGGAGTGACACTGACAAGTCTCATAAACATGCTACTGAGTGGACAGAGTGAGTCCCACACATACCTCCCTCACCCTTCCCTGGACTTCTGCCATCATTATGAACAGCCCACAGTCTAGTCCTTGATTACACCCCCCTGCTTGATGTCCTTTTTATAGGTTTTAGTTCCCACCACTGCCATCCATGACCATCACAGCCTGGCCAAGTAGGCTTGCAGCGGTATTCATCAAACTGAATGAGTTAAATTAGTTCTGAAAAGTCTTTTTTTTTCTTTCCTTCTTCTTTTTTTTTTTATTTTTTTTTTTAATTTTTAAATTTTTTTTTGCAATGGAGTCTCCCTGTATTACGCAGGCTTGTCTTGAACTCCTGGACCCACATAATCTTCCTGCCTTGGCCTCTGAAAGTACTGGGATCACAGACATGAGCCACTGCGCCCAGATGCTATATTTTAAGATGACATAAAGACAGAAAAGTGAGAGTAATGGAGCAGACGAGCAACGCAGGTGCCTGGAAAAGGAAGGAGAATCCCTGCACCAGGTGTTTCCAAGGCAGGAATTCTGTGACTCCAGGACAGCGTAGGGGTTGTCACCCTAGCCCCATTCTGAAGGCCTGGAGTTCACTGTGGAAGAGCCATTAACGGCTACATTCACAGAAGACTGTGCGTTAAAAAGATCTGGAAAGATCCATGCCTAGCCCTTAGCACTGGCTAGAGGAGGGATGGTGGGATTAGGGGCACCCAGGCAAATGGAGGCTTTCTTTCTACTCTTTATTTATTTATTTGAGACAGAGTCTGGCTTTGTTACCCAAATTGGAGTGTCGTGGCACGATCTCACTGCAACCTCCACCTCTGGGGTTCAAGCAATCTCCCACCTCAGCCTCCCGAGTAGCTGGGACTACAGGTGTGCACCACCACACCTGGCTAATTTTTGTATTTTTTTTTTTTTTTTTTTGAGACGGAGTCTTGCTCTGTCGCCCGGGCTGGAGTGCAGTGGCCAGATCTCAGCTCACTGCAAGCTCCGCCTCCCGGGTTTACGCCATTCTCCTGCCTCAGCCTCCCGAGTAGCGAGGACTACAGGCGCCCGCCACCTCGCCCGGCTAGTTTTTTTTTTTGTGTTTTTAGTAGAGACGGGGTTTCACCGTGTTAGCCAGGATGGTCTCGATCTCCTGACCTCGTGATCCACCCGTCTCGGCCTCCCAAAGTGCTGGGATTACAGGCTTGAGCCACCGCGCCCGGCCTAATTTTTGTATTTTTTTAGTAGAGAAGGGGTTTTGCCATTTGGCCAGGCTGGTCTTGAACTCCTGATTCACCTGTCTCAGCCTTCCAAAGTGCCGGGATTACAGGCGTGAGCCACCGCGCCTGGCCTCTTTCTACTTTCTACTTTTACTCTATACATTTTCACATTGTTTGAATTTTGTCCAATAAGAAAAATGTGTTTATTACTTGTGAGATATTAAAAAGAAAAAATTATCTTATATATTAGAGGTACTCAGTGAATGGGCATTACTATTATTCTTTAAAATAAAGACTTTCCACCCAGCATAGAGGTCCCCAGCCAGGAAGTACCCTGCTTGGGCTGGGAGGAGGCTATTGTCTGCAGCCTCTCCCTCACACAGCCCAGCCAGCCCTCCAGCAAGTCTCATGGTCTCTACTTTCAAAGCACATCCTGAACCCAATCTCTTCCCTCATCTAGTTTCCACCTTGCTCCCTCAAATGCACTCTGCCCATCGGTCAGAGATCGTAAGAAGCCTAATCAGATGGTTGCCACATTCTGAACACTTGCCATATGCCAGGTATTGTTCTAAGCAGGGATTCATATTAGCTCAGTCAATCCTATAACCAGGGGTTCCCAACCCCCAGGCCATGGCCCCGGGTCTGTGGCCTGTTAGGAACCAGGCCGCATAGCAGGAGGTAAGCAGCAGGGGAAGCTTCATCTGTATTTACAGTGGCTCCCCATTGCTCACGTTACCGCCTGAGCTCTGCCTCCTGTCAGTGGCGGCACCAGATTCTCATAGGAGGTGAACCCTCTAGTGAACTGTGCATGGGAGGGATCTAGGTTGCACACTCCTCATGAGAATCTAACGCCTGATGATCTGTCACTGGCTCCCATCACCCTCAGGTGGGACTGTCTACTTGCAGGAAAACAAGCTCAGGGCTCTGATTCTACTTTATGGTGAGTTGTATAATTATTTCATTACATATTAAAATGTAATGATAATAGAAGTAAACTGCACAACAAATGTAATACGCTTGAATCATTCTGAAACCATCCCCCACCAACCCTGGTGTGTGGAAAAATTGTCTTCCACAAAACCAGTCCCTGGTGTCAAAAAGGCTGGAGACGGCTGCTATAACAATGCCGGGAACCAGGCGTGACTAGGATCTCCCTTTTCTAGAGAAACAGAGGCGCAGAATGTTCAATAACTTGCTTTGGGCACGCATCATGAAACGGCAGAGCTGGGATCCCACATGAGGAGCTCACGCTCTCTGCCCCTCCCCACCCGCTGTCACAGCCGCCTGTGCTCCCCCTCTCTTAGGTGAGATCAGAGCTTGCTACTGAGGCCACATGACCTGGCCCGTGTTGACCTCCCACCACCTTTTCCACACCACAGGCTTTGTGGCTGCTCCTTCACCAGGAATTCTTTTCAGGAGCTCCCAGTAGCTTGTTCTGTCACCATACCCAGCTCTAGGCTTGAATGTCACCTCCTCAGAAAGGCTTCCCTGACCACCTTCCTAAAATAGTCTCCATTTTATTCTCAGTCCTTTTCCTGCTTTAATTTTATTCATGGATCATATCACTTCCTGACCTTATCCTAGAAGATGCCTTGTTTCGATGTTTATTATCTGCTTCTTTTCTCTAGAATTTCTGCTCCAGAAGGGCAGGGACTTTGTCCTCAGTGCCTGGAACATGGCCCCGTCTAGAACAGGAGCTCCGTAAATGAATAAATGCCCCTCCAAGGTAGCCCACTAGGCTGTTGGGCCTGTTCCTCGGGCCTGCTAGACGCATCTGCTCCCTGGGACAGTTTCTCTCTCTGGGTGAGCAGCGTAGCAGTCCTTCTCGCTGGGGCTCCTGGACCAGCAGGACAGAAGGTGAAGTAAGAGCTTCTGTCTTCTCTCCCCACCCCTTCCTATTCTTCTCCCACTCTGGGCTCTCTCCTCTCTACCCTTCCAGCCTCGGGGCGTTCGTCTTTCCAGCCACCTGGAAATGGTGGACAATACATCCCAATCAGGGTGATAGAGGTTTGAAGAGTTGCCTCTTCCAAGGGTATTTTCATTTTGAAAGAGGCCAGGCAGGAGCAACACTGAACCCCAATGTATGACTGTGCTTCGGTGTAGCTTCTGACAGCACCATGTTCAATGTTTGAGGGAGATACTGCCCTTCACTCTCCCAGGCACAGGGAGACAGAGCATCTCACAGGTAAGGGCACCGAGGGAGAGGGACAGGGGTCCAGGCTCACCCTGCAGGTCAGAGACTGGGGCCTTGCAGACCCCAGCCTTCAAATGTCACAGCTGCTGCTGTCCTACCCCAACCAGCTCTTCCCTTCCCTTCCTGCCATCCGGGCCTGGCTTTGTCCCCCAAAGCATCCCCAGCCTCCCTCAGGCTCCTTCTGTCTCTGTGGAATCCCCCAAGAGACTTCCCAGGGGACCCAGAACACAGGCCTTACCCATTTCAATCCCGCAGATGGCCAGGGCGGCGATCACAGCACCCGCCGATGTCCCCGCGAAGCGGTGGGCTGTTTCCAGCATCCGGGGGGCCAGGTCCCGCAGGGCATCCACGGCCCCGGCCTGGTAGAAGGAGAGGAATCCACTGCCCGAGAAGGAGATGGAGTGAGGGGTGTCCGGGTCCCCCTTGAACACCTGTTCTTCCATCTCCTCGGCCTCTGGCTTTCCGCGGAAGGAGGAACCACCCTTCAGTGCTTGCCTGCCCGAGCCTGGGCTGCCGCTCCCTGTAGGAACTCCCTGCCCAGCTTCCCTGCCACCCCGGAGCTTGGAATGTGGCCGTCTCTACCCAGCTGGAGCAACCTCAGGCTGCTCAGGAAGCTGCCTCGGCCTGTTAAGCTCCGCCAGGAGGCAACCCCAAAGGTTGGAAAGGGGCCCCAGGATGAGATGCAGACGGTCCCCCGGTGTGTGAGCAGGGTCCTGATCCTGTGAGCCCCCCGCTGGCTTCATTTCTTGGCTAGATTCATCTCGGGCACAGGATCCTCAGCCCTCTGCCCATCCGTGGTACACCAGGGCGCATTCACTGCTCCCCGACACAGGGCCATGCCCAAGGAGGCAGGCTCTGCCCAGTCCTCAGCTGCAACATTCAGTTGCAAAACCTCCGTGATGGTTATCGGTGGACACCTCCCTCCCCAACATGCTCCTGCGGCAGTGAAGGGCTTCCAAGCCCACCTCCCTCCAGGAGGACGGTGCCCACCCTGTCTCTTTAGGACATCCCCAAAGAGATGCCCCTCCTGGGCTCCTTCAGGCTGTGTGGTATGTGTGATGTGTTACACAAACATTTTTATTTGTTTTTCTTATATAAACACCCCTTTGTTTATTCACTTGTCTGTTTATTTACATGTTAGCATCGGCCCTGGGTAAAATTGTAAGAGAAGTTTGACTTTGGGAGCCCCACCCACCACCGCCTCTGCACCTCTCTCTGTCTCTGCTCCTGGGCCCTTCACGGACCCTGTGACCTTGGTCAGTACCATCTCGCGAAGCCCCAAGCCCTCATGCTATCTTCTAAGTGTGCGGGAAGAAATCAACCTGAAATCTAGATCATTCTAAGTGTGTGAGGCTTCGTGTTGCGTGCTCTTCCTCCCGCTCAGAAATGAGAAGTTTGAGATAGCAATGTTTAACCCCAAGGAGGAACAGCTGGGGAGGTCACCTGTGGGGATGTCGGGGTCAGGGCAGACAGACATTTTGGTAAGGGAGGTGGTGTGAGAGGACCAGGGTTAGCTCCAGGGGCTGCGGTTCTGCCCCCTGAGGAGCTGTATCATGTGGTCCTGATGGGGAGGAGTGATCCTCACACCCACAAAATGTCCCCTCACGGAGATATAACAAAGACGGTAAGACTGCATCTCCCGCTCCCCTCAAAGACCACACAGCAACAGGACCAGAATCAGAATCAAGACGCCAAGGCCTCCACCAAGTGCCAATCCAGCTCCAGGCTCTCTGTCAGGATGTGACATCAGTGGCTTCCCCGCTCCTGGGGAGCTCGCACCGTTCTGGTGGACTCACTGATCTGCATGGGAATTCCGCAATGAGGGCAAGGCCAGGCTTCAGTTAGGAGGGAGTTTTCCGTCTTGGGTAGGTAATTCCAGGCATATCATTGCCTCAGGTTGAAAAGAGAGCTTTAGATGAGATAAAGTGTGTGTGCGTACGTGTGTGTATGCATGTGTGCGTGTGTGTGCAGATATCCGAGGCGTATTGCTGGGGTGGGGGCGGGTGTGTCAGGGTGGAGTTCAGTCAGTTTTTGGACAGCAGAGACCCTGCCCCCTTCCTGGGAGGTCAAGTCAGCTCCACTGAGTGCTTGTGTGCCCAGTCCTGTGCCGTGTCGGGGCCCTGGGGGGACAAGAGAACATAGAAGCTCCATCCCCAATTCAGACATTTGCAGGCTTCTTGGGAACAAGACAGGCAAATGTGAAATAAGCAGAGACCCATACAAGGCAATCTATAATTAAGTACTAAACTGTGCAGGGCTGAGATTCCTGCCAGAAAAGTTAAGAGGCAGGGCTGAGCAGTGTGGGCTGGAACATCTGAGGCACTGTGCGGAGGTGTGGGCTGCGGGACTGGAGGCAGCTGGGAGGAGCAGGCAGGGCACTGGGACAAGGCACAGCAAGAGCCCCTGGTAGAGGAGGGAAGGGGTGTAATGGGACCTGTTTCACAGGATGAAGGACTTTGGATGAGAGCCCTTCTGAGTCATGACGTTGGATCCCAGTTCTGCTATTTACAGGCAGTGTGACCTGTGCATGATCTCTCTAGGCCTCAGTTTTCCTCATCTGTGAAAGGGACAATACTGTCATTCCTATGCTGCACAGTAGCTGTAAAGGCTAAAGGTAATGGCTGTAGGATGCCTGACACACGGCACGTCTGAGGTTATCAGAGGGTAGTAAGAGTCAAGGCTTCTGGAACAGATAGACCCCAGAGATATGGTGGAATAGAAAGGCAGGGTCCGAAGGGGAAGGCTTGATCCACATGCGACATGAGGAGGAGCTTGGAGAGGTCTCAAGCAGCAGAGCGTTGGAAGGAAGATGAGAATGGGGATGGAGAATGAGGAAGGAGGATGGTGGCCCATTCTCCTAGGATGATGGTGGCCAGGCCAGGGTGGTAGCTGCAGGAAGACAAGTTAATGAAGTTATTGCTGCAGAAGACTCTCAGGACGAGGGACCGGTTGGATGGGCAGGGCGAGTCCAGGCTGAGGCCTCACTTTTAGCCTGGGGGTAGGGAGGAGTGGGGCTGTCTTCAGCAGAGTTGGGGAAACTGGGACAGATGTGGGGAAGCTGGGTGAAGGATGACTTTACTTTAAGATGCATCTGAGATGACAGCAAGACATGGGCACTGTCCATGCGGGGGCAGGAATGGCACCAGAACCAAGGACAGAGACCCCTGCCACTGAGCAGCAGAGAAGGGTAAGCGGTGGAGGATGGCATGGGGAAGACAGCTATGGATAAGTTTCTTTTTCCGGGTCATCCCAGTGAAACAGAAAGCAAGGCCACCTGCTGTACATGAGCTGCAGGCACCTGGGGCCGCTGGGGACGCACCACCCGTTCAGAGACAGCGCATCCTGCATTGTCCCCACCTCCTTGGACCTGGCTGACTTCCACGAATGCACATATGTTTCTGTTCCCTGTGGACGAGGAGACAGCAGTGCCGCACAGTCTCCTCCATGCAAACACGTCAGCCAGAAATCCGTGACTGTGCCTGGGAAGGCTGTGAAGGAGCTGCTAACCTGGACCCCAAAGACTGAGCCTGCCAGACCGGTCTCCACAGCTAATAAGGGATGGTGAGTAGCAGGCCTCAGCCTGTCCTCTGCTGGGTGCTAAACTCCTGAGAAGGTTCCTTTCATTTGCCCTCGTTCCTGACCCTCTGCTCGCACCCTAAGAACTTCAAGCGAATGACATCGAGGAAGAATCGCTTTCCAGCATCTCTGCATTTGATTTTTAGTCGTCGCATGATCTTCGCAGGTGTTTTTTAACGAAGTTAACACTGCTTGTATGACTCATCCATCCCAGGAAATCACATGGGAGAAACAGCTTGCTTATCACACACACTTCCAACAAGACAACCCAAAATGAATTTCTAGAGGAACCTGGACTTCCCATAAGTTTGAGATATGTGAAGCCACCCAGGACAGATACTGGGGAGAAAGATGCACATAGATTCCAGATTGGCTTTTGCCTGATGGCGTATCACCCTCTGCTTACATCCTGAAAATGTTAATTTAGTGAAGAACCTGGTAGTTTCTTGATTCGGTAGAGTAGGAAGGTCACAACATCACCTGTGAATATTCATGCCAAAACGATGTCACCTGAATCTAATTGAGGCCTAACATCCAGCTTACAGTAAATACGGAGCACGAAGGATGCCAGGTGCAAACAATTAGATAAACGGAGCCTGTGGGAGGCTGGCAGAGACTGTTGCTGGTTACCAGCAGCCATCTCCGGCCCACTTGCTCCTTGCTCACCTCCCTGTAAAGCAGCTGAAAGGCCTGGTCCTCGGTTTCAGCTAAGAGTGAATCATGAGCTCACGGTGATCATCAGACCCCACCCCCTGGACATGAGAAGTAACAGGGACTCTGCTGGATTGCTTCTTGGAAAGATTTCCCTCCTTGATAAAAGGTAAAAGGCACATAGGAAGACCCCGGTAGCTCCATCCCCTTTTCTTCCTGCCAGAGACACTGTCCTGGGAGCATATGGTGTGTGGATCCATAATAGCTGTTTTACCTCCGTCAGGGGAAACGTGGCAGACACACTGAGTGTATTGGTTATCCATTGCTTCGTAACAATTTACCCTGAAACATGGCACTTTCAAACAAGCATGTATTACCTCACACCATTTTTGAGGGTCAGGAAACTGCAAATAGCTTAGCAGGTGGTTCTCACTCTTGTCTCTCAAGGTTGCATTCAGGCTAATAGCCAGGGTTGCAGTCGTCTCAAGGCCCACTGGAGCTAAAGAACCCACTTCCAAACCTACCCTTCTGGTTGCCAGTGGGTATCAGTTCTTGGTCAATGTTGACAAAAGCTTTAGTGCCTCATCAAGTGGGCCTCTCCATTGGGTGGCTCATGACGTGGCAGTTGACTTTCTTCAGTGAGAGATGAAGAGAGTAAGAGAGAGAACAAGAGAAGGAGAGCATGTGAACCCAAGACAGGAGCTGCAGCCTTTTTATAACCTAACCTCTGATGTAATCTCAGCTATATTCTATTGGTCACACAGACCAGCCCTGGTAAAATGTAGGAAAAGTGAATACCAGAGGGTGGGTATTATCAAGGGCAAATTTGAAGGCTGGCTAAGGCACCAAAAATTGTATAAGAGAAAGCAACAAAAATCCTGGGTCTGGATGAGATTCTTGTGTGACTGCACCAATCCCTACACCATTTGTGTGTGTGCTTCCTATTACGACAGATAACTCAATGTCTTTGTTTCTAGTCACTGTTCCCTTGATCTTTGCTGCTGAAAACCTCATGGCCAATGCAAGGGCTCTTAAATATTTCTAGTAAAATGTAACTCTTATTTTGAAAGAATGAATGAAATATGCCTTTTGCTTTTGGTAAAAACAAAAGAAATATTTTAAGGTATAGATACTTTGTTATTGTAGGTAAAATAACTCTGATTCATGAAAATTCTGAAGAACTTAATTTGAAAATTTTTATATACTTTTAGAAATTGTTTACCAACTTATTTTTGTTAGAAGCCGAGAAGTAGATTTTTTTTCTCTTCCCTACCCCTCCTTTTCTCTGAATGGCTTGTTCTTAGCCTTTTGTCTGGGCTGAGTAGGGGTCTGATAACTTTTTTCTTTTTTTCTTTTTGAGATGGAGTTTTGCTTTTGTTGCCCAGGATGGAGTGCAATGGCACTATCTCGGCTCACTGCAACCTCCACATCCCAAGTCCAGGTGATTCTCCTGCCTCAGTCTCCCAAGTAGCTGGCATTACAGGTATGTGCCACCATGCCCAGCTAATTTTTGTGTTTTTAGTATAGATGGGATTTCACCATGTTGACTAGGCTAGTCACAAACTCCTGACCTCAGGTGATCCGCCTGCCTCAGCTTCCCAAAGTGCTTGGATTACAGGCATGAGCCACCATGCCTGGTCCCGATAACTAATTAAACAGCCCTCCAATGTAGCACTGGCCTTTTGAGGTGTGTGACTTAATATTTGAATACTTGACCAAACATGTAGACATATCCATGATGGGGGTAGAAGTGTTTAAGCATTTCCAAAAAATCAGGAAGTTTTAAAGATATGATGTAAGGAGAGAGGAGAAAGTTTGACACAGCTGAGATGGGCACAGTTGAGAAGCTTGCTGGCTTCCTGAGCTGTTGTTATTTTGTAGGACCTTGAGATTATTCATGCAGCCTAAATAGTATCTTTTTTCTCATAATGAAAGAGCTCTAGCGTAAAGTACCCAAACTAGTGCAGCAAACATTCATATACCCACCAGCCAGACTGAAGAAGTCTTAACATTTTACTACATTTGGCTCAGCTATTTCCCTGGTTTTAAAGCAATGAGACATCACAAGTAAAGGTGAAACGTCCTCAAACTGTTTCCTAATCAGTATCACCCTTCACTTTCCTTCCCATGAGAACCGTGTTCCAGGTTGAAAGGACTCTTTCCCTTCCATGTTTTTTATACTTTCAGTACATGGATATGTTTTGTAAACAATATATACTATTGTTTTATAAACCTTTTTAAAAATTTCACATAAACAAACACGTTGCATTTATTTTGCAAATTGCTGTTTTTACTCAGTATTATGATCCCTGGCTCCAGTCTTTTCCATTTTCCTGCTTTCTGGTGACCCATTATGAGACCATGGGACAACATGTATCATTCTCCTCCTGATGGACATTTGGATTGTTTCTAGTGTTTTGCTGTACCCAGCAATGCCACAGTGAATGCTCTTGTGTACATCCTTCCTTGGCCCTGCACAGGAATTTCTCAGGTCACAATGTGGGTTTATCAATGGTACCCACAGGACTTCAGTTGATGAAGGTGACTGAGTTACCACATGGAGAGGCTAGTACCATCGAAGAGATTTCTATTACACGTATTTACATTTCCTTGCCATGCAGGACCACATGGGAAAGCCCCAGGTTCGCTCAGGGGGCAGAAGAGACAAAAGGAGAGCACAGCCCAGAGCCTTTACGGTGTTTTCCGTGGGAAAGGCAAGTCGGGGCAGGGAAGCAGCTTAGGACTGGTTGGTCCAAATCAAGGTGGCGGGCTCTGGGTCATAGGGGTGGTCTCTAGTTGACTGGTGCCTGGCTCTGGGTGATTTTGCCTCTTGGAGTATAAGAGCCAGATAGAGAGGGTGGATCAGAGCATGGGCTCTGGACAGGCTAGCTTACATATGAGAGGCGCTGCTGCTCCACCCACCCCACCCCTCTGCCATCTCTAAGAATGGGGTAGCCCTGGGAGGGGCAGCCTCTCCCTCATCAGTGAGGCCATAAATGCCAGAACATCAAAAATGCACAAAATAGGCCGGGCACGGTGGCTCATGCCTCTCATCCCAGCACTTTGGGAGGCCGAGATGGGCGAATCACGAGGTCAGGAGGTCCAGACCGTCCTGGCTAACATGGTGAAACCCGTCTCTACTAAAAATACAAAAAATTACCCGGGCGCGGTGGCAGGCACCTGTAGTCCCAGCTACTCAGGAGGCTGAGGCAGGAGAATGGCGTGAACCTGGTAGAAGGAGCTTGCAGTGAGCCGAGATCGCGCCACTGCACTCCAGCCTGGGTGACAGTACAAGACTCTGTCTCAAAAAAACAACAACAAAAAATTCACAAAATGAGAAAGCGTGGTTAGTACAGTGGGCATTTCTACAAGGAGCTGCTCGATTGCTCTCTAGAGTTGGCGTGCCAGTTTCCACACCCACTGCATGTTTATAAGAGACCTAATCACGTCACTTCTCTTGTTATTGCCAGATTTGAAATGTTTTGCCAGTCTGAAGGGTGCGAAATGCTATCTCACTGTTGTTTAATTTACATTTTCCTTATTTTTTGGTGAAGCTGGGTACCATTTCGTTCACTGGTTGTTCCAGTTTCCTCTTCTCTGAATGGCTTGTTCTTAGCCTTTTTCCATTTGGGAATGCGGGGCGGGGGGAGTGTTTGTCTTTTTGTTAATAACATGTAGACGTTGGTACTAATATCGGCTCCGTTGACTGCACTGCAAATATCCTCTCCCGGTGTGCGGTTTTTAATCAACATTTTAATGGTGTCTTCGATGATACAAAAGTTTTAAATTTTAATGCAATAACATGTATCATTCTTTTCTTTTATAGTTTATGTTTTTGTGTTAATGGTTTATGTTTTAAAGGCATCAAGATTCTCTCCCATGTAAAATAAAGTCTTGGTTATTTTAAATGATTTGACCGTCAAGCCTAAGCTATTCATTCAGTCTCCTTTAAAATGTTGCAGTCTGATGGGCAATTTGGCACCATCTATTTAAAAATCAATACTTGCAGGAATTTATTCTACAGAAATACTCATAGGAGTCCTCCAAAAATATATGCACAGGATTTTTAAATACAGCATCAATTGTAATAGCAAAGATCCAGAAATAACCTAAAAGTATATCAATGGCAAGCTAGTTAAATGAATGATGGTATAGCCACATAATGCAATTCTCTACAGCTATTGAAAAGAATAATTGTGGACCTGGGTGTGCTCATAGGGAAAGTTCTCCAAGATATATTGGTAAGAAGGAAAAATAACAATAAAGAAACAAGGATTCAAGCAATATAGTATGCTACCATTTATGTCTAAAAGGCAGGGGAAGCGCTTCTCTATGTATATGCACGTAACATTTCAGAAATAAAACTGCTGAGGATGGTTACTTCTGAGGAGGGGACTGGGGCTTGCGAGTGGAGGGAAACCTATTTTTCACTGCCAGCCTCTTCTGTTGTTTTCATTGTTACTTCCATTACAGTAAACAAAGAAGGATTGCTGTGGATGGTCACATTTTCCGTGCGCTGCTATTTGTTTTGGCATTTGGAATATTCTGAGGTGAAGAGGGCCTTTTGTTCCAATAGCTATGAAGAAATTGAATTATTAGAAATGGGGCAGGAGGTTTCATTACATGTGCTGCGTAGCCCTGCCTGGCTGATGAGATTTAGGCTTGCTTTGTCTGGGGACTGAGGGCAGAGTGGGAGCAGGGGGCATGGGAGGGTTGTCTGTGGGACAGGAGTGGGGTGGGACGAGGTGGGGGCAGGGGAAAGTGGATGGAAGGTGGGACGGTCTGAGCCAGAGGATCAGCCTGGGCTTCTGTAGCTCCAGGACCACCTGTGTGAGGTCTGGGTCACCCCTAGGCACTCACTGTCCTCGCACTGCCTGGCTGCAGGGTTGGAAGAACCTGCAGTAGAGGAGGAGAATCCCAATCTCAAAGGTCTGGCAGGTGATTCTCCCCAGAGGAAAAAAAGCCATGCTCCTCCTAGGAATATGTTCATCCAATAAACGAGAAATAAAGGCACCCTGAGTTTACCCTGGTTTAAAGAAGAGAAAGGGATCGGGTCAGCATCCATGGAGCAAAGACAAGTTGTGCCGCCAGGGTTAAGTCCAGCTGCCTTTCTCAGGGCCGTACAGTATGGCCACTTAGAGAGTCCGGCTGTCTTTAGTTCAAGACACAGCTATGTTAGTTGCACCTTTGGCAAGTTATTTGATATCTCTGTGCCTTAGTTTTCTCATCTAGAAAACGGGAAAAGAATTAAACTTGCCTCCCCTGGCACATGGCAAGTGCTTACAAAGTGTTAATTGTTTTTATTCTTTATTTCTCACTTTCGTAAGTTTAGTGCAGCTAGGAGCTAGGACAGTGATATGGTCAGTGCATGAAGATTCGAACTGCGTCTGAGGTGGACACACATTCACCAAACTCTCAAGCCTGATGAATGAATTGTAACCTAACTTGTTAATGTACACTGGCCTGAACACCTAGGTAAACCCATCAACACCTTCCTCCCTTTTCCTCATGTGGGAGCCCAGACTGTCCTCAGAGGCTCTTTGCGGGATGGGAGCACTTCTGTGCCTTATTTACTTCCCTGGCTGTTCCTGCTGTTTGACTGTAAGCCCCTTAGGGGAAGACACTTTGGTACGCAGGAGGATTGCCATTCATGGTGGTCAGAAAAATATCTGTTGAATGAGTGATGGTCATCACAGTGCTCTCTGTCATAGCAAAACACTGGAAACAACCTAAGTGTCCAACAACAGGGATTTTTTATTAAATTGTGGTCTAGTCACCTCACAAAACTGAACAATCATTAAAAATGATCATTAAAATGATCGTGGTCAAGCTTGGTGGCTCATGTCTGTAATCCCAGCACTTTGGGAAGCCGAGGAGGGAGGATTGCTTGAGCCCAGGAGTTCAAGGCCAGCCTGGGGGACATGGCAAAACCTCACCTCTACAAAAGACATACACGAAATATTAGCCGGGTGTGGTGGTGCATGCCTGTGGTCCCAGCTACTTGGGAGGCTGAGGCAGGAGGATTGCTTGAGCCCGGGAGGTCGAGGCTGCAGTGCACTGTGATGGCACCACTGCATGCACTCCAGGCTGGGCGACAGAGCCTGCACCCTCCTCCCTGCCCCAGAAAACAATCATGTGGAAAGATAGAGAAATGCTTATGATGTAATCTTAGAAAAACAAAAGAAAAATAATCGAAACAGACCTGATGTGGATTCATCTGTATGATATTTTAGGTAAAAAATGAAGTTCAGAAGAAGGTGTATAATATGCTACCATTTGTGTAAAAAAGGGAGCAAAGAACGTAAGACTTCACTTGCAGATATAAGGATAAACTACCTCTGAATGAGACACAAGAGACTGAAAACATTGGTGGCCTCTGGGGGGGGGACCAAGAGATGGAGAGCTGGGAAACATGTCCCTGACAATACTTGTGCACCTTCTGAATGTTGAACCATGTGAATGTGTCTCTGATTCAAAAATTAAATAATTTAAAACACTTCCTGATACATAGTAAAGTAAAATAAATATACTTTTTCCATATATTTTTCAATCCTAAGGCACATATTTTCCCCTCATGTTGTAAGGTTTCTGATATTTAGATGTATCTCACCATCAATTGCCATTTTATTATTTTTTATCCTTATTTTACATTTTAGGGACCGGGTCATACTCTATCACCCAGGCTGGAGTGCAGTGGTGTGTCATAGCTCACCGCAGCCTTGAACTCTTGGGCTCAAGCAATCCTCCTGCTTCAGCCTCCTGGTAGCTAGGACTACAGGCGCACACCACAACACCTGCCTAATTTTTAAATTTTTTGTAGAAATGGGGTCTCGCTATGTTGCCCAGGCTGGTCTCAAACTCCTGGCCTCAAGCGATCCTCCTGCCTCAGCCTCCCAAAGTGCTGGGATGATAGGTATGAGCCTGGCCTCAATGGTCATTCATTTTTTTAAAAATAATTTCAACTTTTATTTTAGATTCAGGGAGTACATGTGCAGATTTGTTACCTGGGTATATTTTGTGATGCTGAGGTTTGGGGTACAATTGATCCTATCACCCAGGTACTAAGCATAGTACCCAATAGTTTGTCAACCCTTGCCCTCCTCCCTCCCTCCCTAGTAGTCCCCATGTCTACTGTTACATCTTCATGTCCTTGAATACCCACTGTTTAGCTCCCACTTATAAGTGAGAACATGCAGTATCTGGTTTTCTGTTCCTGAGTTAATTTGTGTAGGATAATGGCCTCTGGCTAAATCCATGTTGCTGCAAAGGATGATTTTGTTCTTTTTTTATGGTTGTATAGTATTAATGGTCATTCTTATTAGGTTCTTGCAGTGTTTTTTTTCTCCTGAAAAACTTTTACTAAATCAATGTTGGATCTTAAAACTGATAGCATTTTATAATCAAGGAAATATAGTACATAAAAATGTGGGTGTGTGGAGAGGGACTGTACAATGAAAACCATTGTGTGGTGGGATTACGGGGATCTTTCTTTATCAAAATAGTCTTTATTAGTATATTTATATCATCTTTTCAATATTTTTTTTCTTTAAACATATTTTAACTGCTTTCAGCAGATAATCAACAGTTTTGGAGGAGTTCCCTAGATAACCTGCAAAGCAATAACCCCATGAAAGTCACCACCTCCTCAGCTTAGTTTAGCTTAAATATAATTAGCAGAATAAAGCCCTGAGTCCTAAATTCAGCTGTAGTTCCAAGGAAAGACCCTTTGTCTTTGGATTTTTCATGAGAAATCCACCTTCTAGGAACAGATTGTGCAAAACTGAGAAAATACTCACTTAGTCACCAGGAGGGTCTGTTCCAGCAATTGGTTCAGACCTCAAGTTTTGCTCTGAACTATTGCTGTGGTTCATAACACATGATGAGTTGGAAATGGTGATACAACTCAGAGCCTGCTGGCCAGACTGCCATAGCGGGGTAGCACACTGAGCATTGTAACCAAAGGGTGGCCTTGAAACCTTGCTGCTTCCAGAAGTTCAGACCAGTCCTGACAAATCTCTGTGGATAAAAGACTTCTAAATCAAATAAGTACATTTCAGGACGATTGCAGGTGAGATTGGGATAAGCACTTGGAGAGCGACAATGCAAACCTTCATATTAAAGGCACTGAAAAGTTCTGTGTGGCAAGTTTCATTGGATTCTGGTCCCTTTCTTCCTAACTAAACAAGTCCTAATTCTGTTTACCTTCTTCAGGGCAGCCAAGCCCCACAGGACAAAAAGACCCCAGAACAAAGGAGTTTAAGAAAGAGCAGATGAAAACAATTCTGGTCCATAAGACAGAGAATAAACCTGCTGGGGAATTCTGAAAAAGATGTCTTCACTCCTTAAAAAGACACTAACAAAAATTTTGCATTCAGTAGCGGCTGAGTAACTCCCATGGGACCACAAACCTCCCACATGACAAAATTATGAAAAGCAACTATGAAAACCCTGAAGAGCAATCAAAAGTCATGGATATTGGAAGGGAGTCAATACTTGGAAGAAGGGAATAGCAATGAATTTTTTTTTTTTTTTTTTTTTTTTGTAGTTTTTTGCTGAGGGAAACCCCTAGTCAGGGGCATGTGGGGTAGATAAAACTAGGATATAAAGCTCACACTTGTACTGGCATGAAAAATCAGAGGACAGAGTTCTGGTGACTACACAGCTGGAAAGTGAGGAAGGAAATCCTGGAAAGGAGAAGGAGCCACAAATGAGTAGCCTCAAATTCTGTGTATAGACTCTGCTCAAATCTCTGAACCCCACATGTGTGGGACAGACTCCAAGCTGCATGGCTAAGGCTAAATGATCTAAACTAAGATTTCAGCTCCCAGCTAGGTGCAGTGACTCACACCTATAATCCAGGCACTTTGGGAGGCTGAGGCAGGAGGATTGCTTGAGACCAGGAGTTCTAGACCAGCCTGGGCAATGTAGCAAAATCTCATCTCTACAAAAATAAAAATAAAAAATTAAAATAAAGATTTCAGCTGCTATTCAGCAGAGGGAAGAGCATTTGCAGTTTGAGAGTTCAGCCAAGTTAACTGCTAGCTAAAACAAATAAACACAAACAGTAATATTTTTCAGAAGACCAAAAGAAATCCAGAGTTCCTACACTGTACACTTGCAATATTCAGGAGACAGTTCAAAGATGCTTGACATTAGAAGAAGCAGGAAAATGTGGTCCATACAAAAGAGAAAAAGGAATCAATGGAGAACAACCTTGAGATAACCCAGATGTAAAAACTAACAGACAAAAATTTTAAAGCAGTTATTATAACCATTTTCAAGAATGTAAATGCAAATATGCTCACAATGAATGAAAAGATGGGAAATCTCAGCAGATAAACAAAAACTGTAAAAAGACCTCAGTGGGAATTCTAGCACTGAAAAATACAACATCTGAAGAAAAAAAAAACAAGCAATAACCCATTTTTTGCCTTTGGCCATCATCAGGATGTAATGTTTATTTTGCTACAGTCAACTTCTGGTCACAAGGATAGCCATACTGAGGACAAGGCCTACGTGCTGTGCCATCTATGTCTGAGCAAGAAGATAGAAGGAATCTGGATCTTTAATCATGTCTCTGAGCCACTGATTTAATTAGAATTTCCCTGCTGCCAGAATTCTTGTATTGGGAGAAAAATAAAATATCCTTATTTAAGCAATTTCTGTTTGGATTTTATGTTACTAATATGAGAAAGAAAGCATTGTTAGGGTTCAGAAAATGATACCCTAAAATATGCTGTTTTGGACTTCAAACTGAGAGTACATGCAAATGCAGGGAAGGGTTTCTCTGAAGTTCTCTACCTAAAGGTTCCTCTGGAAGATATTTAATTGCTGTGAATCCCTTCCCCACATATTTCACCTACTGGAGGAAATTGATGCATATTGCAAAAAGGAAGACTAGAGTTGACACCACACCCAGAGCCCAGGCAAAATTTGTCCCAGGCTATTTTCTGTTCCTTGGAACTATTCATCTCCCCTAAAAATCATTTAATCTTCTTCTAAAATTGCCTGTATCCCCCTACTTCCTCTCCCCTGTGAAGAGGGTATTTAAGCTTTAATCATCTTGCCCTTCTTTGAGTTTCAAGCTTTGTGTGACTCCCATTCATTTGCATGTTAATAAATTGTTATGCTTTTTCTCCTATTAGTCTGTCTACTGTCTGTTTATTTCAGACGAAATTATCAAACCTCAGAAATATGGTAGGCCAGATGCGGTGCTCACGCCTGTAATCCTAGCACTTTGGGAGGCTGAGTTGGGTGGATCATGAGGTCAAGAGGTCAAGACCATCCTGGCTAACATGGTGAAACCCCATCTCTACTAAAAATACAAAAATTAGCTGGGCTTGGTGGCACGTGCCTGTAGTCGCAGCTACTTGGGAGGCTGAGGTAGAAGAATTGCTTGAACCTGGGAGGTGGAGGTTGCAGTGAGCCAAAATTGCACCAATGCACTCTAGCCTGGCGACAGAGTGAGACTCAGTCTCAAAAATAAATAAACAAATAAATGTGGGGGTAGCTTCTTAGAGCATCATAAGTGATAACACTCTGAAGTAAAGAATTTGGCTTGATTTGTTTAACCTAAGGTTCACCAAATGTATGTGACTACATGTTTTGTTGTTGTTGTTGTTGTTTTTTCTAAGATAGGTTCTTCCTATGTTACCCAGGCTGGTTTCGAACTCCTGGGCTCAAGGGATTCTCCTGCACTGGCCTCTCAAAGTGCTAGGACTACAGGCGTGAGCCACCATGCCTAGCCGACCACATCTTTTTAAAGTAACATCTATTGACATATCAAGCACGCTTAGGAAAATCTTGTGTAGACCCTAGTTCCTACCTTAAAAATCTGCATCATTCAATTATATCACCTGCAGGATATTAAAGACCCAGGCTATTTTGACTATATAACAAGTGAGATACACAAACAACTGGTGACTAGAAGTCTGCTAGGAACCTACTGTTAGAAATTTTCATGTTTGCAAATTGCTGGAAACTCTTGGTACTCAAAGTGTGGTATGTGAACGGCAACATTTCAGCCCAAGCCCAGACCTACTGAATCTAAGATCTGCATTTCAGCAAGACTCCTCGGTGTTTCATATGCATGTTAGAGTTTGAGAAGGACTCTTGTAAGCTATAAACTGCAATAGAGATGTTAGTGGCACTGTTATTAATGAAAAAACTACTACTACTAATTTCTCAGCCTGCTATTTCAGAGACCTTCACAGAATCATCTCATTTGGCTTTCACAGCGATGCTGTCAGTTAGATTTTTTTTTTTTTTTTTTTTTTTTTTTTTTTTTTCAGACGGAGTTTCACTCTTGTTGCCCAGGCTGGAGTGCAGTGGCATGATCTTGGCTCACTGCAACCTCTGCCTCCTGAGTTCAAGTGATTCTCCTGCCTCAGCCTCTGAAGTAGCTGGGATTAGAGGCGTGTGCCACCATGCCTGGCCAATTTCGTTTTGGGTTTTTTTTGGGTTTTTTTTTTTTTGAGACGGAATTTCACTCTTGTTGCCCAGGCTGGAGTGCAATGGCACGATCTTGGCCTACTGCAACCTTCATCTCCCGGGTTCAAGCAATTCTCCTGCCTCAGCCTCCCGAGTAGCTGGGATTACAGGTATGAGCCACCATGCCCAGCTAATTTTTATATTTTTAGTAGAGACGGGACTTTTCCATGTTGGTCAGGCTGGTCTCGAACTCCCAACATCAGGTGATCCACCCACCTCAGCCTCCTAAAGTGGTGGGATTATAGGCGTGAGCTACTGAACCTGGCCAATTTTGTATTTTTTTAGTAGAGAAGGGGTTTCACCGTGTTGGTCAGGCTGGTCTTGAACTCCTGACCTCAAGTGATCCACCTGCCTCTGCCTCCCAAAGTGCTGGGATTACAGGCATTCGATTTTTTTTAAACCTCTGTTTATAGAAGAGGAAATAAGATTCAGCAAAGTAAAGTGACAGATTATATTGAGTTATGATTAGTCCCGTAGTTGAGAAAGAAGTTGCAATTCATTGTCCAGGCACTATGTCTTTGTTTTCAATGATGCAGGCATTTGATGCCCAATTAAACTTGGAGACAAGCCCCTGCTATCCCTTTGAACATCCTTTTGCAGTCTCTACTTGGATCGTGCTCCTCTCTCAATGCCCAGGGCTGTCCTGTGCCCCAGAAGGAGAGAAATGATAATCCAGTTCACCTAAGCAGCCGCTTCTGTCTGTCTACTAATGGCCCAGAGAGGTCTCAGCCCCTGAGAGAGGCCTGAATCCAAGGCTCAGAGTTAGGTAGACCCAATGGCCACAATAACAAATTCGTGGTTGAGAAAGCCAGGCCCATGCCTACAGCCTGCAAGGACTTTTAAAGTCCACTCCAGTTAAGATGGCTCATTCTTTTCTTTTTGTTCTGTTTTGTTTTTGTTTTTGTTTGAGACAGGGTCTTCCGTCATCAACTATGCTGGAATGTAGTAGTGCGATCATAGCTCACTGCAACCTTGAACTCATGGGCTCAAGCAATCCTCTGCCTCAGCCTCCAGTGTAGCTGGGACTACAGGTGCACCCCACCACGCCCGGCTAATATTTTAAATTTTTGGTTGAGACAGGGTCTCACTATGTTGCCCAGGCTAGTCTCGAGCTCCTGGGTTCAGGCAGTCCTCCCACCTCAGTCTCCCAGAACGCTGGGGTTATAGGTGTGAGCCACCCACCCATCCTAGAATGGCCCCATCTAATCAATTAGGGAACCAAGACCAGGATGAGATTAGGATGTGATTGAAAAGAATTCATGATTAGTGAGAAAAGAACAGAAGCAATTAGTTTTTAAGAAATTTAAGTATTATTTAAAGGTTTATCTTTAAAAACAATTCATGATGCATTCTTTACTTAGCTATTTAATGGTTGTTTAGCTGTTTAATAAAGGCTTGCAATTTTGTTTTTTTTAAGGTGAGAAAACATATTGCTTTCTAGCTCAGTTAACAGTAGCTACAACTTTAGCTCTGTATTCAGACCATATGACCTCAGAATGGGAGCAGCATACCCTGACTGTAAGGAATCTAAGAGGAGGACAGTGCTGAGGGCTGAGCTCACGTGGTGAGAATACAACCGAAAGACACATTAACTTCTTCCTGGTTCAGGTGAGCCAGTCTTGCACTTTAAATGTTGAACAAAATTCTCATGTGCAATGACAGAACCATTCTAAAAAGCAATTTGCTATTTATCAAGAATTCTGGCCAGGAGCAGTGACTCACATCTGTAATCCCAGCACTTTGGGAAGCTGAGGCAGGAGGATCACTTGAGGCCAGGAGTTCGAGACCAGCCTAGGCAAAATATCAAGATCCAGTCTCTACTAAAAATCTTTTAAAAGTTAGTCGGGTGTGGTGATGCATTCCTGTAGTCCCAGCCACTTGGGAGGCTAAGGCAGGAGGATTGCTTCAGCTCAGGAATTTGAGGCTACAGTAAGCTATGATCACACCACTGCACTCTAGTCTGTGACAGAGCAAGACCCTGTCTTTAAAAAAAAAAATATTATCAAGAATTATAACAGTTGTGTCTTAGGTGAGACTCACTGTTTTCAATATTTCTTTGACTTAGTTATCCCATTTGTGGAAATATATTCTAAGGAAATAACCTAACTCTAAACAAAAGAGCTCCCCGCAGCATTATTTTAACTATTCAAGCATTGTAAAGCTACATTGCAGAGTAAGGGAGTAGTAAAATGATCTACAGTGTATCCACCCAATGCTGTGTTGAGTAGCCATATTTTAAATGATGTTGACATTCATAGTATATTTGGTATTGAACTAGATTTCCCCTCTATTGCCTTTATTGATTGATTGATTGATTGATTTTTGAAGACAGAATTTCACTCTGTCTCCCAGGTTGGAGTGCAGTGGCCCAATCTCGGCTCACTGCAACCTCTGCCTCCCAGGTTCAAGCATTTCTCCTGCCTCAGCCTCCCAAGTAGCTGGGACTACAGGAGCACACCACCACGCTTGGCTAATTTTTTGTATTTTGGTAGAGACAGGGTTTCACCATGTTGCCCAGGCTGGTCTCGAACTCCTGAGCTCAGGCAATCCACCAGCCTTCGCCTCCAAAAGTGCTGCAATTACAGGCGTGAGCCACCATGCCCAGCCCTCTATTGCCTTTCTGTCCAACAGATGAAAATGGTTGAAACAAAGTTAAAAATGAAAATTGCAAGGCAAAGATTTTTTGTGAAGTACTAGCTGTAACATTTGGTCTACGATATACCAGGAAGGGCCTACCTAGACATTACCATCTCTTCTATCCACTCAAATCTGAAGCCCAGACATGCTTCATGTCCTGTTCTCTCCACAAGGCTTCCCCTGAGTCCTCAGCCCTCCTTTCACAACTCCTACAGCACACTTCGGTCCTCGGATAGACTGTCTTGTGGAGTTGGTGTCTTCACCAACTCTTGTGGAGTTGGTGTCTTGTGGAGTTGGTGTCTCTTCCCTTGGGCTCCCTGACATGTGCCCGGGTTTTTTTTTTTTACCCCTTTTGCTATGCACACACACAGCCCAACCCCTGAACCCAATTGTTCACCAAGTCCTACCGATTCCGCTTCCTCCCTTCCTTACTCCATCCCCACCTCTCTCTCCCCTCCGTGAAGGTCTGTGTTCAGGGCTGCCTCATCTCTCCCTGTGTTACTGCAGCAATCAATGCTGTCACTGTTAGGCTGCTTTGGGCTGCAAGTTACAGAAAACTCAATGTGCAGTGGATTACACAGCAAGACTATTTGTTTTATTGGGGAGAAAAAAACTCTTTCTAGAAAGCCCTCAGGATCTGCTAGCTGGAACTGGGTCATGCATCCATGCCTGAGCTGCAGGGGAGGCTGGGAAAGCCCTCATTTGGCATTTTCCATCTCTACAGTGACGCAGTCTCTGCCTGGAGGAAGGAGAGAAGGCAAGGGGCAGGTTCTATTAGGATAGGGAGCTGACAGTTCTGCCTCAAACTTCCTTACCTTGGGTCTCCCCACCCCTTTGCTTCATTCCTGACACTGCCACCATTCGTTCATTAATTTAACTAATTGTTCATTCATTGCATTAGTCAGCTTTGGCTAGGTCTTTTTGTGTTTTTGGAGACAGGGTCTTGCTCTGTCATCCAGGCTGAAGTATAGTGATGCCATCATAGCTCACTGCAACCCAGAATTCCTGGGCCCAAGCAATCCTCCTGTCTTAGCCTCCCATGTAGCTAGGACTACAGACTTGGACTACCTCGCCTGGCTAATTTTAAAAAAAAATTTTTTTTTAGAGACAGGTCTCTGGCTATGTTGCCCAGGCTGGTTTCAAACTCCTGGCCTCAAGCGGTCCTCCCACCTCTGCCTCCCAAAATGCTGGGATTACAGGTGTGAGCCACCCCCTGGCTATGTTGTGGTAACAAACAATCTTGAACTACCAGTAACTTGGAATAACAAGTTTATATATTTGGCCATGGTATCAACTAAACCTTCACTGGCAATAGGGGGAAGAGAAAAAAAGACCTGTGCCAGCTCTGAAATGCTTCCACCTGAACTTGACATGCATCACTCCTGCTCGCATCTTACTAGTTAAAGCAAGTTACATAGCTACACCTAGTTTCGAAAGGGCATAGAAGAGCAATCATCCTTTGTGCAGGATGAACAGAAGTAACAGTTACCACACTCAACACATATTTATTAAGCATCTACTATGACATTGCTAAGCAGAGAAGCCTACCCCAACAGCCCAGGAGTTCTAGGTTGCAGCGAACTATGATGGCGTCACTGTACTCTAGCCTGGATGACAGAGAAAGAGCCTGTCTCCAAAAAAACAAAAAGATCTAGCCAAAGCTGACTAACGCAATGAATGAATGCTTAGTTAAATTAATGAATGAATAGTGGCAGTATCAGAAATGAAGTGAAGGGGTCGGGAGACCCAAGGTGAGGAAGTTTGAGACAGAACTGTTGGTTCCCTACCCTACTAGAAATGGCCCCTTCGCCTTCTCTCCTTGTTGGAGATGCATTGGTGAGCAAAACGAAATATGTGTTCTGAAAGCCTTTTGTTCTGAAGGCCGGGCGCTGTGGCTCATGCCTGTAATCCCAGCACTTTGGGAGGCCAAGGCGGATGGATCACGAGGTCAGGAGATCGAAACCATCCTGGTCAACATAGTGAAACCCTGGCTCTACTAAAAATACAAAAATTAGCTGGACTGGTAGTGTATGCCTGTAATCCTAGCTACTTGGGAGGCTGAGGCAGGAGAATCACTTGAACCGGGGAGTCAGAGGTTGCAGTGAACTGGGATCGCGCCACTGCACTCCAGCCTGGCGATAGAGAAAGACTCTGTCTAAAAAAAAAAAAAAAAAGCCTTTACAAACAAACAAAGAACAGTCTATCTCCTCCTTTGTGCCCTCATGCTAACATATAGAGACTTCAGTTGTACCACCTCTTACATTTCATTATTTTTTCTTTTGTTGAGACAGAGTCTTGCTCTATCACCCAGCCTGGAGTAAAGTGGCATGATCTCAGCTCACTGCAACCTCCTCCTCCCAGGTTCAAGCAATTCTCCTGCCTCAGCCTCCCAAGTGGCTAGGATTACAGGCATGTGCCACCACACCCAGCTAATTTTTGGATTTTTAGTAGAGACGGGGTTTCACCATATTGGCCAGGCTGGTCTCGAATTCCTGACCTCGTGATCTGCCCGTCTCGGCTTCCCAAAGTGCTGGTATTACAGGTGTGAGCCACTGCACCCAGCCTGCCTCTTACATTTCTATTGCATTAAAACAACAACTTGCCTGTGTCCCTGAATAGACTATAAAACTTAAAGATGGTTATCTCTTCTTATGAACTATACCTAGAATGGTGCCTAGCACTAGTAGACACTTAATAAATATTTGTTGAATGATGTATGAGAGAGGATGAACTCAGCTACAAGGAATAAAATGCCCAACTGTTATTGGCTTAAATAAGCATGGGTGGTGGTGGTATTTTTACAGAGCAAAAAGTCTAACACCCAATAACTGCTGGGGTTGGTTTCTCTGCTCAGCAATGTCACCCAGCACCCAGGCTCTTCCCAGCCTTACACCATAATATTCTCAGCTTTTGGGCTTTCCTTCCTGTGACTGTGCCTCATGATCACAGGACTGCTGCCACAGCTCCAAATAATATACAGTATTCATATTTAAGGCGGGAGAAGCAGAAGGGACCACAGGGGGCTCTTCTCTTGGGACTGTCACTTTAGCAGGGAACAAAAGACTTCCCAGAAGCCACCCAGTAGCTCACATCTCACAGCCAAAGCATGATCACGTGGCAGAACAAGGCCAGGAAAGAGAATATCTGGATTTCCAATCTCTGTGGTTGCAGATGGCAAGGAAGGGGCTGGGAATGGTTTGGGTAGCCAACCAAAAGCGTCCACCGCAAATCAGGAATATGTGCTTGATAAACATTTATTGGCGGAGGCTCAGAATTTTTTTTTTTTTTTTTTTTTGAGACAGAGTCTCGCTCTGTCGCCCAGGCTGCAGTGCAGTGGTGCGATCTCAGCTCACTGCAAGCTCCACCTCCCGGGTTCATGCCATTCTCCTGCCTCAGCCTCCCGAGTAGCTGGGACTGCAGGCGCCTGCCACCACACCCGGCTAATTTTTTGTATTTTTAGTAGAGACGAGGTTTCACTGTGTTAGCCAGGATGGTCTCGATCTCCTGACCTCGTGATCCGCCCGCCTTGGCCTCCCAAAGTGCTGGGATTACAGGCGTGAGCCACCGCGCCCGGCCAGAGGCTCAGATTTTTATGGTCTGCTTCTTCCTTTATAATAGCATATAAAGAATTCATCATTGTAATGACTAACCACTATTGAACACGTTTTCTGTTCATCTTGAACTCTGTGCTAAGCAAGTTATATGAATTTTCTCCTTCTGTCTTTGCAACCCTAGCACAGAGATAATATCAATCTCTGTTTTACATATGAAGAAATTGGATCTCAGAGTCGTTAAGCAACTTGTCCAACTTGTTCACTTACCAGTTAGTAAGTGACGAAACAGGGATGTAAACTCTCATGGTCTGAGTCCAGAGCCCATGTTCCTATCCTAGAATGTTAGTTAGATCTCAGGGGAGCCTAGAGTTCATCACACACAAACCCTTTACTTCCATGGTACCAAAGCTGAGGTCCAGAGATGGCTGGTGACCTGCTCCAAGTCACAGCACAAACTTAAGTCAGAGCCAGGCCCAGAACCCACGAGTCCCAACACCAAGGCCATTGTTTTATTTTCTGCCACACTGGGCATCCTCTGTTTAGAAACTCCACATCAGTTCACTAATCTTTAAAAAGAAAAAATGCCAAATTTGGAATCTTGTGGACAATTTGGTTAAAAATAGAACTGTATTTGACTTAAGGTTTGGCAAATTAGAACAAGTTGTTTCCTTTTTTGGAGTCAAAACCTGATGATAAGCTGGTTCCAACTCTTTTATTCATCTCAGTGGAAACTCCAGTGTGTATAATATTTTTTAGTTCTCAGGAAATAAAAGGAAGAATGTAAGGTCAGAGCCTCAGCTGGGATGTACTGAGATGACTTCCAACCCCAAGCTCACGACCCAGAAATGCCTTATTAGTAACGTTTAATCATGTCCTGTGTAACACAAGCCTTGGGAAGTCTCTTGGAGGAGACAGTGTGCAGGTTATACCACCTCCTAGCTGTGGGACCCCATGACTCGGCCCCTAGCGAAAACTAAGCAGCACTAACGGACGGAAACACATGGCATGAAGTGGGACTCTGTAAGAGCAAGTTCCCTCTCCCCTGGTCTCTGCACCTTCCCTGTTGGGCCTCTCTAGGGCAGATATGCAGCCAGCATCCAGTGTAACAAGCAGTGCCGACCTTGCCCACACCCATCCTGTTTCAGAAGATCAAGTTCTTCTCAATAGGACTCAGTCTTCTGGGGGGGAAGTTTGCTTAAATTGAAAAGTTGGCCAGGTTCAGTGGCTCACACCTGTAATCTCAGCACTTTGGGAGGCTGAGGTGGGCAGATCACCTGAGATCAAGAGTTCAAGACCAGCCTGGCCAACATGGCGAAACCTTGTCTCTACTAAAAGTACAAAAATTAGCTGGGCGTGGTCACATGCACCTGTAATCCCAGCTACTCAGCAGGCTGAGACGGGAGAATCGCTTGAACCCAGGAGGCAGAGGTTGCAGTGAGCTGAGATCGCGCCACTGCACTGCAGCCTGGGCACCAGAGCAAGACTCCGTCTCAAAAAAAAAAAAAAATTGAAAAGCAATTTTGGTGCAGCATTTAAGACACCTAAAGAATAAGGTTATAAAGCATGAGCCCAAGTCAAGCATGGTTTGAATTCAGGCTCTGTCACTTCCTAACAATGTGTGTGGTTATACAACTTCCTTACTTCCTTGTGTCTCAATACAATAGACATAATAATAACAGCCTTCCTCAGAGGGTTGCTGGAGGAGTAGATGAGGTGCTATATGCAGAGTCCCGAGAACTGTGCTGTCGCCCAGGAAGTAAGTTTTGCAGGTTCACCAGAGCCTTGTCGGATCCTTCAATCTGTTCTCTGCTGCATTTTTCTTTTCTTTCTCTTTTACTTTTTTTTTTTTTTTTTAACCATCTCCCTCCCACAGCATTGTTCATCTGAGTGTTCAGTGTGGATTACACCAAACATTTTCTCTGCTTCTTTTAAGGGTGTGGACAATCAGGCAAGTGACTGCATGTGACAACAGAGAGAGGGCATGGCACACGGTGGCAGACGAGCCCAGGACTGGAGGCAGATCTGGGTTCCAGTTCCAGCTCTACCAGCAGCACCCATGTGTCCTTCTGTTCTCTGGGCTCAATTTCCTGTTGTAAAATTCAGAACTTGGAAGAGGTAAGTGGTTAGTCACTCCTGAGACATCCCAGATAATCACAGCTGTCCAAAAGTGGGCTCAGGAGCCTTGAGTAACCAAGACTGGAGGAAGCAACAGTTTAGTAAAGGTTCAGAATCCTATGATTAGAGCTCAAGAATGAAATACTCTTCTAAGATCTTCTCTCAGACCAAAAAGAGCTAATTAGGAAAGAATGGTGGCATTCTCTTGGGCAAACTGAAGGAGCCCCTGGGCTTCGCCTCCTCACGTCTGCTTCCTCGACCCTCCTCTAGCCCACTTGGACACAATGCAACTTCCACCCTCTACTTTTTTCCAGATACTATGGTAAACCTGCTCTCAGATCCTTCTCCACACCTAGGAAAAAAATTGTTCTTCAACTATATACTTTAATGAATATGCACTTACTATGTACCAGATACTCTTTGGCTGCTAGGGCAGAGTAGCAGGGACGTAGCCCCTGTCCCCATGGGGTCAACATGCTGGTGGGGGCATCAGAGGTAATAAAATAAGCAAGTAAGACACACAGTAGACCAGGCAGAGCTGGTGGAGAGCTGGATCTAACTGGATTGGGGTTTTGCCAAGCGAGTACAGTCCAGCTTGGGGTGCAGAGGGGAGAGTATAGAAAAGGTAGGGACTAGAATAACTAACCCTGGAATTTAGGCTGGTAAAGGAGGGAGTAGGGATTTGAATGGGGGTGAGGTCAGTAGACTGTAGGGCCCTGAGGGGGCGATGGCTTCAAGGTAGGACCCAGAAAGACGTTTGACAGTGGCTTCTCTGGAGGGCTCAAGCTTGACCGTGAACCTGAGTGCTGAGCCCCAGAAGATCACTGGGGAGAGGAGGTCAAAGAACTGGGAGGCCAGGGCACCATCGGCGGGGCTGGTAAGTGGATGGTGAAACCAACATGCAGGAGGCAGGAGGAGCTGGAGAGAGGACATGAGATGGGAGCTAAAATCTGCAGGGAGTGCAGAAAGCAGAGACAGCGGTAAGCGCGCAGAGGCTGGTCCTGAGTCTGGGATGGTGCAATGGAGTTCGAGAAGACATATTTAAGAGTACTATGTAATTTTACATGTGGGAAGAAACTTTTGTTTTCATACTCAGAACTACAGAAAGGGACAGAGCTGTTTATGTCATGAAAAGCAGGCCTGAGCATTAGAAGACTGAGAAACACCTGGCAGGATCTTGTTTCAACGGGGCTCAAAGTCATGGGCGAAAAGGATGGAGCTCAAGTTGTGCAATTGTGAGTGACTCGAAGCTGGGTGGGAAGGCGTCTAGTTTCTTATGCGTAAAGGACCTTCCTGTTGTCTCTGAAATCATACCAAGTAGATCGCCACCGTTTCAGCAGAGGCTTGAATTATATTGATAATGACAATTTATCAGTATCATATAACTAATGTAATTGATTGATAGGAGGAATTAAGAACACGGGATCTGGCCAGGCACGGTGGCTCACACCTGTAATTCCAGCACTTTGGGAGGCCAAGGTGGGTGGATCACTTGAGTTCAAGAGTTCAAGATCGACCTGGGCAACATGGCCAGGCAACATGTAAAAATACAAAAATTAGCTGGGCGTGGTGGTGGACGCACCTGTAATCCCAGCTACTTGGGAGGCTGAGATGGGAGAATCGTTTGAACCTGGGAGGCGAAGGGTGCAGTGAACCAATGATTGTACCACTGCACTCCAGCCTGGGTGACAGAGAAAGACCTTGTCAAAAAAAAAAAAATCTAAAACTGTGGGATCTGTTTAAACCCTCGCTCTGCTCCCTGCTACTCGTTATCCTCATCTGTGCAGCAGGGGTGATACCAGCCCCCACCCCTCTGTTTCTGAGAAGTACATGAGCACATATGTGCACAGAGACCTGCCTGCAGTGCTGTGAGGACTCACAAAATGTTGGCTAGATATCCTAATCTTTCTCATGTTTGTTGGCAAACAAAAACAGGCTGAGATGGCCCTGTGCCATTGGTATTTCTGTGTGTGGAATAACGAGACAGTATAAAGCTGAAAAGCAGGTCCTTCCTTGACTAATTGCATTTCAGCAGCCGCTGGGAGGCAGTGTGGAGGGGCGGGGCGAGGAGTGAGACTGTGTGGGGAGTCAGGGGGCCTGGATTTCCTCCTCAGCCAATGAGGCCAAGGCCAAATCAGGATGTCCCTGAGCCCCTGTTTGCCCACCTGTAACGTGGGGATGACGGTTCCTGCCAGGTACCCACAAGGCTGTTGTGAGGACCAAATGAGGAAATGCTCCTTGAAGGTAAATGACAATGCCCCAGAAGAGCAGATACAGCTCCCCCGTGCTGAGTGCCCACCTACTGTGTGCTGGGCACAGGGGCAGAGCCACCCACCCCTCCCCGCAGCAGTGCCCGGAAGACAGGACCAGCATCCAGATAGTCAGAGTTGAGACAGAGTTTAAGGGCCTGCCAGGCATAACTCCCTTGCCAGGAATGGAAATAAAGGAAAATCTTGAGTTCTTTCAAGGGAAATTCCAGGCACCTAGCTAGTTCTGAGAGTAAATGAACACAATAAGCAAGAAGGTAATAATAGCTTTTTTAAGAAAATAGCCAAGGAAGTTAGTCACAAAATACTTGGTTCCCTATTGAAACTTAAGATAACATCTTAATGTACATTTCTGAGTTGTTTTTCAGAAACCCAGGCCCCCCACAGTGGAAAATGCCATCCACTGGCACGGAGACTTCAGTTGGGAGCCGAGGACTGAACTCAGACCACCATTCTTTGTTCAACATTTCTTCCTGAGGGGCCTGGAGGAAGTCATGCCCACAGTCCAGAGCTCAACATTCCTTTCTGCTGACCCCAGGTTTTTAGACAAAGCTTTGCATCCTTAACCAATCACAAATCAGAGGGTCTTTGAATTCACCTATGACCTGCAGGCCCCGCTTCAAGATGTCCCACCCTTTTAGGTCAAACCGATGCACAGCCTCCACGAATTGATTTATGACTTTGCCTGTAACCTCTGCCTCCCTGCCTTTAAAAACCCTTACCTGTGAGCCACTGAGGAGTTCGGGACTTAAGCATGGGCTGCCCGACTCTCATTCCTTGGTGCCCTGCAGTAAATGCCTCGCTTTCTCTTGCTGCAAACCCCAATGTCAGTGCTTGGCTTTGCTGCACCTGGTGGGCTGACCCAAGTTTGGCAACAGAGTCTGTGGGAGAAAGTGCTGTCAGAGGAACATGCCTGAGCAGCCAGATTATAGAAGAAAGAAGTGTCATTATGGTTAAGTCTGTGAACAGATTTGAGGAGAAGGTAATGAGTGGCACCAGCATCTCCCCTTCTAGGGTGTTATCTGACAGATGTGTTATCTGACAGATGTGCTGCTCATGCCTTCTGCACCTGAGGTCAGGGATGCTCACACAGAATGGGTTGTAACTGCGTAAGGTCAGAAGCCCCCTCTACATCTACCAAATAGAGGATAAGTTGAATATGCAGATAATAAAGCAGAATAAGGAAAGGCTCTTTATGAACTGATACAGAAAGACTACCAATAAATACTAAGTTAAAAAACACACACAGAAAAAAACCTCAGTGCCAAACAGTACATATAGGATGCCACCTTTTTGTGTGTGTGTGTGTCTAAAAAATGGGGAAGAATATCTATGGAATATACTCATTCATATATGAACAGAATATTCTAAAGCTGGTTGCAAGAAACGAGTACCCTTAGTTTTCTCTAGGAAGGAAAACTGGGAAATAGTAGGAGGAGGATTATCACTGTATATCCTTTTGTACCCTTTGATTTTGAGACCATGTAAATGCAATATCTAAGAGAGAGAGACGAAGGAGGAGGAAGAGAAAGAGGAGGTGGAAGAGGAAGGGAGAGAAAGAAACACTGTGCATGGGCTCTAGAATCAGATGGACTTGTGAATTCCAGCTCCACTACTTCCCAGCTGTGTGACCTTGCCCAAGCTACTCAACTTCTCTGGGGCTCAATCTGTGCAGGAAAGAGGCATGACAATGACATAATGCCTCTGACCGTTGTGGACTGTTGGGAGATTGAGACTAATGAGTTTAAAGCTCTTAGCTGGAAATGGTTGCTATAGATGTTTAGTCAGCCCTGGCTTCCCACTCTCCAGACTGGCTTCCAAACTTCCTGGAGGGCACATGCAATTCATCTTTTCCTTTCCCATGCAATGCCCCAGGCACCAGCCCATGGCAGTCCTTATGCCTGCAGGATACCACATCAAAGCAGAGTTGGGGGAGGTGAATATCTTGAGCCAAATGCGATACCAGCCCCCAGGCTTCCTCCCACAGCAAAGCCCCCTGCAGACTAACTGCTGGGCTCTCTGGTAGTAGGGTCCTGCTCTACTGAACCCCACATCCCTTCAACCTGGGCGGCACCTCCTTCCTCAGACGAAAATAGCAATTCTCAAACACAAGTGTGCATCTGAATTTCTGGTGCAGGGCCAATTCCTGGGCCCACCCCAGGACTTCATTTTGCCCACTGAGTTCTCAAAGATGGAGCTCTTGCCACCTCTCGGGCAGTAGGTCCCACACCCTTTACAATCCACATCTCTCCCCACTTACGCACTGGTTCCCAAACATGTCCAAATCTTTCCTCCCTCACTCTCCATGCTTCTGATTTTGCAGATCTCTCCAAGAATCTTCGCACCATCCCCTACCATGCATTCATGCACATTTTCCCACTTGCCTATACAATGCCTACCTTGATAGAAGCAGCTCAATCATCTCCTCCAGGACGCCCTCCGATGTGGGCTGCCCTCCAATGTGGGCTCCCCTCTGGCTGATTTTGTGTCTGTCATAGCCTCTTCATAGCTTGCTTGAATTAGAATTATCATTGATAACAATGAAAGCTTGGACTAGTGAGTGCATGAATGTGAGTGGTTTATTAACATTGGCCCTCATCTGCCTCACACCCACAAGAGGTAAGTGTTATTGTCCCTTTTCATAGAGAAAGAAGCTGAGTCTGAGGGATGTCAGAGGGTTTGCCCAGGGCATAGCACATAGGGGATGGGTTGGGATTTGTCTGCCTTTACCTGTTTTTTTGTTTGGTTGGTTGGTTTTGTGTGTGTGTGTGTGTTACTGTGCCCACTTTTGAGACTAAACACTCTCTAGAGTGGTGGTCAGTTTATCTTTCTCTCTTTCAGGGTCAGGCAAAATCTAATCCCTCAGTTAATACTAACTTGAATTCTCGAGATGGGGATGTTCATAAGAAAGTTGTCTGGCAGTGACTGGGGACGCTGAGCAGGGAGGATTGCTTGAGCCTAGGAGTTTGAGACCAGCCAAGGCAATATAGCAAGACCCTGTCTCTACAAAAAATATAGCTGGGCATGGCAGCAAGCAGCTGCAGTCCTAGCTATTTGGCAGGCTGAGGCAAGAGGATCACTTGAGTCCAGGAGTTTGAGGCTACAGTGAGCCATGATTGCACCACTGCTCTCCTGCCTGGGTGACAGAGCAAGACCCTGATCAAAAAAAAAAAAAAAAGGAAAAAAAGAAGGAAAGAAAAGGAAGGGAGGGAGGGAGGGAGGGAGTAGGGGGGAAGAGAGAGAGAGAGAGAGAAAGAGAGAAAGAGAGAGGCAGAAAGAAAGAAAGAAAGAAAGAAAAAGAAAGAAAGAAAGGAAGGAAGGAAGGAAGGAAGGAAGGAAGGAAGGAAAGAAAGAAAGAAAGAAAGAAAGAAAGAAAGAAAGAAAGAAAGAAAGAAAGAAAGAAAGAAAGAGAAAAGGAAGGAAGGAAGGAAGGAAGGAAGGAAGGAAGGAAGGAAGGAAGGAAAGAAAGAAAGAAAGAAAAGAAAGAAAGAAAGAAAGAAAGAAAGAAAGAAAGAAAGAAAGAAAGAAAGAAAGAAAGAAAGAAAGAAAGAAAGAAAGAGAGAGAGAAAGCAAGGAAGAAAGAAAGAGACAGAGAAAGAGAGAAAAGAAGAAAAAGAAAAGAAAAAGTAAGAGATGCCGGGTAGAGACAATTCCTGAGGAGTCTATGTGGAGGTGGGGGTGGCCTGAAGGGACGTGGGTGGGAGAGGAACATCATCACCTGAGAGAAAAGATGGTGCAGTACAAACAGGACAGGACGGATGCCATTCTGACCCTGGGGCACTCATGGAATTAAGGGAATTTGTTGAAAATAGGGAGGCACAGGGCCAGGGGGAGCAAACACTATCTTTCCTTTTCTTATAAGCATCTCAGAAAGTTCCTGTGAAAAACCTCCATGTCCACACCCCCATGTGCAGCTGCGCCCTGCTATCTATACACAAAGTTATGCATCGCAGAATTGACTGCAAAAGGCTGGAGCCCACTCAGTGTCTATCAATAGGGAACGGGTTAAATTGACCACAAGATTTTCATATGACGATGGAACACTCTCCAGCCAAGAAAGGAGGAGGAAGTCCTCACTGCTCTGATATGGAATAGTCACCAAGACATATTTTAAGTAAAACAATGCAGCATGCATAACCAGGGAAATGAAAACTAAAACCACAGTGAGTTACAATTTCACACAAAACCGTCTACAAAATTAAAAAGCTGATAATTGCAGGTGTTGGTGAGGAAGTGGAGCCAGGGGAATGCTCAAACTACTAGCGGGTGTGTGAATGGTTATAACCACTTTTTAAAACTTTGGTATTATCTACTGAAGTTGACAATGTACTTTCCCAGTGACCTCGCAAATGCCCTAGAGAAGTTCTTACCCAACCCCCACCCCTCAACATTCCCCCCAACACACACCAGAAGAAACAATTAAGAACATTTGTACCAGCTCTGTTCCTAGAAGCCCAAAATTGAAAGCAACCCAATGTCCTAAAATAGTCCAGTGAGGCCAAGCACAGTGGCTCATGCCTGTAATCCCAGCAGGCATAAGCCACCCTTTGGGAGGCTGAGGCAGGAGGACTATTGAGGCTGAGAGTTCAAGGCCAGCCTGGGCAACACAGTGAGACCTCTTCTCTATAAAATAAGTTTTACAAATCAGCCAGGTGTGGTGGCTCATGCTTGTAGTCCCAGCTAATTGGGAGGCTGAGGTAGGAGGATTGTTTGAGCCCTGGAGGTTGAGGCTGCAGTGAGCCATGATTGCACCACTGCATTCCAGACTGGGCAACAGAGTGAGCCCCTGTCTCAAAAAATAAATTAGAAAACAATAATAATTATTATTAATAAACAAATAGTCCAATGAAGAGAATCATAGTATCCCCATGCAATGGAATTCTATACAAGAGTGAAAAATGAACTAACTCCAGACATGCATGTCAGTACACTGAACTTCAGAACTATAATTATGGGTGAAATAAAAGCAAGCTGTAGAAAACTATTCTGTTCATAACCCAAAAAAGTGAGGTGGTATGCCATATTAATGTGTTATATATATTTATGTCCGTTACATATAATGTTTATTACATTTATCTTATTTAGTATAAAAATATAGTATATTTATTGTAATCTATTATAAACAAGCAGTAGGATTATAAAGAAACAAAAAGGGCAGGATAAGTGTAAAATTCATGGTAGTATTTAGGGGAAGAGGAGGTGGGGCTGGAGAGAGGTACATGGTTTCAAAAGCCCAGTTTCTTTGTCTAGAACAGGGCGTGGGTACCCATGCTGGCCTATTGTATAGTGAGTGTTTTTAAAATGTATATATATTCTATACTATTTTTGTATCTACTCGATATTTAATTTTAAAATTTTAAATGAGGCCTAGAACAGTATAAAAAGTATGCTACCATTTGTATAGAGAAAGGGGACATGCACATCACTCGTGTGCATAAAGTGTCTCTGGAAAGTTACACATGCAACTGGTGAAATTGGTTTCCTCTGGGGAGGAGAACTGGGAGGCTGGACACAAGGAGGGACAATAAATCAACTGAACTTAAAAATCACAAAATTTAAAGAGAAAGAGACAGGGGAAGGAGGAAGAGAAGGGAGGGTGGAGGGGAGAGGCCAAGTCCTGGTCCTGGGAGGAACAGGGAACAGAAAAAGGAGGACTGGCCAGGCTCTGGCTATCAAAACCTGTGTGTGTGCCACAGGCACAAGTGGAACCAGAAGCCTGAGGGCCCACCCAGGAAAGCCTGTGTCCTCCGCACACAACTCAGGCCTAGACCCAGAGGATGCTCTTTCTTGCACCTGAGGATGGGGCCGGCTTCAAACAGTTGCCCAGGTTGACTCTGGCTCTGCAGTCTTTTGTTTCCAGAGCTCTGCTTCCAAACGAGGCTCCCTTGGGTCTCTTTCTCTGGCCCTGCCTTCTTATCTCCAACCTTCACCCCACCTGTGATCCGAGCGATTCCTTTGAAGTTGCTTCAGAGTCTTCTGAGCCTTCATCCTTGACGGCTGAAATGTGCGTCTGTGGCACCAAGGTCAGCCAGCCGCAAGTAGGCCCTTTTCATCTCCTTTTAAACCTTCCCCTCAAGGACTCAGTGTCCTTGCTGTATTGCGTTATCGAAACCTGCTCACACATCCTTTGTTCACACTGGGATACCAGTCACTTAAAGGAAAACAGGCCCACCTAACCAGGGTCACTGCCATGTCCCCAAGGATCATGCCCTTGAGAGGTAAAAGCATGAAGCACTAAGGGTAGAATTTTGGGCATCAGCCAGTAGACAAGGACACAATGGGTGCGATGTGCAGGGGTCCTTTCTGCACCACCGGTAAGTATAACACCTCAGGACACAGGCTGGGGTCTGTATTCAAAAATGGGTCCCTCAGGCCTGGCACAGTGGCTCACGCCTGTAATCCCAGCACTTTGGGAAGCCAAGGCCAGTGAATCCCTTGAGCCCAGGAGTTCGTGACCAGCCTGGGCAACATGGCAAAACCCCATCTCTACAAAAAATACCAAAATTAGTCTAGTCGGGCATGGTGGTGCACACACCTGTGGTCCCAGCTATTTGGGAGGCTGAGCGGGGAGAATCGCTTGAGCGACAGGAGGCACAGGTTGCAGTGATCTGTGATCGAGCCACTGCACTCCAGCCTGGGCAACAGAGTGAGACCCTATCTCAAGAAAACAAAAACAGAAAATAAAAAAGCAACCCTCGAGCAGAAGTGGGTCCTCAGAGCCCAACGGCAGTGACGGGGAGGATGAGGTGGGAACGGTTGTGTTGCTCTGAACTAAAAAGGACTGTCCAGTGTGACCCTATTTCCCAAACAGCCCATGCAGGGATCTGGGTGGCACCATAGTACGGAAGTGGGTGCTAAGAGAAGCCTGGGCTGCACAGCCAGGTGCATTCATGCCCTGGCGTCCAGGACAGGATCAGCAGCGAATCCACTCCAGGGAGCTCTCCCCCCCCACCATCCTCTCAGTCAGGATTCCCCAGTTGAAAAACACCTTGGCAGTTCATAACTCTCCCTCTAAAGCCAGAAAGTACTATAAAGGAAAACAGAGGCCTTGGTGCACAGTGGAGCTTAATGGAAGTCACTCAACAAGCGGGTATGGAGCAAACGCCACAGGCCGGCAGTACTGTGTGTTGGCACAGATGTGGAGCAACTACACTCTGATATGGCTTGGATATGTGTCCCCACCTAAATCTCATGTTGAATTTTAATTCCCAGTGTTGGAGGAAGGGCCGGGTGGGAGGTGATTGGATCATGACTCAGATCTGGTTGTTTTTTTTTTTTTTTTTTTTGAGACAGAGTCTCGCTCTGTCGCCCAGGCTGGAGTACAGGGGCATGATCTCGGCTTGCTGCAAGCTCTGCCTCCTGGGTTCACGCCATTCTCCTGCCTCAGCCTCTAGAGTAGCTGGGACTGCAGGCGCTTGCCACAGCACTTGGCTAATTTTTTGTATTTTTAGTAGAGACAGGGTTTCACCATATTAGCCAGGATGGTCTCGGTCTCCTGACCTCGTGATCCGCCCGCCTCGGCCTCCCAAAGTGCTGGGATTACAGGCGTGAGCCACCGTGCCCGACCAGATCTGGTTGTTTTAAAGTGTGTAGCACCTCCCACTTTGCTCCCTTCCTCCTGCTCTGGCCACATAAGATGTGCCTGCTTCGCCTTCACCTTCAGCTATGATTCTACGTTTCCTGAGGCCTCCCTAGCCATGCTTCCTATACAGTCTGCAGAACCATGAGCCGATTAAACCTCTTTTTTTCTTTATATAAATTACCAAGTCTCAGGTATGTATTTATAGCTGGGAGAGATCAGACTAATACAAGTGGGGAGCTGTGCAAGATCAGATGAATACAGGCGGGAATATAAATTGAACGCCAAATGGGAAACTGGCAGAATCCACTAAAGCTAAACATATATCTGCCCCGTGACCTAGTAATTCCATTCCTGGGACATACAAGCACTTATGTCCATCAAATGACATGTACAAGAATGTTCACAGCAGTGTTATTTATAACAACCCTAAACCAGAAATAACCCAGTGCCCATCAGCAGGAGAATGGATACACAAACTGTGGTGTGTTTGGATGATGGACTATTACTCAGCAACAACAAAAAGCAAACTATAGCTACATGCAAAACAGGGTGAAGCTCAGAGCTACAATGTTAAATGAAAGAAGCCAGACACAAAAGAGCACAAGCTGTGCGATTCCATTAATGTGAAGTTCAAGAAGAAGCAACACTAACTCAGGGCAATGCAAGTCTGGATGGTAGTTACACTTGCAGAGGGGGTCCTGACTGGGCGGGGTCATGAGGAACCTTCTGGGGCACTGGAAACATTCTGTATTTTGGTCTGGGTCCCAGTTTCATGGGTGGGTACACATATAAACACTCATGGAGATTAAACTTAAGATTTGTGTGCCAGAGTTACTGTATATAAAACTATATCTAAAACATGCAAATACTCAAAGTTCCGGCTCTGTTCCTCCTGCTCCCGACCTGACTACTCCACTAACTGGTCCTGCCCTCGGAAGCATGTTGTATCTGCTGTGGAGTGATCTTCGTTCCTGATGCTGATGGCTGTACCCGAAAGCAGAGGTGGGAACTTCTCAATCAAGAGGAGAATTATATGGCCATATGGTAGCTTCCTCACTCATTAGGTGTTTGTACATGGGGCAGAATTTGGTCTAGGACTGAATTCCATGGAAATTGACCCGAGAGAGCGAAGTTGTCAGGATGAAGATATGTAGCTCCCATCTAATTTCAAATGCTATGGAGACTAGCAATATTTTAACAAAACAGAGGAACAAACAGACAATGCTTGGTTTAGGCCAGACCACAATCCACAGCAAGCAAGAAAAAGCCAGACTTAGGCTGAGGAGGCGTGGGGAGGACTTGAATTCCCGTTGTGCCATGAACTTCCACAGTGATGTGAGAGAGCTAACAGACTTCTCAACTACCCAGTACAAGAAACTAAAATACATGCTCTACCTAGAAAAAACAAGAGACCATTAAAATGGTAATTTCTGCGTGGTCAGAATAAGGGTAGTTCTTAATTTCTCCTTTGCACTTAAAAATTTTCCCACATTACATACAAAAACTCCCACAAATTTTATAATCTTTCATGACCAGCTTAGATAAAATCGCTTTCAGGTGTCACCCAGGACTGTGAAGCTGGAGGGAAGGGGTCTACCCCTGGGTCCTTATGTGACACTCCCTGCCCATGAGGAACCATCAACGTCGCATCCCCAGTATGGCTTCTGCATCCCCCAAAGGGACCAATACCAGGCAGAAAGGAAGAGGAAGGGATTGAGACACGGCTTCAGGAGTTCAACTGAATCCACCCTCTTCCAACCAGCCTTACGGGTGTCAAGCAAAGGACACAAAATGTTCTCGGAAACAGCACCACAGCCCTTCTGAAATTTGGGGACAATTAGCTTTTTTGACTCTATGTAGCCTGTGATGGGGGTAGAGCTTAGTAGTTGAGTGTGTGACTGCGTGTAGCCCGGGAGTTCTGGCCTTATTATTAAAGTTGAAGAGAATACGTATGTATACGTACACACACACACAGGTTTTTTCTTTCTATCCCCGATTACCTTCTGCCACCCTCGAAGGGAAAGGGCAGACAGAAGGTCACCCCAGGTGCCAGTGAAATGGGAAAAGTTCCCTGATCCCCCTCGCTGGGCATGCGATGGGGTTGTGGCTCACTTCTTTGGTGCCCCATAGCTAAAACCCCTAGCGGGAGCATGCAGACAGGCAGGTCGTGGGGAGCGTGGGCTCCGACCCCACTGCAGCGTCTAAGGTTTGAGTGTTTACAGCTCCGGAAGCCCCAGTGGGTGTGTGTTACACTGTGCTCTTCCAGTTTAACCACCTGCAGACAGTTTGTGTTAATCGGCTCAATTAGACCCTCTGCCTTATCACAAGGACAGAGGGCTTTCAGTATCCTGGGTTCTTGCCTTGGTGTAGCAGAAAAATAGGATCACCTGTGGGCTTGCTTGGATGATGGGTGCAAGGTTTTATTGAGTGGAGGTAGCTCTAATGAGGTGAATGGGGAGGCCAGAAGGAGGATGAAGTGGAAAGGTGGTGTTCCCCTGGAACTGGGCTGCCCGGCAGCCGGACTCCGACCGCCCCCGCCAAATTCCACGTCTTCGTGCCGTGGATAGCCTATCGGCATCTGCTGGTGCCTTTCGGTGTGTTCTTCCGCTCCTCTGGACTTCCAGCCGCCTGTGTGTGTGTGTGCCCGACAGGGTCTCGCGGGTTTTATAGGCCCAGGGTCGGGAGCGTGGTGGGTCAGAGTGGTCTTAGAAAATGCAACATTTGGGCTCAAAAACAAGAGTGCCTGTCCTCACCTAGGTCCATGGGCCAGGCCTGAAGGTCACGCCCTCACCAGGGGCCCGGCCCTTCTCTCCCCACCACTTCCCTGCCGCTCTCCCCTATCACCAGGGTGGAGCCAGCACTCCCCCCCAGCTCTAGCCCAGGACGTATCTCCCTGGCACTTCTTCCTTACCACAGAGTAAGAAACTTCTGCCCCACCTTTTGGAGAAACCACTTCCCTCCTCCAAAGACCTCCTTCCCTCACCCCAGCTTCAGTAGAGGCCAGGTGGCTGCAGCCAGCAGGACCAGAGACCTGCACACTTACTGCCCTACTGCAGACACTGTGGAAGGCCTGCAGACTCGGGGTAGTCAAGGCCCACACCCTGCATCTCTCCTTCAGCACTGCTCCGATCTTGGTAGTCTTGCCACTAGCCCCTGCTCTTCTCTCAAAGTGAAGCTCAGAGCCTAGCCAGGTCAGGAGAGCCCGTCTGAACACCGGCACATTCACACTCAGGTGCTAATGGCATCTAATACATTAATGGAAGCAGCCAAGCTGACCAGGGATTTTGGCAAATGCTTTCAATGATTTTTTTAAACTTGTTAGGAGAATGGGATTCTCTATTCCGAGAGTTAGAGTGTCTCCAACACAAGTCCCAATATCACAGTATCATTTTAGACTTGAGTTCATGAATTTCAATCACAGCATTGATAAAATTTATTAAGGACACTTTTGCCTACTTTGAGTAATATGTAAGTCTGTGGAGAGCAGGAAGGGCTGGGTGCTGAGTTCTGGTCCAGCCCTGCCTTTGCCTGCTTTGTGATGCCGAGCACCTCTGACCTGCCTCTCCCTTCCATCTGTGGTATGAGGGTTTGGCATTCCCTGTGAGGTCCTCCCTGGAGAACAGACCCCTCAAAAGGTGCTGTCTCTCCCTCTCCCCAATCCCAGACTTTAAATGTAAGGGGCTTTCCTCAGGTCTGTCCTTCGCCTTCCTTGCTGTCCTTGGCCATTCTTCTAACTGCCCAGGTGGCCTCCAGTGTGCCCACATTTCTGTCATCTGCTCCCATCTTTCTCTTGAACTCTGGGCTCAACTCCCATCTGCTTGCTGGAGGTTTTTCTTAGATGTCCCATAGACAACACAAACTCATCAAAAAACTATACTTTCTCCTCCCTTCAAAACCCACAGTGATCCCTCCAGCAGCCACCCGGTATCCTGTCTTAACACTCCTGCTTTTTAACTTTGAGTTTAGTTAGTTGCCAAGCTGTGGTCAAGTCTCTGCCCTGTTCAGATCTTTCAATGAATGCTGCTACCTGCCATATATGAATGGCACCCACCTTGCCCTGTCTTCGGGATCCTTTATTACATCAGTCTCAGAGAGGCCCAGGGTCACACAGTGAGTGACAGTGACAGGGCTTTTAAGCCCTGTATACTGCTTGCCACCTTGGCGGCTTCCAGTCACGTGGGAGGTCAGCTAGTCACTGGAGCTGGAATATGCACCATCTCTCTCTGAGCCATGACTTTGCCTCCGCTTCTTAGCCTCGCGTGCTAAAATCCTACCCATCTGGCCACTTTTATTTCTAAAATGTTTTATAGAATGAGCTTGTAATTTCACCCTATTTTGTAAATATTTTGCAAATGTCTTTTTAATTCAACTTACAACTCATAAAGTCTTTCTTAACCCCATTTGTCAAGGCTTGAATTAATTGCTGCTTCTGAAAGCTTTCATTACTGCCCAACCAAACATGACTCTCCTACACGCTTCCACATGTCTGAGACTCCCACACTGGTCTTACGCGGAGCTATGTGAGATGTAGCTCATAAATCAGGTTGTGAGTGTCTTGAGACCAGGGTGTGTGTCTTTGCAGCCCCAACACATAATACAAGGATTATCACCACACTGGCCATACTTTGTCAGTTAGGCCAAAACAAGAACTCCGACACTTTTTTGACTTCAGTGACAAGGCTGTCAAAGGCCCCATGGAGGAAGTGATCAAGAGACCCCTGAGTCCTCAGCCACACCACTGAGACAAGCGTAGGAGCCAGGTAGGACCAGAATGGGATAGTAGGGACAGGTGAAAAGCTATTCCATGCCCAGCAACTAAGCAGTTTGTCTCTGGGAACTCTCCTCTGCTTCTGCTTTTCAGGACATTCCCACCCAGAAATGCCAGAGCCACAGCCACTGAGAGAGGAACACGATACAGAATAGGCCGGTGGAGTCTTGAAATGCTGTGGAGTCCATAAAGAAAGCCTTGGCCAGATCCTTGTCCCAGAATTCTGCCACAATTTCTTAGCTGGCTGACCTTGGTCTTTTCATTTTGCTGGTCTGTGTCCTTGTCTTTAAAATGAAGACCAGGTAGGCTCAAGGATGCCTTCCAGCTTTAAGAGGAGTGAGGCCTATATTCCCCTGTGTGTGTGTCCCAGCTACCCATCTATAGAATTAAAACAGCAGCAATGAAACTGGAGGTGTGCGCATCCTAGAGTCTCGAGTTCAGCAAGCTTGGTAAGTGCCAGGTGTGTCCAAAGGGTCACTTTTCTTCTGAATGAGGAGCAGAGGCTCCTAAAGGAACACGGCCTCAGGGAAGGTGAGGCATGGGAAGGTAGGACAGACCTTCCAATAGCTACCATAAGGTGCCAGCGCTGTGCAGGAGGGAAGCAAAGTCAGAGAACATCTTCACACTGCTCCCAGGGGTCCAAGAGATAGATAGAGGCTGGGCATGGTGGCTCCCACTTATAATCCTAGCACTTTGGGAGGCCAAGGCGGGAGGATTGCTTGGGTCCAGGAGTTTGAGACCAGCCTGGGCAACACAGTGAGACTCCGTCTCTACTAAAAACAACAACAAACACAAAACAGCTGGGCATAGTGGCACGTGCCTGTAGTCCCAGCTACTGGGGAGGCTGAAGCAGGAGGATCTCTTGAGTCTAGGAAATTGAGGCTGCAGTGAGCTATGATCATGCCACTGCACTCCAGCCTGGGCAACAGAGACCCTATCTCAAAAAAAAAAAAAAAAAAAAAAAAAAAAAAAAAAAAAAAAAAAGAGATACAGCCCTCACTAGCTAGGAAACTGCAACAGCTAAACAACCCCATTCTTAATGGTCCTGGCCTGTTGAAGAGGTGGCTGTAGGGAATGGGAAGAGAAGGGTAGGGGGTAGGTCCCTACTGATTAAACACAACACAGCAACTACTGCCCATTAGAACATTTATTTCTCAGAGAGAAAATAAGTTTCAGACAGTCATATTATAGTAGGTAAAATTAACTTTTGTATTCTTTACAAGCATAGATTTTTCTCTGTTTATTACCTCTCTTATACCATCTGTTATAAACAATTCTAGAAAGCAAATAAAGTCACTTTCTACAATAAATAGAGCATCATGTGCTTCACAGCAGACGCGACAGAGACACATAGGCCCCATGCCACAGCAGGATCTGAGCCGTTTCCCGTTCTAAAAGAGCATTTTAAAAAATGAGACTCAGAGAGAGAGACTAAAAGATTCAGAGATTGAAAAATAAAGAGAGACTAAGAAGAGAAAGTGTTGGGGAGAAGAGATAGACATAGAAAGAGAGGGAGAAAGTCCCAAGATCTTACAACACAGGTTTAGACAAAGGTCACAGAGTCCACAGCTGACCAACTACCTGGGGAGAGGGGAAGCACTGGCTCCTTTAAATCAACGACACTGTGTGGCCACACAATGGAGGACTCCAATAATGGAAACTATAGGCCTGAATAATTTAGAACAGTATTTTACAATTATATACACCATGTCCTTCCCTAGCCATACGCTGTATTGTTTTTATTATTATACAAAATCCAAAACCCCATCCTTTTAAGTTATAGTGTTTTGTTGGTTCCCTTTTAAACTCTGGCTCATGTCCCAAATGTATAAGAAGTTGTGGTGGTTGGTTGGTTGTATTTTTAAAAAGTCAAGTGTGTAAAAATGGCAGTGATCTCCCCAGTGACTTTGTTTTGTCCAAAACTCCCCTATGAAAAATTTGAAACAATTAAAAAGAATATCAGGTTAAAAATCAACATGGCAATCAGCGGCCTGCAACTGGCCCTGCGACTTTGGTGCTCAGGAGGTGAAAAGAAATGTCTAGAGAACAGACACTGAAGCCTCTGAAAGTTGTGTTGGTTTGTCAGTCAGCATTCCCCGTTCACAGTTTTTTTCCTTCCATTTTTGAGAAGGTGAAGGTGGGGAGGGGGTTGAAGAGAAAGAAGGAAGGAGGCAGAGAGTTAGAAATAAAAGTAATGCATTCCCTGAAGTTGGGAAGTAGGAGTAGCAGAGGCTAGGCAGGGCAGAGCAGAGCGCAGGCCAGGAAGATGTTTGGTGGCAGGCGCCATGCCATCCGGGTGGTGGAGAGTGAAGCTTAAGACTGCAATTGCAGAAAAAGTCCATGAGGAGAGAAGAGAGGAGAAAAGCGGGGAGAGGGCAGACCCCACTAACGGGCACAGCTCCATCCTAACCACCCTCGACGTCCACGTGGACAGATGGACACTCGCACACCCAGCCTGACAGGAGCCCACTCTGGAGGCTTGGACCACCTCGTGGCAGCAAAGGAAAACAAGAGGGGACCCGCCTTGATCCAGGGGGCACACTCGCAGAGCTGGGAAGTTGTGTCGACAGCAAAAGGGAAGGTCTGTGGGTGGGAGGTGATGTCCTGGGGGAGGGGGGTCACAGGTTGTGGGCTGGCCTCTGTCTGGGCCCTCAGGAGCCTGGCAGAGACACCACCTGGCATAGCAGCTGGCCTCAAGGGGAATGAGACATTAAAGAAAAAGACCAGTGTGGTGACGGTTTCTGTCAGTTTGGCACAAGAGAAAAAGAAAAGGTGAGCAATGGGTGCAGAAGATGGGACAGGGAAGAGGTGTGAGAATGGGCGATAAGCGGGAGAGACAGTGAGCTTGGGGAGATTCCCCTTGGGACCCTGGCATATCCACAGCATCTCTGGGATCAGTGTCAGAACCTCACCCGCCCTGAGGTGTAGTTAGTGGGAGCAGGATGGAGGGGGGCAGGCAGCCCCTCAAGAAGGAGCCCAGGACCTCTTGCCATCTGGGTGGGGTCCATCTCCTAAGTTGGGCCCAAGCCCCACAGCTCTTTCTACTTCTAACTGGTTCTTCAGTAAAAAATCCCCTGAGGGACCTTGGGTGGGAGTTTTTGGCACACAGCAGGCCTGCCAGGAGAACCATACAATTGGTCAAAACTGGGGCCTTGCCCCTCGTGGGGAGGAAGCCCAGTCCCTGGCCTACCATGAGAGGGGGAAGCTGCCGGCCATACATCTGGCAGGGGCAGAAGAGGCTTCTCTGTGCCCCGCGGGACAGAGGCAGGGCAAGCAGATGCAGGCCCAGCCCCGCCCTCACAGGTAGCTGGAAGTGACGAAGGAGTGGGGCCCCCGCACTCTGCTCAGGTGGATCATCGCACGGTCATAGGCCACCTGCACTGACTTGCGGATGCTGGTCTTGCGGCCTTCCAGCATCTTGAGCTTGTCCACGGTGTCTTCCACACCCAAGGGCAGGACTTTGTCCCTTGGAAGCCACTGCCTGAAATGCAAGCACAGTAAGAGGCTGGGCAGTAGTGGGTCTCACAGGGGGCTCCTGTGGCCCCACTTGGCCAGGACCAGCAAAACCAGGGAGAGGGTACAGGGCAGAGGGAAGTAAATTGGGAGACTCCATGCAGGAGGCCACCAAGAACCTAGCAGGTCAGGGCAGCAAGCAGGATATGCAGGAGTAGGGTGGGGGAATGGCATGAAATCAATTTTGCAGCTAGGTCCTTCTCTGGGCCCTCACTCTGTTTGGAGAGTTGTCAGGGTCCATAGACTAAGAAAGACCCACCTGCTGCCCTCTGGGGCCAGCTGAGCCACCCTGGAGGGCTCTGAGCCTCGCCTTGCCTTGGAGAATTAGGGGGCAATGGCTAGCAAGTACAGCTGATGCCAGGAACTGATAAACTCATCTGTAGTGGGGCCTGCACAGTGTGTGTGTGTTTTTAAAGCTTCCCAGGTGAATATAACATGTGGCTAAGAATACGGCCTTTGGAACAAGATCTTGTTTTGCATCTCAGTTCTGGCTACAGGATCTGGACTTTCTGAGCCTCAACTTCCTCATCTGCAAAATGGATTATGAGGGGATTAATGAAGACTTAAATGAGGATTAAAAGAGATCAGATATATAAAGCAATCTGCATAAGTACATGCAGTAAGCACTCAATGGCAGCTACTATTATCACTATTTTTATTAGCAAGTTCTCCCTCCTCACTCTATAGAAGCTAAGGTGAAAGTACTCTCTTGCTGGTGCTAAGAGAAACCTTAAGTGCTGTAAACCATAAATGAGCAAGTCTCCTGTAGTGGACACTCCACTGGCCAGAACCCCCCTCAGGACGGAAACATGCTTCCCAGAATCTACTGGAAGTGTTGGAAGCCGACAGGCTCTCATCTGAGTCCCTCACTAGGAATCACCCTCCACCAAGGAAGCCTCTGGCCCAGGCCACACCCCTCCCTCAGGGCAGTGGCATTCAATTACTAGTTGGCACAGGGCAAAAAGGCACAGCCCCAATTCCTGACATCTCTATCTTGTTGAGCCACCCAGCTCCAGATGTGCCCAATGGATGAGGTGAGACAGCAAGTGGGCTGTATTGCAACTTCTGCCCAGTGCTGCATCACTCCCACTCCACAGCTCTCCTCAATAAGCCTCCTGATGCAAGTCTCGACCTCAGAGTGTTTCCCAGGGAATCTGATCTGCAACACCCCTCAGTTACTATTAACATGGCAAGTACAGGCCTGTTGCTGGCAAGTAATGCCTTCCCCTTCACCTGGGTGGAAACCAGGGTAACTGCATCCATGGCCCCTCTGTGTACCTCACTAGCACAGACCCCTGGCGTGCCCCTCAGCCCCCTCACAGCAGCACCCACTAACCAGGTGCGCTTGTTGTCAAAGAAGAGGACAAGGAAGAGCTTCTCTCCAGCCTCTGCCTGTTTCTGCTCTCCCAGCTTCAGCACGTCCAGCGGGGGGACAGGGATGGGAACGCCATTGTGCAGGAGGCCCTCCCGGGGCATCTTGGGATCGATGATCTGGAGGCAGAATAGAAGATGGGCACTCAGTGAGGGAGGCCAGGGTGAGCAGCGCCCCTGCTGCAGGACCAACTGCTGAAGCACCTACACCAGGGGAGTATCAGGTCTGAGTGGGATATCTTTGATGTCCAGACCAGACAGGCAAACCCCTTCCTCCAATGTCCCTTAGGACAGAAGAGTAGAGGTCACTTTTTTTTTCCTGTCAATTTCCCTTTAGTACCTTTGCAATTCACCTCAAATGCTCGGGGGCCTTCCCTAGGTACCACGGCTATGAAGAAGGCTCTGCATCAGGAAGGCCATCCAGTTGGTTCTAACAAGGTCTCTGGTTACCCACTACCTTTCTGTCTGACTACAATCCTTCCTGATACATGGACCAGGTATATTTGTGACACCTCCATGGTAAGATCGGAGAGGAGGCTCAGTGTATAGCTAGAGAATGAGCTTGGAGGTTGATGGAGAGGGGGATGATGTGGGTGGAAACAAGGACCACTGGAGGCATTAATCCTTGAGGCAACAAGCTCCACAAGGGCAGCAGCTGGGCCCTTCTTCAGGTTTGCTTCTGGCATCCAGCCCCGCCTTGCCTGGCTCAGAGAAGGCGGGTGCTCAGCAAAATGCCCGGCAGCATCAACACAACAATCAAAATCCAGGTCTAGGGAGCACTTTCAAAGTTTCCAGAGCTCCTAATTATTCACACATCATCTCATTTCAATCTCTTGCTGATGCTGAGCAGTCTGCTGACAGGTGTTAGCTGACAGAGGAAAACACCAAGCACAGAAGCAGGATGTAGCTGGCGAAAACCACACTGGGACTAAAACCAGACAAGGCTTGGGCCTCCACAGCCCACTGCCTCCTACGCAGCCCCTGCTTCCAGAGCAGACAGCTAATAGCTCTGGGAGCAAAGACTAGGAACTTACTGAGGAAGCAGCCTTCTCCAGAGACAGAGCAATCTTACTTCCCATATGCTGTCCCATTGGGCCCCTTCTCATAATAAACTGCTCTCATTATTTACCTTTGCACGTCTGCCAATTTCACGACATCCCTCTTAAGATAAGCAGCTGAAAGCAGTTGTTCTGGTTATGCGTTTACTCTAAGGAAGAACCACCTTACCCCACCCACCGGGTGTGTAATTTGATCAAAACTCTCTCTCCCAGGCTGTCTGTCCCTCCTGGGATTGAAGTAAAGAGTCCTAACAAGAACCACCATACAAGCCCTTGTAAGCTTCCTTGATTACCAAACAAGACAGTGAGGCTACTCTGATATGTTTCCTCTTGACTAAGGCATGCTGGTTCCTGCCTCGGAACCCAGGGTGCTTGCAGAGGGTAGATTGTGAAAAATTTCCCGAGGGCAAAAGCAAGGTGGGTAAGTCTGCCATCTGAGGAGAGCTTTCATGTCCCAAAATAATAAATGGTCCATTCATTCAATGAATACTATGCAAATGTAAAACAACATGGTAACAAAGCTTGTGATAAAACTTAACATAAGTGTACATATACTATTATTACAACTATAATATGAATATGTGAACAATAAATAGAAAGAACGATACAAAATGCTTGGAGTCAACACTAGAATGGTGGGGTTTGTGTTGTTTTTTTCCCTGTTTTTCCAAACTTCTATAATGCAGTATATTACTCTTACCAAAAAAAAAGAAAAAATGTTTAAAAGATAAGGAAAAAAACAGACAAGAGCCAGAAAAAATTAAAAACTTTATATCCACTATCTATGGATGCAAATACATACTGAAGAATGCATAGGAAAAAGACTAGGAGAGCATACACCAAAATAAAAACACAGGTTGTGTTCAGGTGGTGGCTGAATTTCTTTAATCATGACAGAAAATGTATAATTAAGAGGGTAATTTAAAAAAAAAAAAGATGAATTTTAGGCTAGTGTTTTTGCATTGTGAGGTATTCTGTTTGTTTTTTAAATCCAAACCTGCACAGCTTAATCACTTCTTTAATGACTGAGCTGGGAGTCCTGCAGTTTCACTGCTGGCAAGGCAGAGAGCCCTGTGAAGGCAGGCAGCCCCAGGCCCTAACTCTTCAGTTGCTAGATCAGTATGAATTTTTCCCACCTGCTACTGCTAAGGAGGGAGTCGAGTAGGCAACATGGTTTCCAATATGGCTCCAACAAACTGTATTAATACAACCTCTTTGGACTATGATTTCCTTATCTGACCAAACAGGATCAGAATTCCTCCTCTCCTTATCTTAAAAGGCTGCTGTTAAAGTCACAGATATGAAGGGGCTGGGAGAAACCCAGAGTCCTGTATACATGTAAGAGGTTGGTGGGGTGGTTCCCAATCCTGGCTACAGATCATCTAGGATGTTTTCTAAAAAATATTGATGCCTCAGTCTGGCCTCAGAGAGTCTAATTTGATAGTGCTGGGGTGGAGGTGACTTGATATGGGTATTGTTTTAAAATTTTCCCCAGATTATTCTGACATGCCTCAAAGGTTTAGTATCAGTGGTATCTTCCAGAGCCAGATGGACACTACCTCTCTAACTGAGACAGAGTTCAGAAATAACAATCAAGGTGGCAAAAATTGAATTTTTAGCTGCTGCTACTATGAAAGAAATGAAAAGTTTAGTTACTGCTGGTGTGAGTATAAACCAAAATGAACTTTCGGCAACTTGGCAACTTGTATCAGAATTCTGCATAGACTTTTTGCCCCAAGAAGGGACTCCTAAGAATTCACTGTAAGGAAATAATCATGGATGTGCACAAGGGTAAAGCTACAATGAGGTTTATTGCCAACTGTTTATCATAGTGAAAAATTCAAAACAATCTAAGTGACCAACTAGGGAATGGTTAAAATATGGTACATGCATACAACTGAAGACGATGCAATCATTAAAAGTGATGTTGACAAAGAATGTTTAATGGCATAAGATGTGCATGTTCATGATATGCTGTTAGGTGAAAGGGAGGCTAAAAGCAGTATGGTCTCATATATATGCATATTTATACATTTTCTATAAAAGAGTAAGTGGAAATACACCCCAAGTTATCCTTGAATAGACAGGACTGTGGATGATTTTGAACTCAGTGGCTCAGAACACAGGCTTTGACGTCACACATTTTAAGCCTTGGGCTCAAATTCCAACCCTGTCATTTATTAGCTGAATGACCACACATTGTCAGTTTTCTTCCTTAGGAAATGGAATAATCATACTTTCCTCAGTATTTCAAGGACTTAGCGTGACAAATATTTAATAAAACGTCTAAGAATTATCAGTAGCTTTAAAGATTCTCTAAAATGGGCCCTGTTACTTTTATGCATAAGGAAATAAATAAATGCTATTAAATGCCATTAAAACTCTAAGAACCCTGGCCTTCATCTGCATACTTTTAGCCTATTTTTAGTGCCCCAAGCTGGGAGCCTTGCTAGTTTGACCCACTCAGGCTGGGGCAAAACCCCCCTCCCATCTACAGCTAAAGACACTCTGACTCCCACCATACTCTGCTGGCTTAATCCAATCAGATTAGCCCCCAAGGCAAGGCAGGGGAGGTAGGAGGGTGGCGTCTGGGGCAGACTCACCAAGGCAGGGTAGGAGGGGTAGCCTCGGCACTTGGCCCACACCAGCTCCAAGGGCTCCAGGTCTCCGCGGTCTTCAAAGGGCAGCAGGAGGCTTCTGCCTGGGGGGTGGGGGAGGGGAGGAGACAGCACCCAAAGGGGACTTGGAATGGTACCCAAAAGGCCTGCCTGTGGCCTCCATTTGACTGGGGCAACCCAGGAATGAGTCACAACATCCCCTCCACCCTTCCTTTTCCCTCTCCTTTCCTTAGAAGTTAGACTGGATCAGGGGTCAGCAAACTAGTTCTGTAAAGGGCCAAATAGTAAATATTTTAGCTTCTGTGGGCAACACGGCCTCTGTTGCAATTACTCAACACTGCTGTTATAGCATGAAAGCAGTCACATACACAATCTATAAATGAATGAGCATGGCTATGTCCCAATAAAACTTTATTTTTTGGACACTGAAATTTGAATTTCATGTAATTTTCACATGTTATGAAATATCATTCTTCTTTTGATTTTCTTTTCAATCATTTTAAAACGTAAAAACCATTCTTGGTCCATGGACCATACAAAAATAGACAATAGGCCATAGTTTACCGACCTCTGAACTAGAACACCTAAGATGGCTTTCCCTGGAAAAATGTAACTGCTTCATCCTCACGGCCTTAGGGAGAAGGGCCAAAATCCAGCTTGGGCAATGCCACATACTGCTCTCTGCACCTCCCTGAGTGGGGAGTCCTCATGATGGAGGCTTCATGGACAAAGATGCCAGGGAAGACATCCTGGTAAAATTACTTGATAACTGAGCTCTTTTCTGACAGGGTCACACCTGGCCACCTAGGTCACCTGGATGCACAGCACTTAGCAGAGCTAAGCGGTCTGCAAGTCCTTCGCATGTCTTCTTTTGTCAGAACCTGATACTGGGTATCCCTGGGGTAGGCATTGCATCTTTTCATCTTACTTTGCTCTGCACTCAATGCACTAGCACATGTGAATGAGTGCTTCACAGATGCTTCTGAACACACAGAAGAACCTCTCTTTCCCTCCCCCCATCTATACACTGGAATGGGCAGGTGACCACACTCAACCAAAGAAAAAAGTCCAAATCTAACAGAGTGGAAATTGTTATTTCTAAAGAAATATTACTACCTCACTTTTTAAAAAATTTTATTTATTTATTTTTTGTAGAGATAGGATCTCACTATGTTGCCCAGGCTGGTCTCAAACTCCTGGCTTCAAGCAACCCTCCCACTTCGGCTTCCCAAAGTGCTGGTATTACAGGTGTGAGCTACTGTGCTTAACTCTACTTGTAATTTTAAAAAATGCACTAAAATTATAAGATACTATTTTGCACCTATTGAATCAATAGCAGTAACAATAAAAAGATAAAATCCAATACCAAAGAGGTAGACTGAGTAGAAACTGGTGCAATCACATACTACTAATGCAACTGCAGACCAAACCCATCCTAATGGAATGTAATTTGGCAGTATGTCTGAAGAGCCATTTAAAAAATGTATGAACCACCTGTTCCAGTAAATTCCTTCTCTGGGAATTTATTCTAAGAAAAATAACTTTCAAGATGAATAAAAGGATTTTAAACAAAAATATGGGTTCACTACATTACATATAATGTTAAAAGCTGGAAACAACCCAAATGCCTAACAATAGAATGGTTAAGTAAATTATAATGCATTGTTAGATACATTGTTCCAATAACATGAGATATATAAAGATTATGTGTCAACATGAAGAAAGTACAAAAAAAATTGAAAACAGTAGAATACAAAAGTACATGTGTTTGGATCAGCATTTTGTTAAAAATGTGCCTAAAATAAACAGAAGGCAACACAGAGAAATGAAGACAATCATGTTATGGTGATGGAACTACGGGAGGTCAATATCCTTTGGCATCATTTTAATAAGCATGTGGTTTTAAAAGTATGAATAAGATGTCACCACCAGAAGCACAAAGTGTGCCAATCCACTCCTGGCTTTGTGTGAGATGCTGTACAAATTCATCTTGACATGAGCCCGGCCTTTTGGGCACTGACAATTACAGAAAGCAATGAAACACACAGGCATGCATCCATCAACACACATACGAGAAAGAAACTGATGCTAAGGGAAAATAAAGTAGTTGGGTAAAGGAAAGAAGGAAGAGAAGCCCTGCAGCCTGTGTGTTAAATGGAAACTTCAAAGACAGGGCATCCAGGGAGCACACACCCCTGTACAGCAGGGCTGGACAGAGGTGAGCTCAGAGAACAGCCTGCTCTGTACCTGTCCCACCTGAGCACCACCCCAGGCCTCTCCCCCAGGTCCTGCCCTGCCCTTTATTCCCTTTGTCCAAGGAGACAAGGCCCACAAAACTACAGGGTTATGTATGTGCAAGATTCAGTGATACAGGCTATCACTGATAACGTTTGTGAATGGGGACAGGCAGTATCCATGAAAATTACAAACATACACTTCCTTAAATTCAGTAATTCCACTTCTATGGATAGGCTCCCTATGGATATAAAATAATCGATACATAAGGTTGCTCACTGCAACACTGGTTACAATAATAAATGAAAACAATCTAAAAGTCCATCTTTGGAGGACTGGCTAAGCAAATGATGGCATTCCTATATAATGGGACACTGGGAAGCCAATAAAAAGCACAGAAGGATTTCCAAGATATATTACTAGCTGGAAAAAAGGAATGGTTTAGAGGAACATGTGCATATTAGGCTTCTCTACTCACTCTCTTAATTATTCATGCAAGTTTTGGCTTGTATACATATGGATTACCTCTGGAAATATATAAAAGAAAATGCTAGCAGTTGATGTTCCAGGGAGGGAAGTGCTAGCTTTCATTATACACTCTTTTGTACATTTTTGATTTTTATTACTATGGGCATGTATAACCTATTCAAATTTAAGATGCAATTAAAAGAAAAAAAAAAAAAGAGTATGATTGGCCTGGGAGAGGGCCATCTCCCTGCCCAAGGGCCCAAGAGTTTGGGGGAGCTCAGGGACTGGCTGCCTGGTACAGAGCCCCAGCAGTGCAGCAGCCTGAAGAGCTGGCTCCTCAGAAGGCCTGGCCCCCTCAGCTCTGCCTGAACACTGCTCCTCACCTGAGCCATTGTAGTCAGAGTCTCCGTTCACACCTTCCAGGAAGGGCACTCGAGACAGGGCTGGCTTCCCACGGCTGCGTTTGGGGGGCGTCAGACCACTGCACACAGAGCAGGGAGAGAGGGGTGAAATGAGCAATTTCAATGACTAAAACGCCCACTCCCCTTCTCCCTTCTACCCTCTCTGACAGGAGTGGAGCTACAAAAACTCTTCAGGGAGGACAGTCCTCACCTTCCCCTAAAAACTCACACTAACCCATGTTTTTGACTGCATAGTTCCCATGAGGTTTTGAGGAACCATTTCATCTACATGGAAGGACTGAACCTGGAAGGAGTTGCTCGTTCCCTGCTCAGGAACCTTGGACTTCATCCAAAGGAAAGGTCACACCAGTCATCTGTCAATCCTTCCAGAGTCTAAGCAGCCTTGCCATGACAGGGGCCATCTTACATCTGCCCAGAATTCTTTGCTCTGGTTCAAATTGTGTCTTCTTTAGAAACCAATTTAATTTTGAGATTCAAAAATTTGCCTCTTTGCCAAATTTTCTAAAGTGGACATGTCATACTTCCTTAATTAGAAAAGACATTTTTAAATTGGAAAAAAAAATGCACTTCTCACTTCCAAATGGTTTATGTGTGAATTTTTTCTTGGACAGAGAGAAGTGGATTTTTTAAAGTAAAAAGTGGGCTGGGTGTGGTGGCTCACGCCTGTAATCCCAGCACTTTAGGAGGCCCAGCTGGGCAGATCAGGAGGTCAGAAGATCAAGACCATCCTGGCCAACATGGCGAAACCTAATCTCTACTAAAAATACAAAAATTAGCTGGCCGTGGTGGCACGTGCCTGTACTCCCAGCTACTTAGGAGGCTGAGGCAGGAGAATCACTTGAACCTGGGAGTTGGAGGTTGCAGTGACCCAAGATGGCGCCACTGTACTCCAGCCTGGCGACAGAGCGAGACTCCATCTCAAAAAAAAAAAAAGAAATTTTTTTCATGGCTATTTCAAAGAGGCAAAATATATATTACACAAAGACTAAAAAGTGATAAGCAAAAATTAGAATAGCAATACCAAAGCAATGTTGTAACTGAAGCCCACCCACGCATCAGTATTTTCAAATTGTTCCCCATGCAGTTCTAATGTATACTATAGCTTCTGGGCAAAAATGATATGGCTAGGGCTTTTTTCCATCCAAACTTCAAAAAATATTACTCCTATATAACTTTAATTTTTTTTACTAATAAAATGCTTAAAGAATAGGTCGTCAATCTGCAGAAAAGCAGAAATGCTTAAAGAAACCCCTGGTGGGCTAAGAAGCAGCCAGGAGTAGGGACTGGTTAGAGAGTAGGGTACTCCTGTTTTACTGAATCAGAACTGACTTTATCAGGACTGTATGCTAAGAAAACTTTGCTTAACTAAAACTCAATGAATCATGATTTTTCAGTAACCAGTAGTTAAGTTGGTAGTTTTTATTGCTAGTCAAACTAGGAACTGTTTGGAAAAAAACAAAAAATACCCAGTTTACATTTAGGATTTAGTTCCCACTTACCCTACAAAAATCTGCCAACATATTAGAGACATTGAGTCCTTGTACAAATGTAAAGTGCTAGTAATTTTATCAGGAAAGCCTCTCAAAGTTCACATCAAGATGAGAAAAAGAAAAACAAATCAAAGTTCACATCAAGAATCTGGGGAGACATCTTCAAATACAACAGAAGAGAGCACAGCAAAGCAGTTAAGAAATTAAACTCTTGGAGCCTATCTGGGTTCAAAACCCAGCTCTTTTTAACAGTTCTGTAACCTTCAGCAAGTTACTTAACTTCTCTGAGGCTTACACTCCCCATGTGTTGTTGTAAAGATTAATGAATGAACACACATAAAGCTCTGAGTACAGCACATACCATGCATTCAATAAATAGCAGCTGTAGTTATTGTCATACGAAGGGTAGTAAATTTTAATGTCTTACTTAAAGTATTACAAACTGCTAATACTGTACTATAGAATGATGAGCTCTCAGAAGGATGAGCTCAATAAAATAGGATGCAACACCAAAAATAGGTCTGTATGTTCCTGATTTGTAGAAAAAAGCACAACTGACTCAATCATGGCCTGCATTTCAGCCCTTTCTCCAAGTTACCCAGGCCTAAGGAGACAACCCAACCTACAATTACCTTATTTACTGATTTAACATCCATATCCATGAGAACAGACACTTTAGAAGATAATCTTCATGACAAGAGGCACCTTAGTGCTTAGAACAGTACCTGGCAAGTGCTTAGAACAGTACCTGGCACACAGTAGGTGTTCAGTTATCAATATTTGAATGAGTGACCTATAGAAAGCATGTGTAGCACCAACCTGCTCAGAAAATCGTCAGAAAAGATAAACCAAGGGGCAAGTGAAAAAGGAGGTGTGGGGGATGGGTTAGTGACCAGTTCTTTCAAGATTATTTCTAATTCTGGGATTATATGATTCTGGTCTAATAAATAAGGTCTTCCCTTATGTACTTATTACCACAGTATAGGGGGAAAAAGAAAAACAACGCTTGCAGTTGAAGCCCTTGAATCTCCTATTTGAAACCCTGAAATACTAATACACACTTCCTCCAAGGGGCCCCAGATAAATCAAGGGCATTGCACTTGAGTTCTGCAGAAAGGCAAACACGCCACCTGAATCAGCAGGCTAACCAGAGCCTGGCCCTGCTTGCTCTTATGGCTCATAGCTGAAAAGAATGCCCTTCATAGAAGAAGGGGCCAACACACATTCCACATTTAGTCAAAAGCTAAAAAAGGATAGTTTGATGGGTCCAGTCCTACCCTGACCCCAACAAATTGGGCTTCCAGGTACCTTATCTTTGAAAGGAGTCAGGAACTTCAACCCAGGTCCAGGACAGAAGCATCCTGTAAGATTATGAAATCTCTTTCTCTTTTCTGTGCCTGATAACTTTTTTCCATCTACTTTCCCTATATCTCTGGAGGCTGCAATAGGAAGCTAGGGCAACTTTGAGAGTTGGCTGAGGGTAGGGGAATCACAAAGAAACCACAGCAGGGAACCAGTCCAGGCCAACGAGTAGCTGGGGACCCCCTCAGCCCTACCAGTAGTCCCACAGCCCAGGCAGACTGAATGCCTAAAAGAATACATGCCCAGTCTGCCTTGGAAGCACTTCAAATACAAATACATAGTCTTCTGGTGCTGCCCTGGGACCTTTGCTCCCCTACTCTGAACCTAAGATCCATTCAGCAGCCATATGGTGGGGTCATGATATTAGCCTTCAGGACAAGTCACTTTTCCTTTGTGGCACTAAGGATTTCTCATTTCTAAGAGTCCCCCCCAGCCCGCGCCCTGGTGTCTTGCAGAACACAGAACACAGAACAGGGGCTCCATAAACTCTTGGGCCTGGAATAAACTTTAAGATTCTGGTCTGAGAAATCCTCCCTTCAGATAAAAGAATGGGAAGAAGTCCATCCCTTTTCAGCTCAAGGATAGTAGAAGAGCTTTGGGACCTTTGTCTGAATAAAAGGCAATTCCAGGCCAGACACGGTGGCTCACACCTGTAATTCCAGCACTTTGGGAGGCTGCGGCAGGCAGATCACTTGAGGTCAGGAGTTCAAGACCAGCCTGGCCAACATGGTGAAACCTCATCTCTACTAAAAATACAAAAATTAGTTGGGCATGGTGGCATGTGCCTGTACTCCCAGCTACTCAGGAGGCTGAGGCAGGAGAATCACTTGAACCCAGGAGGCGGAGGTTGCAGTGAGCCGAGATTGGGCCACTCTACTCCAACCCGGGTGGCAGAGCCAGAGTCCGTCTCACAAGAAAAAAAAAAAAAGGCAATTCTAAATTTCCTACTTGGTCATTTCATATACCTACACCACACCTCTCTAAAGAGGCTATGACACCCCAAAAGGCAAAGAGCAAAACCAAGTCTTTAACAGGCTGGGTTGTCTACGTATGTGCGTAGGGGCAGCAGGGGACTTTGGCTCAAATGTTAATTTCACTGAGCAATACGAGATTTAGCTTTCCCTATCCTCTAGAGTCCAAATTCAGTCACACAAACCCTGTAAAGCATCAGCACTACTCTTCCTCTCTCAGATCAGACCTGAGAGTCAAGGGTCACCCTGTTTCCTAGGAAATCCCAGAGTTACAGATAAAAGGCCTCAGGAAATAGCAGGAGTTGGGGGAGAGAAAAAGGTAAGCAGAAAGAGGTTCAACCTGTAGCTGAATGGAGAGTAAAAGGAGGGGTGGCAGAGCTGCTGACAAAGCTTTGGGAAATGTGTTCTTACCTGCAAGCTTCAAATGCCAGTCCACCACTGAGACCCAAACTACATTCCGAGTCAGACCCGCTTTCGGTGTGTTTTCCAAAGCCGTTGGTCATGCCTGCCAAGGACACACACAGTGAGTCTGAGTGCAGAAATCCCCCTTCCCAACACATGCTACAGGGTGAGGCAGCCACCTCAGGAGGGCTCAGTGAGGAGTGGAGAGGATGGCTATTCCTTTCCCTGTGAGAAATGGGTCTTGGGTGATAAAGAAGATATGATCAAGACAAAAGTTTGGGGGGAAATATTGCTGGCTAGGGCAAGGAGCAGACACTGCAATTTCCTTCCCATCCTTCTGCTTTTACTTTAAGGAAACCATAGCACACAGCTCACTCAGCTACTGTCATTTGGCTACACAGGGAGATACTAAGACTTCTCCCACCCTGGCTTGCTCACAAGTCCCTGGATTTGCTTCTAATTTCAAATCTCAATTATCAGGTAATCTCTGCCTTTTTCAGGAGCCCACCCACCTTGCCTCTTCAGATAAACACTCACATAACCTATGCATCACATAGCTGGCAATAGCTAGTTTGATTCTTTGGGGGTGATGTCAAGAGAGACTAGAGAAGGATAAGGGCCCTTTATCAACCATACCCTGAGATACCTCGCAGGGCTAATCCAAATTGAGGATTGGGGGTACTCTTCAGCAGAACTAAAGCAGCCCAGAATTTCCTGGGAGGGAGAGTCAGAACCTGGGATTCTAGGCTGGGCTCTGAAACACAGATTCCTTTTCTCTTTCTTTGAGGTCTCTTGACCTCTCCTTTTGTGAAGTGAAGATAATACCTTACTTACTTACTATTCAGTATGTATGAGAGAAGGTCTGTTTACAGTGGGGAGTCCTTCAGAGCCGAATGAAGGCTGTTTGGTCATCCCAGGTATGTGACCTTGAAGTGAAGGCTTCTACTCTCCTATCTATCCACATTTATTTTTCTATTTTTTTGAGATAGGGTCTCGCTGTTGCCCAGGCTGGAGTGCAGTGGTGTAAACAAGGCTCACTGGGGCCTCAATAGCCTGGGTTCCAGTGATCCCCTGCCTCAACCTCCTCAGTAGCTGTGACCACAGGCATGCACCCTATGCGCAGCTAACTTTTTAACTTTGTAGAAACCGGGTCTTGCCATATTGCTCAGGCTGGTCTCGAGCTCCTGGGCTCAAGTAATCCTTCTGCCTCAGCCTCCCAAAGTGCTGGGATTACAGGCATGAGCCACTGTGCCTGGCCTTTATCTAATTGCCAACCACACTAAAAGTTCTATAATTCTAACAGCTGAGCCAAGAGGTGTGCAGAGATGGACCAGACACCTGATTCGAAAGCTGTAAATTACAGACACCTTAACTAGAAAACTGTGAGGCAAGTCCCTTCTATAAGAACAGGTGTCTGAGCCACAATGTCTATCCCGTGACCTGGTTCTGCCTCTAACATTATTACCACAATTTAAATCACTGAAGCCATCTGTGTCTTGGGTGCCTCACTTACAAAGGATCAACACCTCTTTTTGTGAGATTCAACTAAGATTGTATAGAAGTATTCCTGAGTGCCAGGCAATTGGGATGGTGAGAGAGAGACAGGATTCTAGCAGTATCTCCAAGCAACAGGCCCCCTCAGGTTGGATGGGCCTCATGTACAGTTACTTCCCAATAGCAGGATCTCTCATTCTTTTAATGCAGTGTTCTCAGCACTGTATGGCTAAGCCTGATTCAGCTGAGAGAGGATGACAGTAACTGCTACCATCTACTGCTATATGCCAAGTGCTTTATAAAGGGTATTTCTAGTTCTTAGAACCCTGCAAAGGTACGTATCAGAAACCCCCTATTAGGAATAAGGAAACAGGCTCAGAGAAGTTAACTAATTTTCCTGTGGTTACGCAGCCAGTAAGAAATTGGGGATTTGAGCACAGGTATGCCTAACTTCAGGCCTTAGGCTCTTGCCTCTATATACCAACTTACTCCTCTGACACAGAAAAGTTTCGGCCAGATGAGATGGGAAGGTATTGTTGAAAACAAAATGTCAGGCAAGAAGACAGAAAAGCAAGTGCTGGCCACACAGTCCAAAGTCACCACATAAAAGTACATGAGGCACACAAAGAGCAAAAGCCAAGAGCAGCCCTCCCTGCCAAGAAAGTGGGTCTTCCCTAACCCACCAAGACCTAAGTACTCTGCCCGGCTTCAAAGTCCTTCACATTCAGTCCCATCTTACCCATCCAGTCTTGGCTCCTGATGCTCTGGGAAGCCCCTCTCTAAGCTGTCCCTCACAGAGATTCTGTCCTCCTCCTTGTTCCCACAGACCCAGGCCTGAGGCCTTCATAACCCTTCCTTGCCAGTCTGCCCTCATCCCACAGGGCCAGCTCAGGCCAACTCCTACAGCTCAAATTCCCTGAACACCTCTAGCAATGCTACCTCTCACCTGACAAATAACAACATACTGTTCACCACTGTGATTTCTCTACATTTTGAGAGACTCATTTGCCCAATGGCCTGTGAACCTTCCAGAGCTGGAATTAAGTCTGACTTATTTTATTACTTCCCCACACCTACTCATGACTAGCTCTTGCTCTTGCTGGATGTATATTAAGAACACTTTAGGCAGGGCGCGGTGGCTCACGCCTGTAATCCCATCACTTTGGGAGGCTGAGGCGGGTAAATCACTTGGGGTAAGGTGACCAGCCTGGCCAACAGGTGAAACCCTATCTCCACTTAAAAAAAAAAAAAAAAAAAAAAAGAATTCTCTTTAGTGATGGAACCTCCATTATCTACCTCTATCACCACCTCACCCCACTCCAACCCCTCTGCTGCAGCCAAACTGGTTCCCTCACTGTTCCTCAGACATGCAGGCATGTTCCCACCTCCAGAGCCTGTGTACTTTCTAGTCTATCTTTTTGGAATGTTCTTCCCCTAGACATACAAATAGCTCATGCCTTCAATTCCTTCAGATCTTTACTCAAACGTTACCTCTTTAGAAGACCTGGCCACCATCTCTAAGACCACCCTAGAATTCCTTCCCTGCTAGATCTTTCTCCAAAGCTTCTAATACAAGATACAGTTTATTCATTTGCTTTTAATGTATTCCCCCATAAGAGAGGAGATTTTTGTCTGTTTTGTTCATTGATTTTTTCCCCCAATGCCTAGAATGGTGCCTGACACAAATATTTGATGAATTAACTGAAATGAAGGTAGGAATCATTTTACTTTATACAACACTGCTTTACCCTCAGGGCCAATGAGAGTCCCAGACACAATCTGGCTCTCTGGAAAATACCTGCTCAAAGCCTATTTCCCCTGGCTGCTACTCACATGCCAGGCCCAACTGTGAGCTATGGTGCCCTCAATGCTACTATTGCTGTCCAATGGGGCCATTAGAGAGATGGCCAATTGGGGAAGGTGCTGATTGGCAAGGCAAAGCAGAAAAGCAGATGCGAAGTAGCAAGAGAAGTCACAGGCAGGGTCACCTGTCTCTTCCTCCTGCTGGGGGGACCTCTCCCCTTCGCTCTCACTACAGCTCCCGCTCCTTGGCCGCTTCCGGGAGTGGCGCTCATCCTCGATGCTGGCTGGAGAGGCAGGAGAGCCTGCCACACCATGGTCCTCGCCATTCTCCAGGGCCCTGTCTGGGCTTCTCTGTAGCTTAACCCCATTCTTGGCCTTCTTGAAGAGGACTGATGTGCGGCGACCCACACCACTAAGTGGGGTACCGCCCGGGGTGTCAGGGGCCATGAGGGATAGTCTGTTGATGCCATTGTCACTGAGCAAACGTTGCAAAGGCTCACTCCCTAGCTGCAGCGGTGATTTTTCCAAGAGCTCATCTTCTTCCACCTTTCTGGGCTTTAGGAACCGGCTTGGAGGTTTGCTATCATTGATGGGTTTCAGAGTTGGGGGCTCCGGCGGGGATTCTTGCTCAGACAAGGAAGGTGCAGGCCCAGTGGGCTCCAGGGTTGGTGGAGGAGGCAGTTTGGAGTCATCTATTAGAAAAAAAGAGAACCTGCTTGAACATTTTAGAAAGAGTCTGCTCCTACAGGCTAGATACTGACACTGATAACCAAGGACCAAAAGCATGGGCTGTTATAAGGCTTGAGATGCATTCAAGGTCTTAGATCTGAAGCAAAGAGAAAGGAGGATTAGGTTTGTTTTTTTTCAGAGACAGGATCTTGCCCTGTTGAGCAGGCTGGAGTGCAGTGGTCTGATCACAGAGCACTGCAACTGCAAACTCCTGGGCTCAAGTGATGATCCTGCCTCAGCCTCCAAAGTAGCTAGATCTACAAGTACACACCACCACGCCTGGCTAATTTTTTAAAAAAAGTTTTGTAGAAACAGAGTCTTAGTATGTTACCCAGGCTGGTCTCAAACTCCTGGCCTCAAACAATCCCCCTGCCTCTGCCTCCCAAAGTGCTGGGATCACAGCGATGAGCCACTATACCCATCCCCAGAAGAAGTAAGTTTTATCTACACTAGTAGTTCTCAACCCTGGCTATGTACAAGAATCACATAGGAAGTTTCTTAAAAATTTCAGTGCCTAGGCTCCATCCCATACCAACTGAAACCAAATTTGTAAAGATAGGCTATTTGTTTTTTAAAGCTTACCAGGTGAGTCTAATGAAGTGAGGATTGCAAACCATTGCTCTACACCCAAGAAAGTCACATGCTTAATCAATAAATAGGTAAGTCTCAGCTTGACAGATTAGGTATCTACAATTCTCACTGGACTCAAGAGTTTTCTCATCTGTCCATCGATTTCATTTCACATCACCCAAGTGACAGCAAGTACAGCATGCAGAAAAAGTTCAAAAATGTGAAAAACAGAGACCAAGTAAGTTAAATCAGTGGTTGCCAAACATGTCTGCTCACCTACCACCTTGAAACTTTTAAAAATGGAGACTTCCAAGCCAAAGCCCAGACATCCCTAACTGAATCTATGGGACGTGAGGCTACGACTGTTTTTTTTTTTTTTTTTAATTTTCTAGGCGATGCTGTTGGCCTACTGGGCACAACTCTGCACTGCCACAGCCCCAGAAGTAGGGATACAAGTGGCATGCTGACTGTCACATGGTGAGTCCAGAGGAATCACAACGGACACAAAGCCCTCTGATGTCAAATGTGATCTCTCAACCACGTCCCCATTCTCTGCCAACCTGAAATAAAATGGGCCGTTACCTACAATCTGGGCCCCTATCCATTGGAAGTAACTTCCAACCTTTTGAACTGTGTGTGACAGGCTCTCCCAACCTGTAGGCTCAGATCCAAAGGCAGGTATGAGGGAGACAATTCCATCCCCAATGAAGGGGAAGAATGAGAAGCAGCTTAGCTTATAACGTTCCTGGGTTTCTGAGAATCACTTCCCCAGCTGTCTTTTCTTCTTTTTTGTCTTTTCTCAAGATTAAGAAAATCTGTGGAAACCAACTATCTTTTATAGTCTGGCCTCTCTACTTGAGATGGGCCTATAGATTCAGCCAAATGGGGTAAAAACCATGAGGTGGCTCAAAAGCCCGGGGTCTTTCCTTCTCTGCTATCCCCTCACATCCCAACCTAACCTGCTCTAAGAGTCTCTCCACATGACCATACAAGGTAGGCTGATATTTAACTGGTATGTACAATACGGCTGTATCAGGTGCAAAATACTGACATACTTAATTGGCTAATAAACAGCTGCTGGGCTGCAGCACCTGAAACTCCCCACAATCCAGCAACTAAATATCCACATCAGAGGCCTTTGGGAGCCCACTCCAATACAACAGCCAACATTTACTGAGATGGTTAAATTTTGGTCTCTATTGATTGTTAAATATTTTGAACATCATCCGTGCGTATACATGGAAATGTGACCCTTCCAAGGGCTTTTGCTTGCCCATAAGTGTCAGATCTAAACTCAGAAAGGATACCCCATTATTAGATTTCAGCTTAGCCTTTATCCCTCTTTACCCTCCAACCCCCTGCCTGCCTGTGACTATCTCTCACCTCTGTCCCCATCGTCTTCTGGCTCCTCCTGCAAGGCCTGCTCCAGCACAGCTGCATCCCCCTGGGGCCCTGCTGGCAGCTCCCCATTGGATACTGTCTTGTTCAGTGATGGTGGCTGTGGTGGTGGTGGCTGTGCCAGCTTCTGCCGAAGGGCATTGATCTCCCGGCGTAGCAGGCGGACACGGCGGGTGCGGGCCCCACTGGACCGCATGGCGCTCACCAGGTCCAGTTTCTCCAGCAGCTCCTTCAGCTGCACCTCTGGGGACAAATGGGCCCGGTTCTCTGGGATGAGGATGTTGTCCACTGCCAGGGAGAAGGGAGGACAGAAGGGGCTGAAGGACCTGCCCAGCACAGGGCAAGAGAAAGGGGCCGAATCCTTCGGATGCAAAACTCTCTCTTGGAATGCCTGGGCCAGCAGCTTCCAGCAGCGTCACTGTGGGCCTTGGCCCTGCAACACCACTGCCCAGAAGGCAGCCACAGGGACAAGGTCAGAATCTGGGAAACGTCTGCAGGAAGCAGTTCACAGTCACGATTATGGGCTCCATGGAGCAGGCATGAGGCAGCTTGGCAATACCCTGGCCTGAGTGACTGGCTGCTGCCATCGAGAAGCAGAGAGCAGAGACAGGCAGCGTGTGGGGCTCAGAGGCAATTCCATTTTTCTGGTCCTCCACCTGCAATCTTCTGAATGAGCCAGACACACACCAGCAATGCACTCTCCCTGTCCCATGCTCCAATGCCATACAGAGGAGATCCAAGAAAGGAAGACCTCTGATGAGGCTTTAAGCTTTTCAAACAGACCACTAGTACCTGATTCCCCTTTTCTACCACTTAAGAAGTGCTGAGTGCGTTAGTTAAACTTTAACCCTTAGAACTATTCTAGCCACAAAGGTATACCTCAGTCTGTGCTCACCCTCAGCTTTGCTCCTGGAGTCTACCTATAGCCCCAAAGACCACCCTGATCCCTCACTCTGTAGACTCTGTTACTATGCCTCCTCCTGGCCCCTCTCCTCCCCACCCATCCAGGCCTCTCACCGTCTTCCCAGGAGAAGCGGTAAAAGTCTTCCAGTTTGGGTGACTCGGGCAGGTGAGTGCCCCTCTCGGGGTCATAGCCGATGTTCTCTGCCTGCCGCCGGGCATGCCGTAGGATGGCCCCTCCCAGGTCCCGCAGGCGGACAGCTGCTCGGTGGAAAATTGTGTCTTTAGCATTATACTTCATGCAGTTGGTAACTATAAGGTTAAAGTCCTCCTCAAACTCCTCCAAGGTGCGGTACAGGTGGGACTCCAGCTTCCGCCTCATAGTAGAAAAATCCATTGGCTTGGATATGAATTCCAGGTAATCTGGAACCTAAACATATAAAACCTGTACAATTACAACAACCATTTACTAGCCAAACAGGCACACCCTTCACCAATACTCTTGGCCTCCTCGGTTTCTGATTTGGCCAAGCCAGGCTAACTCAAGAGTCCTATGGTCCTGGCCCACCCTGGCCTGCTGAACCCTCATCAAGGGCAAATCTACTAGCTTTGCCAGACCCACCCTCCTACCCCTGGTTTTGTACACCCTGTGGCCCAACTCCTTCCTACCCTACTCAGACCGTGTTCCAGTTCAGGAAGAATTTACTACTTGGAAAGTGGGGGGAACTTGCCTCACTCAAGTTGACTGGTTCTGCGAAGATGTGTGCAGGATCCTTCTCCTGCAGCAGGTCCAGTGTTGTTCTCAACAGAACATTGAATGGCATCAACTCCAGCTCCATGGCAGCCTGCTGGACTTTGACCTGTGGGGAAGGTGGGGTGAGATCAGATCAGGGCATCCCCTGCAAAACTGTGCTGAAACTTTTTCGTGATAGCTTGACTTTTACCAACCATGTACAACAAATTTTCATAGAATATTAAGCTGACCAGTATGAGGAGCTATCACCCAACCTTCAGCCTAGGAATAATGATACCAACAGCTACTATTTTATGATTGTTTCCTATGTACCAGACACCATACTAAAATTTACAGTAACAATAATAATTATCATTACAATTACAATAATTAACACTTCTATAGCCCTTACTAAATGCCAGGTAATGTTCTAAGCATTTTATGTAAAATAAATGAGTATATGAGGTAGGAACAGATGAGGAATTTTACAAAGAGGAAACTAAGGCACAGAACGACTAAGTAACTGGCCTAAAGTCATAGCTAATAAGGAACGGAGTTGGAATTCAGTACCAGACAGTGGTTCCACAGTGAGTGCTCTTGACCATTATGCCACACTAACTCTGTACTTGTATAACCTCTATTAATCATCACGATAACCCTGAAACAGAAATTATTATCCCCATTTTACAAATATAGATCAGAACAAGGATCACCAAGGACTAAAAGAAAAAAAATACAAATTAAAAAAATATATATACGGAATCTGAGGATTAGAGAGAGCATGATGCAAGAGTTATTACTCTAAGGTTATCTGGCTAGAAAAGAATAGAGATAGGATTTGAACCCAAGTCTGACTAGTCCAAGGGACATAATGATGATATAAAATGTGCTTGAACCAGAATTTCCCATTCAGTGTGCTGAGGTACTGATTCCATCAGCCCTTGGAGCATCTGGGTCAGCATGGGGTCACCAGGGCCTCCAAGCTTGCCCCCGCAAGTGGCAAGTAGCTTCATATATTTACAATACTATGCTGTACAAATGCTATTTTCTACATATGCTCTAATGTGAAAAGTTGGGAAGCCACAAATTAAGACTACAGAAAATTCCCACCTTTTGGCTATATCAAAACAGGCCTGCCTACTTCCCCAGGACCAGGGCCTTTTTCTCTCTCTCATTTCTCTAAACCAGAGATGAGATAAAAAGTTCAGCTGTGGGATCATGCCTGGGATAGCACAGACATTTTGAACCCTTGAAGAAGGTCCTGAGATGTCCTCCATGGCCATTCATGGTAAATATGGCATGAGCTGCCCAGGCTATGAGGAGGAAACTCAGGCTACTGGCCTGCTAGAAAAGGGGTTGTGCTAAGGCTGAACAAAGAATTAGAATTTGGAGAAAGAAAAAGAAACATCTTTTTTCTCCCCCCCCCTTTTTATGGAGAACAGGTCTTGCTTTGTTGGCCAGGTTCGTCTCAAACTCCTGGACTCAACCTATCCTCCTGCTTCTGCTTCCCTAAGTGCTGGGATTACAGGCATGAGCCACTGTGCCCGGCAAGAAAGGAACATCTTTAACCCGGGCCTCTGAAGCACGTAAGCGACAGCTGCTATTCCTAGCCCAGAGAGAACAGTTTTGGCTTTTCATCTACTCAATTAATAGTATTTGCTCTCTGCCATGTGCAGTAGACACTGCAGGGAAGCAAAAAATTGATAATAATAATAATGACAGCAGCTGACACTTCTCTGTCACTATGTGCCAGGCACTGTTCTAAACTCTTTACATAGACAAAGTCTTCTAATCCTCAAAACAACCTTATGCTGTAGGCTCTATAATTACCCCCATATTCCAGGTGAGAAAACCGATGTATTAAGCAATTAAAGAACTTGCTTAATGTCACACAGGTAGTAAGTAGAAGAGGCAGGATTTAAACCCAGGAAGTCTGGTGCCATAGCTCGTGTTCCTAAACCACTATGTTACACTACCTACCTCAACATTTCCTATGCTCAGGGGCTTAAAATCTCCTAGAACGGAGGATAAATAGAAAATTTATATGATTCAAGATCATAAGTGTTTAAGAGTCAAGTGGGAACCCTCAGAAGTTCCCAGGCCAGAGGCTTTCAACTGATGATGCCCATTAGAATGGCCTAAGAAGCTTTCCAAAATCCTCAAGGCCTGGCTCCCTCTGAGACTTCCCGAATCAGAAATTCCAGGGACGGGCCCAGGCATATATACGATATTAAGCTTATGCTTGAGGCCACCAGGAGCTGAAACCCAAAATATAGAAACCATCAGTAGCACCACAGCTAATACAAAGTAGGCAGCTCTTGGAGCCTACAATCCTGGGTAGGGAGGGGAGAAAGAAAGCTAGCATAAGGCAGGGGCTCCAAGATTTCCCAATACTAGACTAATAGTGGGAGAAAGTGACCTTGAACTAGGGCTCTAGGGCTGGGGGCTCCTCCTTACCTGCTCCCGTTTGAGCTTCTCTCTCTTCCGAATCAGCTCAATCAGCAGCCGTGCCCGCTCCAAGTCATGCCGGAGCTTCTGCCAATACTTCAGCTCTTCCTTCACTGCACTTGTCTTCTCATCTTGCTCTCGCTGCAGGAAGGAAGAGAAGAGGGACTAGGAATCTCCTTCTTGCAAAAGTCCTCTCCCTGTTCACACCCCCTGGGGCTGCAGCAGGTAAAAGTCTTGTCCCCTTCCTTGACCCACAGTTCCAAGAGCCCTTCCACCCTTCTCTACCCCATGCCTTCCTCCTGAGTTGCCCCAGTATTATAGCACTGTTTCTTCATTATAAAGCAATAACCTTTGCTGGAGTAGGATCTGGGACTGCTTCCCCCTACCCCCACGTATACCAGAGAGCAGCTATGGCCCTTTGGGTCAGAAAGAATTTCATAAGAAAACTGACCTCAGGGGTGAAAAGAATTTCACCCTAGAGCTTTCACTTGGCTAGAAAACAAAGTGAGGTTCTTACCATAAGCTTGAACATACTTTGGTAAAACAACAACAAACAAATTATGATTCCTGCCCTAGAAAAGATTACAGTTGGAGTCAGGGGAAGGGAAGAGACCTAGAGCATGAAGCACAAGGGCATATTAGCATAAAGATAATAAAAACTAATAATATAAATGCTAAGAGGATACAAAATAGAAGATCTGAGTAGGTGGAGGTTAGATCAGAGAAGCTTCCTGGTAAAGAATCTAACTAGAGTTTTACATATAGGTAGGGGACAGACATGGATGGACAAAGTAGTAAGGAAGGTCTCTCCTGGAACCAAAGGGATGAAAGGGGTAGAAATGTAGAGGCACAATTAGTGATTCTTTGCTTAGTAAGCAAAACAGGCTGGCCAGAACAGAGATGCTGGAGAACTACAAAAGTCAAGGAGAATCCAGGATACAGCTAATAAGAAGCTTCAAATGTAAGGCAAAAGAGCCTTAACTTCGCCTGCCTAGAAAGAGGAGTATACTCTGGAAGAGGAAGTAAGAGAATGGAAGAGCAGGACATTGCTCACCTAGGCCTTGCTCCTCTCCATAGTCAGACATTCCTGCCCCAAAGCCAAGCTTATAAAATCAAGAACTAGGCCTTTCCCCAAAGGACAGATCCCCACCAATGTACCTGCCAAGCACACCTGCCCAGATGTAGGCAGCACCCTCCGTCTACAACCTCTTGGCCATGGAGGATCCCAACAGCATGTGAATAAGAAACTACCAGTTGTAGAGCAAAGAAAGAATTAGAGGCTAGAGATCACCTAGAAAGCTATTGCTGAGATTAAGACGGCATGGATGAGCAGGAGAGCTGCAGAATGAAGACAAAAAACCATGTTGAGAAAGCCCCCAAAGCAGCTTAAGGGATGATTAACAGTGGCCCATTAGGGAGTAAAGAGTCAAAAGTAACTCCAAGGTGGGGAACCCTTGATATGAGTCAGGAGGGAGAGGAGAGCCATAATGATGGGGAAATAAGTTTATTGAGAGGAAAAAAGATAATTAATGTCCAATATTTGAGTTACAAGTTAACCACATCCACATGGAAACGTCCCTGAGGGACTGATGGCAGAAAAAAGGGATGAGGACGAGACAAAAAGTCTGGAGCTGCTATTATACAGTTATTGTCAATGATGAGAGTGGACATGTTCTCTAAGCAAACAAGCAGATAACAGAGCCACTGGGAATGTTACCATTAAAGAGCAAGAAGTGGGATCAGCATAGGGTACGGTCAGAGAGGTAGAAGCCACAGGAAATGGTATCACAGAGAAGCTCTTAGACAAAGTGATTTGCGGTGTCAAATGCAGCCCAATGATTAATCAGGTGAGAATATAAGGAAAGACTTCCTGGGACAAGGTAGCTGATGTTTTAGGGGAGGCTTCAGTGAAGCAGGTGGACCAAAAGGTTCAAGGGGGCCAGACACAGGCTTATACTTCAGGAGTTTAGTTACAAAAGGCAAAAGTGAGATCAGACAGAATGCAGAAGGCACCAGACTCACATAAAGCTTTGCTTCATCTCTGGAGCAGCAGTGTGGGAACACTTAAAGGCAGAAGGAATAGAACAGGTAAAGGGGGGAGAAAGAACTAAATAGTTCAAATAAGGGAAATTAGGAGCAGAAAACATTAAAACATGCAGCAACTCCAGTTGCTGATGGCTAACAGCCACTACAATTGGACAGGCTGTGTGCTACAACTTAGAGCATAAATTTGTGTATTTACTATGAAACATTTTTTGGCAGATGGCAGTATAATGTCTTGAGGAAAGGGTGCCTTTTCCTAATTAACACAATGTGGCCACCCTGGCTCTCATTCAGCCTACTTCTCGTTTTCTGCCACATCTAGAGGATTTTCCCCACATATATGGAAAGCTGGGCGGGCTCTCCACTCTCCCCTAGAATTCTCTACAAAGTCAAGCCTCATCCATTCAGAAGGAGCTGCTTGACGATCTGTGTAGTGCTGGGGGTTGTTCCTGGGATGGGCCACCCAGACAGGTAGGCAAAGGCTCCATGGAGGGATCAAGGAGGGATGCCAGCCCCACCCCAACCACCATTCCTTTTCCTTCACTCTCCAACTCCCTCTACCAGTCTCAAATCACCACTGCACCTACCTGCTCAGCATTTCTTTGGGACTGCAGATGGGAGTGCAGGCGCCGGATAAGAGGGACACCATTCCGTGCCTGCCGCTTCAACAGCCAATAGTTGTGAAGCCGCTGCATAAACTGGTTTTTCCTCTGAAAGGAGAGACCACTACAGATCTTGTTCAACCTTAAGTAGAGGCACATGGAAGTGAAAGACAGGGTCAGTAGGCAGCCCAGATTATAGCCCATGCATCCTATCCAGACCCTGGTTCATTTCTGAACCTTATACAGGAAGACAGAATAAAATGGCCAAATACCTCACCTCAGAGAAAAGCTTGAAAAGGACAGTAAAGTTAAGCAGCTCAGATTCAGCATGAGGTATTTCATTTGCTTTTCCACCTCTTGCCTTGCAGTCCTAATCCTCCAAAAGAACCCTCTCCCAGAACCCCGTTTCCTATGGTCCTAGACTTCTTCGTTCCAGGTATGGACTGAGAAACAAGCCTATGCCTCAATACCCCTACCCTCCTCTTATAAAAGCAGTGAAAGGGAACAGGAACTGGGGTTAATGTGGCCACTATTTCCTGCCTTCTGCGGCTGAGAGTCCCATCAAACCAGGGAGTAGCCCACAACCAGGTTGAGCCCAATGCAACCCCTTAGAGTTGTTTGACCTCTGGTTTTTCATGGTATAAACCTCAGCAGCCTAAAAATGTTGTTTAATTTTGAACCAAATGAAAAAAAAAATTGGATCTAAAGATGTAAGAGGATGGGAAATGTGAAAATGCAGCTGGCTAAACTACTCAAAAGTCTTAAGGTCAGGGTTTAAGCCAGTAACTCCTTGGGGGAGGAAAAGGGGTACGAGAGGAACTAATGCAAGCCTATAATATCTGTCTTTAATATCCATATTGCAAGGTGGGTATCATTATTCCCATGTCACAAAAGATGGAAAGGCAGCATAGGAACAGAAGCTGAATAAACTGTCAAAATAACTAATGCAGCTAATAAGATGGTGGATCTGCGTTGGACCTGAATCCACGATCTCTCTGCTATACCATGGTATATCCCCAGACTGGTTATCCACAGGGTAAGCAAGGCCTCAGTGCTCCTGTGATGTTTCCTCTCCTTTTTTCTCTTCATGCCACTCCATTGAAACAAAGATAAGCACAGCTAAACAAGTTGAAACCTTAGAAGGATGGGCATGTTGGGCACGACATTGCTCACCTAGGCCTTGCTCCTCTCCACAGTTAGACATTCCTGCCCCAAAGCCAAGCTTATAAAATCAAGAACTAGGCCTTTCCCCAAAGGAGAGATCCCGACCAATGTCCATGCCAAGCACACCTGCCCAGATGTAGGCAGCACCCTCCGTCTACAACCTCTTGGCCATGGAGGATCCCAACAGCATTTGTGCAGGTAGGGAAAAGAATAGTAATGATAAAATAGCAGCAGCAGCAGCAGCCACCATTTATTGAGCACTTACTATTTGCCAGACACTGTGCTAAGTGCTTTACTTATATTATCTCATTTATTTCTCACAACAGCTCTATGTGGTGGGTTCATTTACAAATAAACTAAGGCTTAGCACAGTTAAACAACTTGCCAAAGGTCACACAGGAACTAAGTGATAGAAATGGGTTTCAAATGTCAGTTTGTCTGGTTCTTAGTCAGCAAGCTCTGCTGGCCCCAGCAAGAGGCGTCTAGAACAACCTACATGTCAACCAAATATTCTAGCCTCAGGGTAAAACCTCCCTACAGATGGGAACTAAGCATCCACCCACTTACCTCAGGAAAAAGAATAACCTAGAACAGCTCTGTGACTAGAAAACACATTCAGAGTTACTGAAATTCTAACTTGGGTAATAGCTGGCACTAAGAGCCTCCCCCTTCCGATCTTGCACTTATGTCTTCTTCCCAGCCTGGCAAGTCTGGTTGCCTATTCATAGCTCTCATACAACTCTTTCCCCAGCACTCCTTTCTCTCTACGCTTCTCATCAAGAGAGATGGACTACAGGAATGCAACCTAGAGGCATCATGAGACCCAGCTCTTGTGGTATAGGGTCTGTTACTTTCCACCTGGTTCCATCCCTTAGAACAGGACATGGCATGTATTAAGTGCTCAATAAATAAATCATTGAATGAATAAATGAGTGAACAACTTTACCTCCCGTGTTCGCAGTTTCTTCATCTGGGGGTGTGGGAGAAGGTGCAAGGACTACATCAGATGAACAATCTCCAAGACTCTTTCCTGCTCTAACAGTGTATACTGTTTAATGAACACCACCCAAGATAAGCCTCTGCTAGGAAATCTTCCCTATTCTCTTGCTTCTCTGCTAAGCTCCCATCACTCCAATGGCTCCAGATACCTCTCTGATATTTTAAAACAGGCACCATGGGCTCTCTACAGACTCAATGGGGGTCCACAGAGCTTAGCTACACAGCTGAACTGAATGATCCTCTTATCCCTAAATCTAAAGCTTCAAGAGGAGGAATACCATGTTCTCTCCACACCACCACCCCCTCATACCCAGGACAGAACTTGCTGGACAGCAGATGGCCATGCCAATCCTCTGAAACAGTGGTTCTTCACTGGGTAATTAGTTCTACCCTCCCCAAGCGTTTTTGAAAACACGCGTGAAGAGTGTTTGAGGTTGTCACAAAGACCAGGCAATGGGTGAGAGGATGCAACTGGCATTTACAAAGACCAGGGATACTAAACATCTAGAAATATACAGGACAGTTCTAATAATGAAGAATTATCCTGTCCAAAATGTCACTTAGTGCCCCTATTGAAAAATACTGTCTAAGATATCCTATTACCTGAGTTTCTAAGTAACTTAAGTGTTTTACTTCACTTTGAAATAAAGGAAATACATTACTCTGAGGGCACAATCAAAACCACAAACCAGGCCAGGTGAGCCTGGGTCAAAAAAAAAAGTTTAAATTTGGGGAAGAGAATAGTGTCCAACTGTGTTTAGGGAAGGCCTAGCACAGGGCCAACACCAACCCAAGCAAGAAACCATGAGTCCCTAAGGAGCCCTTCTGGGCATGCTTACCTGTAAGAGGGTATCTGTGGCACAGTGACCAGGGGGAAAGTGGAGGGTGTGTCTTGGCCTGCTTCCTCTGGCTCCTTCTTGATCTTCTGCTTCAAACTCATCTTGTTCTTCTTGGGCACTCCCTTGAGGGGGCCACTCACCCCGCCTTGGCCTTCCTGCTCCTCTTCCTCCACTTCTTCCTCTTCTTCCTCCTCTCCATCACCCACCTTTAGCCCTTCCTCATCGCCAGTCTCACTGAGGCTTCTAGGGGAGTCGCCCTTCCTACGAGCAGTGGCAGTACTTGGTGGCGAGTGGGCCTCACAGTAGGCAGTCTTGCGCACTGTAAAGATGGTGCCATTGAGGCTGGTTTCGCGCATGGGCTCAATCTTCATGAAGAGCCCAGCCCGCTGTGCACATGTCACGTGGAATGCTGTGTAGCAGTTCACTTTATGGCACTGGATGGCTGCACCTAGCCCTTTCTGCTTGCAGATATAGCAGGTTAGTTTCCAGCGGGCAGGCGGGATATTGTCAATGCCCTCAATAGGTTCCAAGAACACGGTGTTAGCAAAGCAGACTTCAGGGATCCAGATGGCACACACCACATGGGCCCAGTGCCCATCACTGGTCTGTTTGAAGGCGCCACCCTTATTGGGGCAAAGGACGCAATCCACAGGCCGGGAGGGAGACTGCAGGCAGCAGCGGCATAGCCACTGACCCTCAGGGATGTAGGGGACGCCATAGCACTCCTGGTGTACTGCCAGGTTGCAGATGTCACAGAAGAGAATAACGTTGCTATTGTGACATTCATCATCCAGGCACACACAGCAGAAAGCGTCTTCATCGATGAGTGACTGTTGGGCCCCACTGCTGCGACTCTCCAAGTATGACTCTTTCTCAAGCCGGTCTACCAGCAGCTCAAAGGTGTCTGCAGACACCAAACTGTGCCCATCTACTCGCCGCTTTTCATTCACCATGTCCAGCCAGGCAAGGTCCTCCTCATCCATGTCATACTCTACCTCTGCATCCAGGTCTTCAGGTGGCTTCTCAATGTAGCGATAGTAGGCAGCAGGCAGCGGGGGTGCTTCTGGCTGGATGCCTGAGTCCACCATCCGGAAGCTGGGCTGTGGGAGGTGGAAGGAAGTACCAGATGCATGCTTGGAGCAGGATTCCTTCTTTTTGCCCTTGGATGAAGGTTTCTTGGACTTGCCAGGGAACTGAGGCTGTTCACTGTTTTCCTTGTTACTATTGCATTCTGTGATATCCTGGGCAGTTAGCTCATCCTCAGTGATGATTTTGAGTGGGTCATAGATGCTGATACGATGCAGGCGTCCATCAATGTCTACCTCGACAATCCGCTGGGCCTGGGCATATGTTAGGGTCTCCCGGGTGGGTGAGCACTTCAGACTGTAGGGGGACGGGGAACGCCGGCCCTCGGCATTCTGCCGGGACTTCCGACGAGGCTTCCTCATGGCACCTGGGGACTGAGAGGACAGGCCTAAGGAGAGAAGGCCAGGAGACTATGATTTGGATGCCCTTATGCACCCATTCATCCTCCTATATGATCAAGCATCCACCAAGAGGACTGGCTTTTCCCTCTGTCTGAACAACCTGCCCCTCAGGCATCCACATGGCTTGCTCCTTCATCTCCTTTGAGTCACTTCTTCAAGTGAACAACACTACTCAGTGAGACCTTCTCTGACCACTTTATCTAAAATTGCAAATCCTTTTCCTCCACCAGCAATCTACCTTTCATTCTGCTTTATTTTTCCCTTTAATACTCATCATCTTATACCATGCTACATAATTTAACCTACTACTATGTTTATTGTTTCCTTCCTTCCACTAGAATGCAAGCCCCATGAGGGGAAGAATTTTTGTTTGTCTTGTTCACTGCTGTATCCCCAGTTCCTGGAGCAGTGCTTAGCTCCTAAGTAAACACTCAATAAGTATTAGTTGAATGAAAGGAGAAATCAAACACACACGATCCCTGCCCTCAAGGAGCCCTGTCTAACTGAAAAGACAGAAAAGTAAACAGATTATTACAGTGTAACATGGGGAAAGATCTAAATGTTCTAATCATGTACATAAAGCTGTGCAACAGCTAACTACGGAAAAGCCATGAGTAAGTAGTTAAGGATTTAGAAAAGAAAACAAGAACAGCATCCACTGTTAAGCTCTGTACTGAACAATGGGCCCCGTCAGAGGATCAAAAGTCACAGGTCTAGAGTCTTCTCCCAATACATCTTACCACGATCAGAAACCCTACTCCTTGACCCTGCCTAGAGGTGAAGGGGTGAAGGCGTCTGAAATGCCTATAACACATGGTCTAAGGGCTTCAAACTACAGTATGCAGGGTATTCCCTACAAAAGGCAGCATCCAGGACAGCAGTCCCCAACCTTTTTGGCACTAGGGACTGGTTTCATGGAAGACAATTTTTCCACAGATGAGGGTGGGTGGTGAACACTGTTCCACCTCAGATCATCAGGCATTAGTCAGATTCTCATAAGGAGCATGCAACCTAGATCCCTCACATGCGCAGTTCACAGTAGGGTTCCTGCTCCTATGAGAATCAATGCAGCCGCTGATCTGACAGGAGGCAGAGCCCAGGTGGTAATGCTTGCTTGCCCGCCACTCACCTCTTGCTGTACCACTTGGTTCTCAACAGGCCACAGTCTGCGGCCTGGGGGTTGGGGACCCCTGATCCAGGATACACCAACTAGTACATTTTAAGGCAGAAACAAACCCTAGAAGCTCTGAGAGTGGCTCCAAGAGATCTCTGAAGTTGTAGTGGCCTGTCTAGGACCTTCATTCACCTAAGGCCAAGATGATCTGGGCAGTAACTGAGGTAAACTCTCAATGCATTCTGCTACCTCAAAAGTCTCTCCTAGAACACTTATATCTAGTCTATCCTTGTACAGCCAAGAGAAAGTCCTAGTTTCCCACATCATTCTCTGGATGACAAGCTCATAAGGAGCTGTGGTAGGCAATTACCAAGGCTGTCACCACCAGGAGAGACCTTTGGGGATACAGGGCCCCATGGTGTGGGCAGACTTGGAAGGATATGAACAGGGAGAAGATTTCAAAGAGAAAAACAATTCATCACCTTGGTTGCAGGGTCTACCATCTATATAAAGTAGGGACGGTGATGATAAAAGCACTTTTTCCAAACTACAAAGTCCTCTTAATATTTCTCACAACTACTTTAGAAGATGGTGTACCTACTATGATCTACACAGAAGCTCAGAAAGATGTCACTCAACCTAAAGTGAGTAAGTGATAAAGCTACAATTTGAACCCAGATCTTCCAATGCTCAATTCCTCTCAGTGGGAATTAAGAACACAGAGGTGCTATGGTCTGGTACAAAAAGAGGCTCTGGGGCAATCTAGGTTCTAATCTTGGCCCTCTGTGACCTGGAGAAAGTCCCTTAAGCTCTCTATGCCTCCATACTCCATCAGTAAAATGAGGGTAATACAATCTAGCTCTCAAGGTGCTACTTGTTAATAAGGTATTATTAACATCCGTATTTGAAAGGCCTTCCAATCCCAAAGTGTGACTGAAACAAACAAAAAACCAATTTGGCTGAGGGGCAGTGCCAGGCGGGCTGGCACACCCCATTTGGAGCCAAAGGAAACAGAATCATCGCAGCAATTCTGTCCAGGTTCCAGAGGCCCTTGGCTACTGGATTCCTTAGAAATGCCAAGTCCCTGGGGGCAGACAGGGCCAACAGACCTGCTTCGTCACCCACTCCTCCAAAGGCACCGAGGCCCTAGGAAAGGTGAGAACATCTGCCTCCACACCGAACCCAAACGGCGCAGACAGGCGATGCGGCGCCCCCTTTCATGAAAGCCGCTCCATCTTCTCCCTCCCCACCTGCCACCTCCTCGGCTGCTCAAGCATCTCTCGACCACGCAAGACTCTACATAGACGTGTTTTGTCCCACCCACGCCTCCAGACACCGGGGAGGAACTCTAGAGGGGGAAAGGCTGCTGCTGAGGGAAAAGAAATGAGTTTCGCCCACAAGGAGCTTACAGTCTAGACGAGTTTTTTGGCGGGAGTTTATCAACCTACACAGCCCTTCCCACATACACACCTCCAACACATCTCCAACATCCCCTGTCCCCCAGATTTCCTCTCGGCACCCCCTGACCCTCCGCTCGCCCACCCCACCCAGGTCCCCGAAGAATGAGGATCTTCTGCAATCAAACTGTATCTCCTGCACCCCACACAAGCTACTCAGGAGACAAGGAGGACCCTAGCCAAGGCTCCTGCTCCTTTAAGGGGGCACCTCTTCCAGAAGAATCTTGACCCCTCGGAGAAGAAAGGAGGGAAATAACATCTCCTCAGAGGGGAGGGGGCGAGCGCACCAGAGACAGCCTGACGTGGAGTCCGACCCTCAGACAGAGAAAGCGAGCGCCAGCGAATGAGCGGGGCAGAGAGGCGAGAGCCCATTGGTCGCCTCACCTGCCCGTCAGAGGGACCCAGGGGACCAAGGGACGCTCAAGGGGCGGAACTCTCGTCGGGCCAGGCCAATTGGAAGGCGTGGTGGGGGCGGGGCTTGGCGGCTCGGAATCCAAGGCTTGGGGGGAGACAAGATGGCGGCTGCGGGAGGGGGTCCTCGCTTCTCAGCTCCCCCGCTCACCCGCCTTCTCCTTCCCTCCCGCCGCCCTCGCTCCAGGAGAGAGCTTTCGCACCGCCCCCGCCCTGCTCGGAAAGCCCCCCGCTTCTCCAGTTTCCCCCCGTGCAGTCCCCGGTCCCCGTAGGCCCCGCTGCCCCCGCCCCCGCTCTGTCCGGCCCCGCTGCCACCCCCATTACCTCAGCCGCCTGCCCGGCCCCACCGTTCGGGGCCCCTGGGCGCGGGCGGGCCGGCCGCTGAGCAGGTCGGCGCGGCCCGGGAAGCGGAGCGCGGTCTCCTCCCGCGCCTGCCTCCGTGGCCTCCGCCGTGCCCCCTCCCGGCCCGCGCTGGGGCCCCAGCCCGGCCGCCGCCGCCGCTCCCGGGGGAGGAGGGGGAATGGAGCCGCCGCTGCTGCCGCTGCCGCCACGGAGCCCGGCCGAGGGGAGGGAGGGATCAGCCCCCAGGCAGGATCCGCCCCTCCGGCCTCCCCCCGCCACCTCCACCCCTTCCCTCGCTCCCTCCCTGACTCTGCGGGCTCTCCCGCTGAACAGGAGCGAGAGCGCGAAAGAGGGGGAAACGGGAAAAAAAATCCCCCCGCCCGTGCCCGGCGCGGCGGCGGTCGGGGCGGTGCGGAGAGGAGCGCGGAGGCGCCGCCGCCGCCGCCACGGGGCACCGTCCCCGGCTCGGCCTCACGGTGGCGGTGCGGGCGCGGCAGGGACACCAAGCAGAGACCGGGTCTGCACCCGCAGCGATCCCTGCGCACGACGGCCCTGCCCGCCACGGGGCGAGCCCGACAAGAGGGCTGTGGACGTTCGGGTCTAGTTGCGAGAGACAGGGGTCCCTGACTCTTGAGCGGTCAGTCATTTCCTCCCCAGTCCTTATGGGTGATGTGGCTACGGTCTGGAGCTGCAAGCCCCCTCCCCGAACTAAAGGGCCTCTCCAAAGGTTAAGCCAGGGCAGTCATTGAGGTCAAAACCAGTCTGTAGTTTCTTGGGTGCAGGTGCCTACACGTCTCCCAGAAAGTCGTGTCTCCCCCAATCCCCATGCCCAGGACCTGAGGACAAAGGTCTAGCGATTGTCCGTCCCCTCCCCCAGTGAGGACAGCCGAGAAAGACCTGCCTTTGTTGTGTACAGGTGAGCGTCTTGTTCCGCACCAGACATTCGTTTTTTTTTTAAAAAAAAAAAAAAAAAAAAAAAAAAAAAGATCTGACTTTCCGTTTAAAAAGAGTAAACATAAAAGTTTGACAGTCTACTTAAGTATGCCTGATAGCTGGTCTGTCACTGTGGGCATGGGAAACACTTTAAACCTGACTTGGTTAATTCAGTGCACTAGGCGGCTTTCTAAAAGATGCTTGACAAATGGCAGCATCAGACCAAACTGGCTTTTGTTTTGATCTTAAAGAGAGAGAGAGAGAGGGAGAGAAGGCCTCCATTGCCACCTCCTTTTGCCTATAAACTGGAAAGCTTACCTCCTATGACTGAAGTCTTAAGCACCAAAAATAATGTTGTTTATAAAGGACGTATGGATAAGCTACCTATAAATGTGGAGATCAATGACAGTTTGAAAGTGTTTCCTCTGCCGGCACTTGTGGTGTAGCTGGTGAGACTCAATTTCTTGCTTGGTTCTGATGATCAAGGACATGTATTCTAGAGTCAGGAGGATGAAGGATAAAGTCTTAGGATCCAAGTTTTCTGAATGTTTGAAGTGAACATACTGCTACTTTTGAAGTATAGATGTTTGTTATACTAAGGAATTTAAATATAGAGAGTTCCAAAAGTTTGATTAAGGCAGCTAATTTGTTTCCAAGTAAATAGCATCTTCTGGCAAAGAGATAGTACAAAAATGCTTCTGTTAACCAATTTTTTAAATGCAAGGGGGGTGGCTTGTGGAGCTAAGCACGGGCAGGGCAATGTTTTGAAAGCTGTGAAGATGAAATAGTATGAATTAATGTCAAGTGTTCTGAAGCTTGGGGGAATAATCATTTGGAGGGAAGGTGTGGAAGAAAAAGATGATTAATTGTGGAAGGGAAAGCCCCAGAGGCAATTACAGTACTTTTAGTTAAGGAAAAAAAAGTCTGAAAACTAACAGAAACAATATCGAATTTCTTGTTCTTTTAAAACATGAAATGTAATAATCATTTACACATATGACTAGTAACTTTTATTTCTTGATGGTTGTTCTCAAAATTGATTTAGCACAATTCCCATTCGTGTGATCAGGAGCTATCTTTTTCCACTAAAATGAATGGATAAATACTTTGAGAAAATGCATTGGTTTCCATTTGTAAGTCAAATGATTTAAATGCTGTTGAAAAGACATTAAGTCAGCCTAATGCGTGTTATTTTTTTCAGATTTTTCTGTTTAAAGCTTTATTTAAAGTTTAATAAGGTCTGTTAAGACCTTATTCAACCTAAGTGTTTCTCTTCCATTTTCAACATTTTCAACTTCTACTTTTTTAATGATAGCATTACAGTTGCCCTCACTTTAGTTTTTGACATTTGGAATTGGTTTCTATGAGCATAACTGCACAGGTAACCGGTTCCCTGTTATGGAATATTAAATGTAACATGGAACAATTATATTATTAAAAACAAATTTGGAACATATATCAGAAATCCCAGAGGCACTACATTTAATTCACTTTAATCTTTTGCTATTTTAAACGGTTTAAATTCACTAGTCCCTGACCTTTTCAATAAACCATACAGCAGTTAAATTCAACAAACAGGGGCGCGGGCCTTTAATTCCAAATAGTTGTTTTTAAAAATCATCCAGCTGTAAGTAGAAATCAACTTATTTGGGATAGGAGAAGGTTTTACCATTTAAAACTAAAAGAAACATGAATACAAAAAAAGATCACCTTTTCCCCACTTCTTTCTTTCACACTTCCCCCTCACACTTTTTTTCAGCGTCTCAGGATATCTTTGTTAATGCTTCACTATTGTCATTAGTTTATCAGGCCAAGAAACCTCTCAAGGGTCAGACACAATACCCACTGGATTAATAACATGTGGATGATGAGAAAAAAAATAGGCCTTGACTGATAGTTAAATTATTTTTAATAGAATATTCCTTCCTTAGAAACTTGACTAAAAGGATTCTGAAACCACAGTTGGAAGGAATATTTGAGGTTGGAATCATTGTGATATTTTTACACTAATTAAAATGGTTTAAGAATGTAAAGTTTGCTTAGAAAATGGGAAAAGTTTAGCTAGGTTAACAACAGGTCTTAAATAGAATAACATACCACACCCTGTAGATTTAATTCCATTTATGTATTTCTAAAACATATTCATTGACCACTTAGAGTGTGTTTAATACTGCACAAGTTTCTTAGGAAAATAATGACAAAATCTCAATCTAGAAAGGGACTAATGATCACAAGTATAGATAGAATATATTTTTTCTTGCCTTGAGTAGTGTGCGATCCAGAACAGTAGAAATAAGTGGAAAACACATACAAGAAAAAATAGATAAAGCAGTGAAGAGTATGGAGCCACCATTATTCAAAGAAGGCTTCTTGGAGAATGGGAGATTTCTTTAAGCCAAGTTCTAAATCATGATGGATGTGAATTGGTGAAAAGAGTGTAAAATGTCCTGTCGGACAGTCCAGGCAAAGGGAAAATGTGCAGGGAATAATAAGGAAATTATCCTAGCTGGTATGTATGGGCAGATGATAAGAAAAAGGTTGAATTTGGTAGGAGGTATGGCAAGGGGACAGGGATGATAAAAATAATACCTAACACTTATGTACAAGGTACTGTGCTTAGTGCTTTACATACTTCATTTATTAAAGATCTTTGTTGCACTTAGCAGAAAACCAACTTAAGTGAGTTTAATAAAGAAAATCAACTCTCATAACCAGAAAGCCCAGGGGTGCATCTAGCTATAGACAAGATCAAGTCAAGGGACTCAAATTATGTCATCAGCATAGTGTATCTTGCAATTTCTCAGCCATCCTGAGCCAATAACTGTGGCCAGAGGGACATGCTGCTTGTCATGTATCAACTCCTGAAACCAGAGGGCATGAGCAGGAGAAGATTCTACAAAGAGATAGTAGGTACATGTACAAACTAGGTCCAATATGCACACCATATCTTATTTATCAACTTACTAACTCTATAAAATGTTGTTGTTATCCTCTTTATGTATTGGAGAAAGTAAAACAGGAGATCCAGTAAACCTGGAAGAATTTACTATAGATAATTAGGCATTATGAAAATAAAAAGGCATTAAGCAGAATGATGGAAAATGTGGTAGAGAAAGAGGAAAAGGAAGGGTCAAATCAGATATCAGATGACAAAGCAACTGTTTTGTCTGATTGGACATAAGAATAAAGGAGAAGATTGAAGAAGAATCTAAGTTCAAACTTGGAAGGTTTTCACAGTTTGGTACAATCGTTGCAAATTAAGAGGTGGCAAAGGGTCACTCGGGAGCTCCTATTGGAGGTGGGAACCTGAGGATTGAAGAAATGATGGAATCAGCTCAAGTTCTCTGGAACCTCTTTTGGTCACACTGAAATACCTATTTATTCAATTATTATTTGTGAGCTGCTGGTAAGGTTCTATTTTATGCCTGTAAAGGCCACAAAGGTGAAAAGAGTATGCTTTCAGACTTGAAGGCACTTACATTCTAATCACAGTATAAAGCAAGGGTATTTATAACTGGAACATGCCGCAATATAAGCACTTCAAGAGAGATGCCAACAAAGTGGCAAAGTTTGGAGAAGGGAGTAAGCGCGTCTGTTTGGGTGAAGAGGGAAGGCTCTGTGAAGAAAGTGCTATCTGAGCTCCACCTGGAAGCTCTCCGGTAGGTGTCAGCTAGAAACATGGTGGAGGGAGTGTGGTCCAGGCTGAGCCACCAGCATGAGCAAAAAGAAAGAATGCATCAAAGAATAAAATTTCAACAGATGAGTCTCAAAGATCCAATTGGCTTTTATTAGCTGTTTATGAACTGAGCAACATCCAGTCTACAAAATAGAAAGGAGCTCCTATGAGCTAAACAAGTAGGTGAGTTTTATAGGCAGGAAAAAGTGAAATGAATCAGGAACAATGAGCAAATAGCAGATTGGTCAAGACTATTTTTCTTTATAGGAATATAAATGAAATCTTGTTGGTTTAATGGGATTTGACTGTCATCTCTCTCCTGATTTCTTGAAGGGTCAGATCTTACAGTAAAATACAGGTTTTGGTTTGGTGTCATGGAACCCCTCAGCATGAATGACTCCATTTGGGGTCTGCTGTCTTGTCTTTAACACATGGAATGCCATAAGATTGATTCAGGAAACAGTTACCCATTGACCCAAAAATGAGGGATATGAGAGAGAAGGCTGGTAAGGTAAAGTCAGAGCATGAAGACTGTTGGGTAGGGAGCTAGACATGAAGGGGCAGGAGACCCTGATAATTTTTAGAACTGGGAAATGACTTCAATTTCCCTGCTTTAAGTTCTAGTCAGGCTTGAGTGTGATACAGTGTGGTTTAAATTAGCTATCCAGTATGGCTTGCATTATCCTCTTTGAACTTGAATTCTAGCTAGAACATTTTACCATATACTCAGTGGAATGCTAAACCAAGCAAGCATGAAAGCAAGTAGTATGTGGCAAGTATAAATTGTTCAACTTGATCTAATGTCTTATTTCAACCTTTAGTTAGGATTTCTATTAAATCTTAAACTCTTAACTGTGAGTGAAGCCGGGACACCATAAAATATAATTCCATATTTTAGCAGAAGTACCAACCCTGAAAGTAGCCATCTTCTTGGCATAATTTTACTAAAGGGAGAGAAAATACACAAAAATAATAGCACATAGTAAAGTAGAACCTACATTTTGGCAGGATTTCTGTAAGTGATTTATATGCATATTAAAGTTGAGAAGCAGTGAATTAGAGGATTTTAGAGAATTCCAGGATTAAAATACTCTCTGAGAAAAAGGTAAAGTTAAAGGATTAATATTAGCTTTTGATTACTCAAGAATACCTGTAGTAATAAAATATATGTTTCCATTTATATGAAATTCCGGAAAATGCAGACTGCTCTATGATAGCAGATTGGTGGTTTCCTGGATGTGGAGGGGAGGAGGGACTATAAAGGGCATGAGGAAACTTTTTGGAGTGATAGAAACATTCTGTAAGTTGATTGCAGTGGTGGGGAAACAGGTATATTCCTTTGCCAAAACTTAAACTGTATAGAGTAGCTGTCTTTTATTTTACATAAATTTTACCACAATTAAGTTGATAAAGCATACCTGTTGCAATTTTTAGACGAATCATTAACATTAAAAGAATGAAAAAATGAGGATGCAACTCACAAACTAGTACAGAGGAAAAAAAGAATAAAAAATTCGACCAACCTAAAAGAAGTCAAGGAAAGAAAAGGAAATATAGTAAAGGTGAAACAAATAGAAAACAATGAAATGATGGCAAATTTAAATTCAATTTATAATTTACATTGTACACTGTAGAAAGAGTAGTCCACAATGAGTGGGACATTTCTAGAAAAGTTTAATGATTGGATGGTTAAAATGTCTGGCTTGACTACATGCATTTGTCCCCACTCCCTCCCCTAACTTCAACAATGTTAGTAAAGAATAAAAGAAATCCACAAGACAATGAAATCCACAAGAACAAAGAGAATGAGGGAAAAGAACAGCAGATGAGATTTACTATCTCAAGAAATTGAACTAAAGAAGTACTAGACGTGGGGCCACCAGGAACCAATGAAGACAGGGATGAAGTGTCACACTGAAAACGGAAATTAAAGGGAAACTCTACATACTAAATAATAAGATGCTCCCCCCAGCCCCAATCATCACCATCACATGTCCTTGCCTAGACTGATGAGGAAGGGGAAATCTGGTACAAATTACTGGAATCTGGTGGTCTAGAAGGGGGCTAAGGGGAAATTCCATGAAAACATTTCTAGTCAGTCCATCCTTTTAGTTGAAATAAATGTTTCATAGATCAAAATTCTTAGGGGTCCTGCCTCGTCCCCCAGTCACATTGCAAAACACTGGAAGCCAGGTTTATTTTAGAACTTTGCTGCTGTTTTTGTTTTTTGAGATGGGGTCTGGCTGTGTTGCACAGGGTGGAATGCAGTGGTGTGATCACAGCTCACTGCAGCCTCAACCTCCCAAGCTCAAGCGATCCTCCCACCTCAGCCTCCTGAGTAGCTGGGACTTCAGGGACACAGCATCATGCCTCAATAATTTTTTTTTTTTTAAGAGACAAGGTCTCACTTTGTTGCCTAGGCCGGTCTTGAACTCCTGTGCTCAAGCAGTGCTCCCAACTTGGCCTTCTAACATGCTGGGATTATAGACGTGAGCCCATCCACAGCCAGAACCTTGCTACTTAGATTATTGTCCAAGAACCAATAGTATTGACATCTCCTGGGAGTTGGTTAAAGATGTGGAATTTTAGGGCCCACTCTAGACCTACCAAACCAGAATCTGCATTTTAAGATCTCCCTACATGATTCATGTGCGTATTCAGGTTTGAGAAGCAATGGATTACAGAACGTTAGAGAATTCCGTGATTCCTCTCTGAAGATGGAGAAAAGACATATTTATGAGTACTGGTGATGGAACATCCTCACTAAAACATCCAGCCTGTCACCTTTTGCCTTATGCTGAAGCTCACCTGGTATCAAACATTCCCCACCCCTACCCCAATGCACAGAGTTTTAAACAGCTTTTTAAAAAATTACCTCAACATTGAATAAACAATCAAAAACCAACAGATATATGAGGAAAGTATCATGAAGGTCAGAATCCAAGAAAAAAGAACGGGGAAAACAGACAATATAGAGAACCAAAGAAAACAAACAAAAATCTCTATGAGCCTCAGAGAGTAGCTAGCTAGGGCTAATGGCTCATGCCTAGTAATCCCAGCACTTTGGGAGGCCAGGGTGGGAGAACCGCTTGAGGCCAGGAGTTTAAAACCAGTCTAGGTGACATAGAAATACCCTGTCTTCATTTAAAAAAAAAAAAAAAAAGGCCGGGCGCGGTGGCTCACGCCTGTAATCCCAGCACTTTGGGAGGCCGAGGCGGGCGGATCACAAGGTCAGGAGATCGAGACCATGGTGAAACCCCGTCTCTACTAAAAATAGAAAAAATTAGCCGGGCGCAGTGGCGAGCGCCTGTAGTCCCAGCTACTCGGGAGGCTGAGGCAGGAGAATGGCGTGAACCCGGGAGGCGGAGCTTGCAGTGAGCTGAGATTGCGCCACTGCACTCCAGCCTGGGCGACAGAGCGAGACTCCGTCTCAAAATAAAAAAAAAAAAAAAAAAAAAAAAAAGATACTGGGCGTGGTGGCTCACACCTGTAATCCCAGCACTTTGGGAGACCAAGGTGGGTGGATCACCTGAGATCAGGAGTTCAAGACCAGCCTGGTCAAAATGGCAAAATCTCGTATCTAATAAAAATACAAAAAAATTAGCTTGGCATGGTGGCAGGCACCTGTAATCCCAACTACTTAGGAGGCTAAGGTAGGAGAATTGCTTGAACCAGGGAGGCAGAGGTTGCAGTGAGCAGAGAGAGTGCCACTGCACTCCAGCCTGGGCAACAAAGGAAGACTCCATCTCAAAAAAAAAAAAAGATGGGGAGGCCAGGCTCTGTGGCTCACACCTGTAATCCCAGCACTTTGGGAGGCCGAGGTGAGTGGCTCAGTTGAGCCCAGGAGTTCAAGATCAGCATGGGCAACATAGAGAAACCTCATCTCTACAAAGAAAAAAAAAAAAATAGCCAGGTGTGGTGGCATGTGCCTGTGGTCCCAGCTAGTTGGGAGGCTGAGGCGGGAGGATTGCTTCAGTCCAGGAGGTTGAGGCTGCAGTGAGCCAAGGTTGCACCACTACACTCTGGCCTGGGTGACAGAGACCTCATCTCAAAGAAATAAAGATAGCAAGGGGAGGGGAGAGAGAGAGAGAAAGGGAAGGAAGAAGGAAGAAAGGACAGAAAAGAAGGAGTCAGAAAAGAGCAAATCTTGAATATTAAAAATGTGAAAAAATTTTAAAGTCTGTAATGGAAGAGTTAGAAGGTGAGGTTTAACAACTCTCCCAGAGAGAAAAGGAGATGGAAAATAGGACAGAAAAGAGAATAAAAAAGAGAATTTGAAGATGAATTTAAGAAGCTCAACATTCCATTTACAGTAGTTCTAGAAAGAGATGAGAATTTTTTTTTTTTTTTTTTTTTTTGAGACGGAGTCTCGCTCTGTCGCCCAGGCTGGAGTGCAGTGGCGCAATCTCGGCTCACTGCAAGCTCCGCCTCCCGGGTTCACGCCATTCTCCTACCTCAGCCTCCCGAGTAGCTGGGACTACAGGCGCCCGCCACTGCGCCCGGCTAATTTTTTTCTATTTTTTAGTAGAGACGGGGTTTCACCATGGTCTCGATCTCCTGACCTTGTGATCCGCCCGCCTCGGCCTCCCAAAGTGCTGGGATTACAGGCGTGAGCCACCGCGCCCGGCCTAAGAGATGAGAATTTTTCCCAGAAATGAAGGTGGTGAGTTTCCAGAATGAAAGCCTCCCCCAGTGCTCTGGTACAATAAATGCAGAAATATCTAAACCAAGAACACTAGTGATAGAAAAGGAAAGAATCCAAAAAGTTTTTGGAGAGAGAAAGTAGGTCAGATACAAAGAACTAGGAATCAGAATGGTATCAAGAAGCTATAAGGCAATTAAAAAAACTCTTTCAAATGCTGAGAAACAATGTTTCCAATAGAAAAGTCTATGCCCAGCCAAAATATCAAGTGTGAGAATAGTATAGACATTTTCAAACATTCAAGATTTCACATTTATCTATGCTTTCAGGAAATAACTGCATGACATTTTTCACAAAAAATGAGGTAGAAAAAAAAAACAAGAAAAGTAAAATACATGGGATCCAGGAAATGGCTTTGGATCTGAGTCCCTGCTGAAATCTCATGTCAAATTGTAATCTTCAGTGTTGGAGGTGGGGCCTGGGTGGGAGGTGATTGGACCATGGGGACAGATTTTCTACTTCCCCTTGTTACTGTCATCACAATAATGAGTTCTCATGAGATCTGGTTGTTTAAAAATGTGTGACTCCTGCTTCCACCCTTCCTCCTGCTCCAGCCGTATATAGTGTGGGCTTCCCCTTTGCCTTCCTCCAGGATTGTAAGTTTCCTGAGGCCTCCCCAGAAGCAGGTGCCACCATGTTTCGTGTATAGCCTACAGAACTGTGAGCCAATTAAACCTCATATATATATATACACACACACACACACACATATATATATATAATTAACCAGTTTCAGATATTTCTTTATAGCAATATGAGAATGGACTAATACAGGATTCAGTATAAGAAAGAAGCAAAAGATATCCCCAGGATTATGGATTATGATGAAGGGAAATTCAAGGAAGAGAATTGTGTGGCAGGTCTAAAGTGAAACCATTGGAGTAAGAAGACAAAGGACTCCAGAAACAATCGAAATGGATAGATTAACACATACATTTGACCATATGAGAGGAAGTTTTTCAATATTGATGAAGAGTTTCTGGATGGATTTAATAATGGATACATAGAAAATAAAAATTTTAAATCAGAGAATTACTAATTCCAAGAAAGATAACTCATATTGTTTTAGTCTGTTCTCATGCTGCTGTGAAGAACTGCCCAAGACTGGATAATTTATAAAGGAAAGAGGTTTAGTTGACTCACAGTTCAGCATGGCTGGGGAGGCCTCAGGAAACTTGCAATCATGGCAGAAGGGGAAGCAAACACATCCTTCTTCACATGGCAGCAGCAATAAGTAGAATGGACAAAAGGGGCAAAAGCCCCATATAAAACCATCGGGTACCACGATAACTCACTCACTATCACAAGAACAGCATGAGGGTAACTACCTGATGATTCAGTTACCTCCCACTGGGTCCCTCCCATGACACATGGGGATTATGAGAACTACATGATGAGATTTGAGTGGGGGCACAGCCAGACCATATTACACATGAAAAAGAAATATAGACTGGGTGCAGTGGCTCATGCCGTAATCTCAGCACTTTGTGAGGCTGAGGTGGAAGGATCACTTGAGGCCAGGAGTTTGAAACCAGACTGGGCACCATAGCAAGACCCTATCTCTAATTTTCTTTTTTTTTTTTTGTTTTTAATTAGCCAGCCAGGCCTGGTAGTGCATGCCTGCAGTCTCAGTTTTCTCAGGAGGCTGAGGTGGGAGGATCACTTGAGTCAAGAGTTCAAGGTTACAGTGAGCCAATCTTGTAAGCAGATCCTTCAAGGATGGTAACCAGACCAGGCACATAGTTGGCATCTGGAGACTTGGATTTTAGGCATGTTCTCCACCACTCTAACCGATAAGAGTGACTCCACTGGGAGAGGATTCATGAAAGCCTGGGCCTGGTTTCCTCTGGACTTCACTCCCTGTGTATTTTCCCTTTACTGATTTTGCTCTGTATCCTTTCAATGTGTCACAGTCATGAGTACAGCTGTACACTGAGTCCAGTGATTCCTTCTAGCAAATCACTGGACTTGGGGGCAATCTTGGGGACCCCAACACACATATTTTAATCCAAATATCTCATTAAAATAATAAGGTTAAGTGCAGTGGCTCATACCTGTAATCCTAGTGCTTTGGGAGGCTGAGGCAGGCAGATTGCTTGAGCCTAGGAGTTCGAGACCAACCTGGGCAACATGGTGAAACCTTGTCTCTACAAAAAAAATACAAAAATTAGGCAGGCATGGTGGCATCCACCTGCAGTCCCAGCTACTTGGGAGGCTAAAGTGGGAGGATCGATTGAGTCCAGGAGGTTGAGGCTACAGTGAGCCATGATGGCACCACTGCACTCCAGCTTGGGTGACAGAGTTAGGCCTTGTCTCAGATAAAATAAAACTAAATAAAATAAATAAATAAAACATCAAATAGTGTAGTTACAGGATGTGTGCTTGCAAGTAAAAAAAAATGATTCAACTGATCTAATTTTTTTTTGAAAGGTGGGGTCAAGGCTGGGCTCAGTGGCCCACTCCTGTAATCCCAGCACTTTGGGAGGCTGAGGCAGGCAGATCTTTTGAGGTCAGGAGTTCGAGACCAGCCTGGCCAGCATGGCAAAACCCTATCTCTACTAAAAATACAAAACATTAGAAGGGCATAGTAGTGGGTGCCTGTAATTCCAGCTATTCGAGAGGCTCAGACATGAGAATTGCGTGAACCCAGGAGGCAAGGTTGCAGTGAACCAAAATCATGCCACTGCACTCCAACCTGGGTGACAGTGCAAGACTCTAAGAAAAAAAAAATTTTTTTTAATTAATTCAACCTTTTTGTGCCTCAAGCACAAAAAGAATTTATTGGAAATTCTAGGGTTTAAGGAGGGCTCACAGAATTGACAGAAGACTGGAGGAGGAAGCTAGAAAGCAAATTTTATCCAGCCTGATCATTGCCACTACTGCCTGTAAGTAGTATCTTAAATTTTCTCCTGTTAGTTGTATTGAAAATATGATTTATTTTTGCATATTCATTTTGTATTTAGCCATGTTGCTAACCTTTATTGTTTCTAATAATTTGGCAGGTTAAGAGTTTTCTCTATAGAATTATATATCTGTGAATAATAGTTTCAGTCCTCTCTTTCAAACATTAGACCTTTAATTTCTTTTTCCCCCCAGCTTTACTGAGACGTGAGAAGTAAAAATTGTACATATTTAAGGTATACAATATGGTGTTTTGATATTTGTATACATTGTGAAATGATTACCACAAGCCTCTCTCGGGCTTATTTCACTTAGCATAATGTCCTCCGCATTTGTTCTATCTAGTCAAGTCCAGTGCTGAAGTTCCCACAAAAGTGCCAGCAGAGAAGTTCTTGCAAGGGACTGACCAAACCATCCTGACATGGAGAGAGTAGGGATTCCAAAGAAAGAAGCATTAAATGCCAAAATGATCAGTCTAAAGCACTAATCAGGGGAACTTACGTGCAGAGTGCATCAGCAGTCCTCGTGATGGACAGTGAGAAAAAAGATGTTCTACCTAGGTATGTCAACAAAGAGGTTGGGTTATAAAGCTTATATGGGGGTTTAAGGAGTTTAGCTCAGGGCCAAGGCTATTTTCTACATATTTAGCAATATGTTGATGTTTTCAGTGTTTTGAACAACAACCTAAACAAATATATCAGTTCATGGAGACGTTCAAGGTCCCAGCTTGGGTTCAAGCCTGTAGGAGAAAACATGCAGCTGGCCAGGCCATAGAATGGTCAAGGCACTCTGTCTCTGAGTCAGAACAAAGAAAGAAAGGGGAAACTGGGGACCCTACAAGGTTCATCCATGTTGTCACAAATGACAGCATTTCCTTCTTTAAATTTTTTGAGAGACAATGTCTTACTATGTTGCCCAGGCTGGATTCATCTCCTAGGCTCAAGTGATCCTCCCACCTCAGCCTCTCAAGTAATTAAGACTACAGGTGTGAGCCACAACACCTGGCTATTTTTTTTAAATATTTTGTACAGATGAGGTCTCACTAGGTTGCCAAGACTGAACTCAAACTCCTGAGCTCAAGCAGTCCTCCCACTTCAGCTTCCCAAACTGCTGGGATTCCTGGTGGATTTCCTTCTGTTTAAGGCTGAATAATATTTCATTGTGTGTGTTTATCACATTTTCTTTGTCCATTTATCCATTGATGGAAACTTTGATTTCAAATCTTGGCTATTGTCAGTAGTGTGGCAGTGAATAGTGGAGTGCAGATATATCTTTGACTATGTCCTTTTGTTTCACTTTGAAGAACTTTCCTTAGCATTTGTAAGGCAGGTCTAGTGGTGATGAACTCCCTCAGCTTTTGTTTGTCTGGGAAAGTCTTTATATCTCCTTGATTTGTGAAGAATAGCTTTGCTGGAGTTGGCAGTTTTTATTGTTGTTGTTTTCTTTCAGCACTTTGAATATATCATCTTAGACTCTCCTAGCCTACAGGGTTTCTGCTGGGAAGTTCACTCATAGTGTTATGGAGTTTCTTTGGATGTGACAAGTCTTTTTCTTTTGCTCCTTTCAAAATTCTGTCTTTGGGAATTGGAGTACAATGTGTCTCGGTAAAAATCTCTTTAACTATTTGGGTTTTGGGGGGAATTAATGGACCTGGATGTTCGTTTCCTTCTCCAGATTTGGGAAGCTCTCTCTCATTATTTCTTGAAATATTATTTCTGTTCCTTTATCTTTCTCTTCTTCTGGGAATCCCATAATACATACATTGGTTCACTGGATGGTATCCCACAAGTCCCATGGGCTTTCTTCATTCTTTTCCACTATTTTTTCTTTTTGTTTCCCTGGCTGAATAATTTCAGATGTCCTGTTTTTGAGCTCATAGGTTTTTTTCTTCTGTTTGATGGAATCTGCTATTGAAGGTGTCTATGGAATTTTTTCAGTTCAGTCATTGTGTGTTTCAGCTCCAGAATTTGTTTGGTTCTTTTTATGGTTTCTATCTCTGTTGAACGTCTCACTCATTTTCTTTATGTCTTGTTTTCCTGATTTTGCTTAGTTGTCTGTGTTCTCTTGTAGCTCACTGATCTACTTTAAAATTATTATTTTTAATTTCTTGTCAGGCAGTTCATAGATCTGTTTCTTTAGAGTTAGTTACTATGCTTTATTTTGTTCCTTTGGTGGTGGTGTCATGTTTTCCTGATTATTCTTGATCCTCATTGCCTTGTGTTGATGTCTGTGTATTTGAAAAAGTAGGCGTCTCTTCCAGTCTTTGCACACTGGCTTCAGCAAGGAAAGCCCTCCACCAGTCAGCTTGTCCAGAGATTCTGGGCAGGCCAGCTGGTGGGGTCTATGAGAAGGCTTATTGCTGGAGTCCCTGGACAGCATGGCCTAGTGTCTGAATCAGTGGGCAGGGAGGCCTGGTGCCTGGATCTAAAGGGACCAGCCAGAGACTAGGGTCCACTGGATGTATATGGTATCATTTCTCTCTCTCTCTGTCTCTGTCTCTGTCTCTGTCTTTGTCTCTGTCTCCACCACCCCACTCCAACTTTTAGCACAGTTTTGGATAGAAAAAGTGATAGTATAAATCTTTATCTTGTTACTTATTTTATTTATTTATTTGAGACAGCATCTTGCTCTGCCACCCAGGCTGGAGTGCACTGGTGTGATCACAGCTCATTGCAGCCTTAAACTCCTGGGCTCAAGCAATCCTCCCACCTCAGCGACCTGAGTAGCTGGGACTACAAGTGCATGCCACCACACCTGCCTAAATTTGTGTATTTTTTGTAGAGACAGGGTCTCACTATGTTGCCCAGTCTGGTTTTGAACTCCTGGGCTCAAGCAATCCTCCTGCCTCACCTTCCCACCATGCCCAGCCCTGATTACATAGTTAAGAGGAATGCTTCTGACATTTCCCTATCAAGAATGATGTTTTCTATAAAGGTATGTTAGATACTCTTTAATAAATTAAGGAAAATCATTTCTACTTTTAATTGTTTTATCATCACAAAATGCTTTCTCTGCATCTATTGAGATAATAATTGGTTTTCTCCTTGTGATATTGTGAAGTATATATTTGGTCTTTATTCTTGTTTCCTGACATACAGCCCCTAAAACCCTTGAAATCTCTGGAGGGGATTTTGTGATAAGGGGGTTATAATCATAATTGATAAGGGGATGCTTTGTATGCTAGTAAGATGACTAGTGGCTGTCAGCTCATAGGTAGCTTCAGGATGGGGGCTGGTCACAGGAAAGACCAAGGCATTATTAGAGAATTGGGATATTTAGCCCACCTCCCAACATCCGAGGAGGGGAGAGAAGCTGAAGCTCAAGTTGATCACCAATGGCTAATGATTTAATCAGTCATGTGTATGTAACGAAACTTCCATAAAAACCCAAAAGGACTGGGTTTAGAGAGCTTCCAGATAGGATTCCTGGAAATTGGCAGGCCTGGAGAGAGCATGGAAGCTCCATGCTCCTTCTCTCATACCTCATCCTATGCATCTCTTTCATCTGGTTGTTATCTATATCCTTTGTAATATCTTTTGTAATAAATGGATAAATGTAAGTAAAGTGTTTCCCTGAGCTGAGTGAGCTGTTCTAGCAAATTAATCAAACCCCAGGAGGGAGTCATGGGAATCCTCAATTTATAGCCAATTGGTCAGAAACTCAGGTTGCACAGTGTAAGCACAATCTATGCTTGTAACTTGCATCCAAAGGAGAGGAGTCTTGTGGGACTGATCTCTCAACCTATGGGTATAGAACTCTAGGTAGATAATGTCCGAATCAAATAGAACTAAAAGACACTCAGATGTTATCTGCTGCAGAACTGATTGCTTGCTTGATGTGTGGGTATAAAGCCCCGCACATCTGGAGTCACAGAAGTGTTCTGTGTTGTAAGGATATAGTAGGAGAAACTGAGTTTGTTTTTTTCCATATCAAGTACCCCTTTAATCTGTAATGTGAAGGATTTTTTTTCTAATATTAAACCATTCTCTTAACAATGGAAAATTCTGCTTACAAAAAATATATAATATATATTAAACCATTCTTGCATCCCTGGATTAGCCTGACTTTGTCATTATATATTACCTTTTTAAAATATCTCACTGATTTGGTTTGCGAATACTTTAACATTTTTACATATAGGCTCCAGAGTGAGATTGTCTATAATTTGATTGTTTAGGGAATCAAGTTTTATTTACCTCATAAGTGAGTTGGGCTGATTTTCTCTTTTTCTATTTTCTGTAAGAGTTTTTATAAGATTGGAATAAACTGTTTCTTAAAAAGTTGGTAGAATTCACTGTCTTACTGCGTTTCTGCTGCTGTAACAAAATACCTGACACTGGGTAATTTACGAAGAAAAGAAATTCATTTTCTCACAGTTCTGGAAGCTGGAAAGTCCAAGATCAAGGTGCCAGCAGGTTTGGTGTCTGGTGAGGACCTAGTCTCTGCTTTCAAGTTAGCGCCTTGTTGTTGCCTCCTTCAGGGGATGAACACTATGTCCTCACATGGCAGAAGAGATGAAAGGACAAAAGGAACTGACTAGTTCTTTGGGCCCTTTTATAAAGTCACTAATCCCATTCATGAGGACTCCACTTCATGAATTAATCATTAGCTAAAGGGGTTACCTCTTTGTTTTATTATCCTCCCTGTTTTGACACAGACGAATTACCTACCTCTTAATACTATTATATTGGTGAGACTGCTTCAACATGAAACAACATGAGTTTTAGGGGACATTTGGATCATATAAATTATGTAATCCTGATGGCTTCATTGTAAGAAGATTTTTACTACAATTTCTTTACTGGTCATAGGACTTATTTCTTCTTGAAGTATGTTTTCCTAAGATTTTGTTCATCTAAGTTTTAAAAACTTTTTTTTTTTCATCTATGGTTCATCTGTAGTTATGCCCCCTCTGCATTACTAATATTTTTTTCTCCCTCTCTCTTCTCGCCTCCTCCCGCCCCCTGTAGTTTGTCAATTTTATTAGTTTCTTCCCTATATAACAAGCTTTTGGTATTGATCCCCTCTATCATACTTTTTAAAATTATTTTTTAAAATACCATTTTATTTTGTTTTTATAGATAGTATCTCACTGTGTTATCCAGACTGGACTGAAATTTCTGGGCTCCAATGATCCTCTTGCCTCAGCCTCCCAAGTAGTCAGGACTACAGGTATACACTACTGTGCCTGGCTATTGTATGTTCTTGATTGTTGCTTTAATAATTTTTATATACTTCCTTTTACTTTCTTTGAGTTCATTCTTTATTTTCTACTGTCATCAGTTGGGTGCTTAATTATGTCATTTTCAGGATTTAATTTCCAATATAAGCATATAAGACTATATAAGTTTACCTTGAATTACCACTACTATTTTGTTTCCCAAGTGCTGATACTTAGTATTTTTAATATTGTTCACTTCTAAATAATTTTTACACTTTTATTACAGTTTCATCTTGGACTCAAGTATTGTTTCAGGACTATGTTAAATTTTGAGATAATTATAGATTCACATGCAACTGTAAGAAATATTAGAAAGAGATCCTATGTACACTTTACCCAGTTTATCCCAATTTGTAAAATTTCTCCTAATTGTAAAACTATAGAAAATATCACAATCAAGATATTGACATTAATGAGAAATCAGCTGTTAGTTTTACCAAGGATCCGTTATATGTGATGAATTACTTCTCCGTCACTGCTTTCAAGATTCCCTTTGTCCTTTGCTTTCAACAATTTGACTATAATGTGTCTAGGGGCAAATCTTTTTGAGTTTATCTTATTTTGAGTTTGCTGAACTTCTTAAATGTGTCATGTTTTTCACAAATTTGGGGAGTTTAGGCCTTTTTTTTTCCAGTATTATTTTTAGGTCACTCTCCTGTGCTGCTTTGATTTCCTTTATATGTATGATAGTACACTTCATGGTGTTTCACAGATCTCTGAAGTTCTGTTCATTTTCTTTATTCTTTTTCTCTCTGTTTTTCGTATTGGGGCATCTCAATTGACCTTTCTTCCAGTTTGCTAATACTTCTTTCTGCTAGCTTGAATCTACTATTAAGCTCTTCTAGTGAATTTTTCATTTCAGTTATTGTACTTTTCAGCTCTGGAATTTCTGCTTGGTCCTCGTTTATAGTTTTATCTTTTTATCAATATTTTCTTTATAGTGAGACATTATTCTCATGCTTTTCTTTAGTTCTCTAGATAAAGTTTTCTTTAATTGAAAGTCTTTATACTATCCTATTTAAAGTCTTTGTCTACTAAATCCAACATCAGGGCTTCCTGACAGTTTCTATTCATTGCTTCCCCGACCCAGCCCCCACTGTGTATAGGTTATTTTTCCTGTTTCTTTGCATATCTCATACACTTTTATTTAAAACTGGATGTTTTAAATAATAAAATGTGACAACTCTGGAAATCAGATTCCCCCTCCTCTCCAGAATTTACTGTTGCAATTGCTCTTGCTTCTGTTTGTCTAGTTACTTTCCTAAATTAATTCTGTGAAGTCTGTGTTCTTTATAACGTTTGGCCACTATAGCCTCTGCTTGTTTAGCTTAGTGATCAGGTAATAAATGGACAGATATTTTCTTAAATGCTTTGAATTGATAAGTCTCCCAGGCTTTGCCAAAGGTCTCTGTGTGTGTTGGGGTATATCCGTAAAGCTCTACCACACACTAGACAACTCTGCTTTAGTCTTTACTTCTGCTTGTGCAGAACCTCAAGGTCTGCCAGTGGTTAGAGATTAAGGTCTTCTCAAACCTTTCCTGGGTACACACATAGTTCTGGGCAGGAATACAACCTGTACATGCGTGTGGTCACCTGTATATGCATGTGGTTGTCTACATTTCCAGGAATCTGATTAAGTTTTCCAAACACACTTATAAATTTCTTAATCCAGCTGGGCCCAGTGGCTCATGCTTGTAATCTCAGCACTTTGGGAAGCCAAGGTGGGCAGATAATTTGAAGCCAGGAGTTCGAGACCAGCCTGGTCAACATGGCGAAACCCTGTCTCTACTAAAAATACAGTAATTAGCTGAGTATGGTGGTGCATGCCTGTAATCCCAGCTACTCAGGAGGCTGAGGCAGGAGAATCACTTGAACTCAGGAGGCAGAGGTTTGCAGTGAGCAGAGATCATGCCACTGCACTCCAGCCTGGGCAACAGAGCAAGACTCCATCTCAAAAAAAAAAATCTTATTCCTCAGTTTTTCCTTATAATCTCTTCTTCCCGCAACTGTTATCACCTCAGGCACCCGAGATGTTAAACAGTTGCCACTAATTGTTTTCAATAAATACTCCAAAGAAAAGGCTGTTCACAGTGAATTAACCCTGAGTCAGTTCCAATTAAGACCAACCCTGAGAGCCCCTGTGGTTTCTGGGAAACTGCCAGACAAGTCAAAGATTAACTCATGGAAGATGAGCATTTAGGGGAACTCCAAGCCCATTCTGCCCCCTTCAGTGACTGCTAGGTTGCTGATTTTCCGGGTTACCATGATTGAAGGTTGTTGGTTTCCAAGGCTACTGTGGAACTGCAGAAAGAGGGATGGCAATAGGACAAGTTAAAATGCCAAGTTAAAATGCTCTTCTTATGAGATTTAGCCGTGTGTGTGTGTGTGTGTGTGTGTGTGAGAGAGAGAGAGAAAAAAAAAAAAATGCTCCTCAGACTTTTGTGAACCTTTGGTTAATTTTCAGAATTCTAAAAATATTGATTTTAATAATTTTTTTGCCAGTGCTCTCATTGCTTTTCTGGAGAAATCAGTTTTTGGCAATCCTTACTCCACCATTCTAAATGCAGCTCCAATCTTATTGACATTAATGCAGTCAAGATACAGAACAATTCCATCACCACAAGGATCTCTTCTTGTGTTGTTCTTTTACAGCCACTTGCATTTCCTTCCTATAACTGTCTTAAGCCCTGGCAACCACTAATCTGTTCTCTATTTCTATAATTTTGTTATTTCAAGAATTGTATAAATGGAACCTTGCAGTATATAACCTTTTGGGATTTTTTTTTTTCACTCAGCATCATTCCCTGGAGGTTTATCCAGATTAATGCCTTTTTCAATAATTTGTTACTATTGCTAAGGAATAATCCGTAATATGGATGTACCACTCTTTATTCACCCACTGAAGAACATCTGAGTTGTTTCTAGTTTAAGGATTTACAGATAAAGCTGCTATGAATATTCATATACAAGTTACTAGGTGAATATAAGTCTTTATTTCTCTGAGATAGATGCCTAGGGGTGTAATTGTCATACTTCATTTAGTTTTTTTTTTTTTAAGAAACTGCCAATCTGTTTTTCAATTCAGCTCTACTATTTTACATTCCCACCAGCAATGTATGAATGATTTGGTTTCTCTGCATACTTGCCAGCATTTGATGTTGTCAAAATTTTTTATTTTAACTAGAGAGAGTATATGCTGATATTTTATTGTGGCTTTAATTTGCATTTCCCTAATGGCTAATGATATTAAACATCTTTATATGTGCTCATTTGGCATCTAATTGGATTATTTTTTACTGTTGAGTTTTGAGAGTTCTTTTGAGAGTGTATTCTGGATACTAGTCCTTTGTTGGATATGTGGTTTTCTTCAGTTTTTAGCCTTTCTTTTTATCTTGTCAACAGGGTTTCTGAGAGAGCAACAGTTTTTTAATTTAATTTGTAGAGTCCAATTTATCGATCTCTCCTTTTATGAATTACGTTTTGGTGTCAAATCTAATAAATCGTTGCTAGTGCTAGGTCTCAAATATTTTCTCCAATTTTTTTTCCTAAAAGTTTTGTAATTTTATGCTTTACATATAAGTCTGTGATCTATTTTGAGTTAATATTTGTAGAAAGTATGAGACTTACTTCAAAGTTCATGGATTTTTGTTTGTTTGTTTTGCATATGGATCTTCAACTACTCTAGTGCCATATGTTGGAAAGGCTATCTTTTTGTCATTGAATTGCTTTTGCACCTTTGTCAAAAATCAGTTAGACATTTTTGTGTAGGTCTATTTCTGAGTTCTCTATCCTGTTAGATTGATCTGTATCTCTCCCTCTGCCAGTACCACACAGTCATGATAGGTGTAGCTCTATAAAACTCTTGAAATTGGGAAGACTGGTTCCCCCACTTTATTCTTTTTTCCAAATTATTTTGGCTATTCTAGTTCCTTTGCCTTTTCACATAAATTTGGGAATCATTTTGTGTATTCTACATAAAACCTTGAGGGATTTTAGTAGAAATTTTATTAAGCTTATATATCACTCTGGGGAGTGTTGACATTTTTAGGGGTGTGTTTTTAAATTTCTAAATACATGGAGAGTTTCTTCTTTCTTTTTTTTTTTTTTTTTTTTGAGACGGAGTCTCCCTCTGTCACCCAGGCTGGAGTGCAGTGGTGTGATCTTGGCTCAGTGCACCCTCTACCTCCTGGATTCAAGTGATTCTCGTGTCTCAGCCTCCCACATAGCTGGGATTCCAGGCATACACCACCACACCTGGCTAATTTTTGTATTTTTAGTAGAGACAGGGTTTCACCATGTTGGCCAGGCTGGTCTTGAACTCCTGACCTCAGGTGATTTGCCCACCTCAGCCTCCCAAAGTGCTGGGATTACAGGTGTGAGCCAGCACAGACAGCCTTTTTCTTTATTATTAACATTTCATTTAATTATAGTATCATCAGAGAATGTTATTATTATAGCAGTTATTTGAAATTTGCTGACACTTTATGGACTAGTAGGTATTTAATTTTTATAAATGTTCCACATGTGCTTGAAAAGAATGAATATTCCCTAATTGTTAGATGAGGGGTTCTATTGTGTTCTATTGTGTGATCAAAAACTAATCATGCCAGCCTGGCCAACATAGCGAAACCCCGTCTCTACCAAAAAATACAAAAATTAGCTAAGCATGGTGGCACATGCCTGTAGTCCAGCTACTGGGAAGGCTGAGGTGGAAGAATCACTGGAACCCAGGAGGTAGAGGTTGCAGTGAGCCGAGATCACACCATGGCACTCCAGCCTAGGTGACAGAGTGAGACCCTGCCTCCAAAAACAACGCAAAACAAAACAAAACAAATTAATTGTGTTATTCAAATCTTTTTTATTTTTTTAACCAATTTTTTGCGTACTTGTAAACCCCTGGCATATTTTTAAAATTATATAACAAACTTCTTCCTTCTTAATAATGTTTTTGTCTTAAAATCCATTTTCTCTAATGTTAATATAACTACCCCAGCTTTCTTTTGTTAGTATTTGTCTGAATTAGTCTTTTTCATCTTTTTACTTTCAACCTCTCTGTTGACTTATGTTTTAAGTGAGCCTATTGTACAGTATATTATTGGACTTTGTTTTTATTTCAAATTTAAGTATCTCTGTCCTAAATGGCACTTTTAGGTCATTAACTTTATTGTAATTATGATATATTTGGCCTTATTTCCATCACCTTGCTTTGTGCTTTGTCCCCTTTTCACTATATTCCCCCCCACCACACACATATACACATTTCTTGTCTCATTTTAGATTTTTGCCCTTCCTTCCTTCCTTCCTTCCTTCCTTCCTTCCTTCCTTCCTTCCTTCCTTTCCTCCCTCCCTCCCTGCCTCCTTTCCTCCTTCCCTCCTTCCCCCCTCCTTCGTCCTTTCTTTTCTTTCTTTTGTATATATCTTCTCTCTATTGGTTTGGAAATTATACATTCTAATTTTATTATTTCATAGTTAAAATTTCACCATGCATACTTTAAAATGTCTTGAGCTAGTCAAATCAGTAAGTCTTCTGAACAACATAGTCTCCCTCTGAGGTTCTGAATCTTCAGATTCAATCAATTGCTGATTTAAAATATTTGAAAAAAATTTGGCCAGGTGCGGTGACTCATGCCTGTAATACCAGCACTTTGGGAGGCTGATCACCTGAGGTCAGGAGTTCAAGACCAGCCTGGCCAACATGATGAAACCCCGTTTCTACTAAAAATACAAAAAGTAGCCAGGCATGGTGGCAGGCATCTGTAATCCCAGCTACTTGGGAGACTGAGGTACAAGAATCGTTTGAACCCAGGAGGCAGAGGTTGCAGTGAGCCAAGATCGTACATTCCCGCCTGGGCGACAGAGTGAGACCCTGTTAAAAAAAAAAAGAAATTAGGCCTCAGTAAACCTGATATTTTTAAAAAGAAAAAAAGAAATTGTATAAACACTTTTACATACCAAATATAAATAGTATAAGTGGGGATGAAGAACTTTAAAATTCATTAAAATGTATAAATATATACCCAATGAGGAAAGAAATATGGGTAGAGGTGATAGTCTCTATTCTGTAATTGCTTATGGGACTGTGGTTGATATGTATAAATTTTCCTCTCCATAATTTGTGTCATGTTCCCTTTGCCTTCACAAAAGAACTCAGTAAGTTGGAGTTTCTTACCAAACTCACCTCATAAGAATTACTTCCTTGGTAAATCTGTCCTTACAGGGATATAGCAGTCTTCCATTAACTTTTTCCATTGGATATGGTTGTTTAAGACCTCCTCTAGAATAGCAGACCTGAGTTCTATTAACATTTTCCTATCCTGAGGTCAAGGCTACAGTGAGCCATGAAGGTGCCACTGCACTCCAGCCTGGGTGAGAGAGTGAGACTCTATATCAAAATTTTAAAAAGATTTCCCCATCCCCTCTTTGAAGCAGCAACCTTCTTTCCCACGATGATCAAGATTATTCAGGATCAGTCATCCCAGTCAACATCATGCCCTTCTTTTTTTTTTTGCCTGTCGTATAAGAGCCCCAAATGACCAGCAGTGGAAACATTGCTTTGTCTTCTTATAGAAGCAGTTATCTCTTGGATCCCCAAATGCCAAGTCAGCAGAGCCCCAAGTCATGGAGAGGAGAAGCAATAATTTGATGAGTAATAAACACATTAGACTTAATCGTGAAAGGTACGATCCCACTTCCACCCCATTGTTTCCGTACCTGTATGTTCTAATTACAGGAGAAGCCACACATACACATACATTGGTTCATGATTCAGAACATACAATAGATCCTGCATGCCATTGCCCCATCCTCATGAGGTGTTGTCCCACCTGGCACAATTGGCTCTTCAGCAGGGCATTCTGCTATTCTCTAAGGCAAGCTGCCAGAGTAGGCATGGTGGGAGCATGTGTTACTTACATTCAGACAGCTTATTGTATCTTCAGCTATGGCTGGAGCCTCATTCTGTATTTTATACCTCTTATAGCTTATGTTAAAATGTTGCATAGAATGCCCAACTTCATAGCTAGGTAGCTGAGACAACTCACAGTGGGCAGTTTTGACCTTAGCCCTTGGACTCCCCCAGATTCCCAGAGCAAGGCTAGAGCAATTTTCCAAAGTGAAAAGAATCACTTGCTTATGAGGCAGTGACTTTGCTCCATTACTCTAGGGGCCTCTGCTGTAATTCCTATTGAGACTTGTCACAGATTTCCTATCGCATTCACAATTGCCACTCATTTATGGAACAGCATTGGATCCATTGGCTCTGGCTCATAAATGCTAAGGGAAGGAGCTTCCTATGTACTTCTGCATTATTTCAAGAAACTTCTGGCCCCTCAACTTAGTGTGGTCCATTGTCAAGTGAACACCAGGGTGGGTCTGAGTTTTGGTTAACCAGCTGAGCATATTGTTAGAACTATTCCCTGCTGCTAGCATAATGAGTCCAAAATCGTAAGGACATCCACATCAGTAAATTCAGTCCCAAACTAAAACTATATTCCTCCTTATTTGGTGGGCAGACACAGAATCCAGTTCTGCTATAAAAGGACAATATCCCTATATTTATTTTTGTGTGTAAAGCTTTTCCTAGATTTGACTTGAAATTTTATCTCTAAAAGCTTACTGGGATTTGCCTTTAGTTAGAGAGGATTGTCTTTCTCTTGCAAAGAAAGGGGATAGATGTGTTTTCAAGCAAGGGAGAGACAGCTTCATCAGATAAGGGAGGAGAGAGAGACTGCTTCAGTGAGTAATGAAAGTGGAAGTGAATGTTGAGGCTAAACACAGGAGGGTAATTGAAATGACAATCCCTTCTACCCAAGTCCTAGCACAGACAGCACAGAATATTTTTCTAAAAAGAATAGAACACAGAGTCTGGAGGCAGCTAGTGTGATGTCGGCACCTCACCTAAAGCCCTCCTCATTCTGTAATTTGAGAACTTCATTGTAAAGCAAGATTCCTGCACTTTACCCAAAGCAATACAGGCCTTCCATGGACCTGGTCCTCAGTGAGATGTCTTCTTTTCTATTTTTACAATATGAGTAGAAAACCAAAGATCACCAGACATTGAGAAAGGTCTATAGCATACAATTGGAAAATCAAAATTAAAAAAAAATAGAAAAAAATCTGACACCAGAGACAATTCAGGAAATAGATGAGAAACAACAACAAATAATTCATATTCTCAAAGATACAGCTTTTTTTTTAATTTAAAAAAGAGTTATAATGTGAAACAGTAACGAACAAGAAATAATTCTTGAGAATTAAAAACATGATTGCTGATTTTAGGAAGATGATGGTAGCATAGTTTTTTTAAAGCAGCTTTATTGAGGTATACTTGGTATAAAATAATCTGCATTTGTTTAAAGTATATAATTTATAAGCTTTGACATATATATATATACCCATGAAACCATCACCATAGTCAAGATTATGAACATACAGTTACCTCCAAAAGCTTGCTCCAAAAGTGTGTGATTCCTTTTTTTTTATTCCTCTGCCTCCCTGCCTGGTAACCAATGATATTCAAATGAAATGATATAGTATTACTGTTTTGTCTGGCTTATTTCACTGAGCATAATTATTTTGAGATTCATCCATATCATGGCATGTATCAACAGTTAATTCCTTTTCATCACTTAGTAGTATTCCATTGTATGGTTATACCACAGTTTATTTATGCATTCACCCATGGATGCACATTTGGATTGTTTTCATTTTTTTGACCATTACAAATAAAGCTGCTATGAACGTTCAAGAACAAGTCTTTATGGGCATATGTTTCCTTTCTCTTGGATAAATTCCTATCAGTGGAATGGCTGAATCATATGGCAGGCTTATGCTCAATTTTTTTTCCTTTAAGAAACTTCCAAATTGTTTCCCAAAGCAGTTGTATCATTTTTACATTCCCATCAACAGTGAATGAGAGTTCTAACTTTTCTACATCCTCACCAATACTTGGTATGGACAGTATTGTAAAAAACTTTTTGGGACAGGGTGTCACTGTGTTGCCCAGGCTGGATTGCAGTGGTGCGATCATGGCTCACTGCAGCCTGGACACCTAGGCTCAAGTGATCCTCTGCCTCAGCCTCCTGAATAGCTGGGACTACAGGCATGCACCACCATGCCTGGCTAATTTTTAAAAAATTATTTTTTGTAGAGATAGGGTCTCACTATGTTGCCCAAGGTGGTCTTCAATTCCTGGGCTCAAGCAATCCTCCCACCTTGGCTTCCTAAAGTGCTAGGATTATAGAGGTGGGCCATTACATCTGGGTACTAGTTTTAATGGTTTAAAACAACTTTATTGAGTTGTTATATAACTTACATACCACAAAATCCACCCATTTAAAATATGCAGTTCAGTGACTTTTTAGCATCACAGAGTTGAGCGATCTACATGACTATCTGATTTTAGAATTTTAGAAAAAGCCTCATCCCCATTAGCATTCACTTCCTACTCTGCCGTCTCCCTGACTTCATCTCCCATTCTAGGCAGTCTCTAATCTGCTTTCTGTCTATAGATCTGCCTGTTCTGGACATTTCATGTAATCTGCATCATACAATGTGTGGTCTTTTGTGCCTGGTTCTCTCATGTAGTATACTGTTTTCAAGGCTCATCCATGTTATTGCATGTATCAATACTTCACTCCTGTTTTAAACATTTTTTAAATTTTGAAATTATTATAGATTCACAGAAAATTGCAAAGATAGTACAGAGAGGTCTGGTGTATCCTTCATCCAGTTTCCCCCAGTGGTTACATCTTACATAATTATAGTAGAGTATCAAAACCAGGAATTTGACGTTGGTAAAAATAAAATGGTGTGCACCATTTTATCACATGTATAGATTCATATAACCACCACTTCACTCAACATACAGAACTATCACCATAACACTCTTGCCCATTACTGCCCTGCGCAACATCTCTAAGCCCTAGCAACACTAATCTGATTTTCATCTCTATAATTTTGTCATTTCAAGAATGTTATATAAATGGAATCACACAATGTGTGAGATTGGCATAGTGAATTTCCTCTAGTGTTCAAATAAAGACAGAGTAACTAGATAGTGAAACCAAAACCATGTAGATGATACTTATAAAAAAAAACTAGGTGACAAACCCAGAAAATATCAGGGAGCGGGCCAAAACAACAGCCCCAAACCTCCACAGTATCAGCATCTGTGTGAGAGGAAGCAGAGGAAAGATGGTGTGCCTGGGGGACCTGAGAAAATGAAAACCCCAAAATGTTCCCAAAAAAGTATTACTGGAAAGTGAACTAGGGCATTCTGAGAACAGCCACAGAAACCAGGAGGAGTGGCCGGGCGCGGTGGCTCAAGCCTGTAATCCCAGCACTTTGGGAGGCCGAAACGGGCGGATCACGAGGTCAGGAGATCGAGACCATCCTGGCTAACACGGTGAAACCCCGTCTCTACTAAAAAAAAAAAAAATACAAAAAACTAGCCGGGCTCGGTGGCGGACGCCTGTAGTCCCAGCTACTCGGGAGGCTGAGGCAGGAGAATGGCGTGAACCCGGGAGGCGGAGCTTGCAGTGAGCTGAGATCCGGCCACTGCACTCCAGCCTGGGCGACAGAGCCAGACTCCGTCTCCAAAAAAAAAAGAAACCAGGAAGAGTTCTGCTCATTCCACTAACTGGCAATTGTAAGGCCATCCCCCAAAAAGTTTGAGAAGGCTGTGGAAGTATAGCGCCTTATTCTCACGAGACTGACCTCACAGGACTTCCACATTGAAGAAAAACTGAGGAGTGTAATTAAAATTCAGCAGGACAGGGACAATATCGGGACCAAAGGAAACAAGGAAGAGCAGAACAAAATTTGGAGGGTCAAGGACATAGAGCCAAGAAATCCCAGAAAGTAAGCTGCCATTTATTTGAACAGTACACAAAAACAGAAGAACTAGTAAGCTACCGTTTATTTGAACAGTACACAAAAACAGAAGAAAGAACTCTTTGAGGTTGGAACACCTCATCTGAACCATACTGCCTTCTAAAAGTTTAGAGAAACAAATCTCAGATAAAAATGAGCAGCAGAGGCTGGGTGCAGTGGCCCACGCCTGTAATCTCAGTGCTTTGGGAGGCCAAGGCAGGAAGATCACCTGAGGCCAGGAGTTCAAGACCAGCCTGGGCAACATAGCAAGGCCCTGTCTCTACCAAAAAAAAAAAAACAACTGGGCGTCGTTGCATGCACCTGTAGTCCCAGCTACTTAGGAGGCCTAGGTGGGAGGATTGCTTGAGCCCAGGAGTTCCAGACTACATTGAGCCATGATCTTGCCACTACATTTCAGTCTGGGAGCCTGGGTGACAGAACAAGACTCTGACTCAAAAAAAAAAAAAAAAAAAAAAGAAGAAAAAAAAATGCAACAGAAAGTATCCAGATCAATCTGATACAAAATTATTGTAATAAAAATGGAATAATGTATAGGATAACATGCCTACAACTAATGAACACACGCCAGGATGAGCCTATGCAATAGATCAAAACTGTAACTTGTTACTTTAAAACGAGCTAAAAGACATTCAAATAAAATAATACATGGGATGAAGAAACATTAAATCAGAATTAGAAAAACAGCATGAGTGACAAAATTGAGAAAATAATTAGACATAAAAGATCGTTTCATAAATGAAAACCAAATTAAAAGAAATACAAGTAGAATAAACACAATAGATAATACCTTAATGTGAAAAGAAAGAAAATTTGCACATAAAAAGAAAGATAAAAAGGATTTGAGAGAAAATAGCCAATATTGAAGATCTCTCCTCTTGAAAATAAAGAAGAGCCAACACATATGTAATAAGAGTCCCAGGGTTTTAAAAAATCAGGGAATATGACAAATACTAACAACTATAATTCAACAAAAGCTTTCTGATTAAAAAAAAAAATGATTTAAAGCTACATATTGAAAAAGACTTCTCCATCCTCTTGTGCCTCTTCCAACACATGTTCTGTGCTGCATATTGCTGAATGTTCTGAAATTCTACGATCATGCTTTATTTTTATACCTCTGTGCCATTGCTTAGGTCAGTCCTATGCCTAAAATGTCTTTCACCATTTCTTCACTTGGCACCCTACAATGTATCCTTCAAACTCAATTCCAACATCACTTCTCTACCATGCATTACCTGAGTCCTCTTTCCCCACCCCATCCCCAGTTCTGGGTTACATGCCCTCTTCTGTGCTTTTATAACACTGTGTAAGTATGTTTTCAGAGCTGTGTCTATCATATCTTCACATATAAAACTAATTATGTGCTTATTGACTATGTCCAGTCCCTATCCCTGACTGTAAGTGTTCCAGGTCACAAACCTATCATTTTTTAAAAATCCTCTTTATCTGGCACAATATTTAGCAATCTGCCACTGTAAAATGAGCAAAAGATAATGAATTTTGTATAAGTTACTAGTAGAAAGGTAAAATAGCTCGACTTTCCCATTTGTTATGGTTTAAGAAGGTATGAGAAGAGAGCATCATCCTATTACATTTACACGGCCACTATAATTATATCAGAAAGAGTTTTTGCCCTAATCTAGCAAATAATTATAACATTTTATCAGAAAAAAGTATTAAGTAAAAACACAAAATTGTGATAATATATTCTCGATGATGGAGGAAAATGTATTCATAAGCCAAAAGAATGGATTTTTAAAATTTTTATTTTTTCCATAAGTTATTGGGGTACAGGTGGTATTTGATTACATGAGGAAGTTCTTTAGTAGTGATTGGTAAGATTTTGGTGCACCCATCACCCAAGAACTAACTATACACTGCACCATATTTGTAGTCTTTTATCCTTTGCCCTCCTCCCACTCTTCCCCCCAAGTCCCCACAATCCGTTGTATCATTCTTATACCTTTGCATCCTTGTAGCTTAGCTCCCACATATCAGTGAGAAGATACAATGTTTGATTTTCCATTCCTGAGTTACTTCACTTAGAATAATAATCTCTAGTCTTATCCAGGTCACTGCAAATGCTGTTAATTCAATCTTTTTTATGGCTGAGTAGTATTCCATCATATATATACCACAATTTCTTTATCCACTTGTTGATTGATGGGCATTTGGGTTGGTTCCACAATTTTGCAATTGTGAATTGTGCTGCTATAAACATGTGCGTGCAAGTATCTTTTTTATATAATGACTTCTTTTCCTCTGGGTAGATACCTAGTAGTGGGACTGCTCGATCAAATGGTAGCTCTACTTTTAGTTACTTAAAGAATCTCCACACTGGTTTCCATGGTGACTGTACTAGTTTACATTCCCACCAGCAGTATAAAAGTGTTCCCTGATCACCACCACATCCATGCCAACATCTACTGTGTTTTTTGTTTTGTTTTTTTTTTTTTTATGGCCATTCTTGCGGGAGTAAGATGGTATCACATTGTGGTTTCGATTTGCATTTCCCTGATCATTAGTGATGTTGAGCATTTCTTCAGGTGTTTGTTGGCCATTTGTATATCTTCTTTTGAGAATTGTCTATTCGTGTCCTTAGCCTGCTTTTTGATGAGATTGGTTTTTTTTCTTTTTGCTAATTTGTTGTGTTTGTTGTAGATTCTGGATACTAGTCTTTTGTCAGATGTAGAGATTGTGAAGGATTTCTCCCACTCTATGGGTTGTCTCTTTACTCTGCTGACTCTTTCTTTTGCCATGCAAAACTCTTTAGTTTAATTAAGTCCGAACTATTTATATTTGTTTTTATTGGATTTGCTTTTGGGTTCTTGGTAATGAAATCCTTGCCTGAGCCAATGTCTAGAGGGGTTTTCCCATTGTTATCTTCTAGAATTTTTATAGTTTCAAGTCTTAGATTTAAGTCTTTAATCCATCTTGAGTTGATTTTTGTGTAAGGTGAGAGATGAGGATCCAGTTTCATTCTCCTACATGTGGCTTGCCAATTATCCCAGCACCATTTTTTTTTTTTTTTTTTTTTTGAGACGGAGTCTTGCTCTGTCACCCAGGCTGGAGTGCAGTGACCGGATCTCAGCTCACTGCAAGCTCCACCTCCCGGGTTCACGCCATTCTCCTGCCTCAGCCTCCCGAGTAGCTGGGACTACAGGCGCCGCCACCTCGCCCGGCTAGTTTTTTTGTATTTTTAGTAGAGACGGGGTTTCACCGTGTTTGCCAGGATGGTCTTGATCTCCTGACCTCGTGATCCGCCCATCTCGGCCTCCCAAAGTGCTGGGATTACAGGCTTTGAGCCACCGCGCCCGGCCAAAACCACAGCGTCCCTGGGTGGGCACGAACCCAGCACCATTTGTTGAAAAGGGTGTCCTTTCCCCACTTTATGTTTTTGTTTGTTTTGTCAAAGATCAGTTGACTAAATATTTGGCTTTATTTCTGGGTTCTCAATTCTATTCCATTGGCCTGTATGCCTATTTTAATACCAGTACCACGCTGTTTTGGTGACTATGGCCTTATAGTATAGTTTGAAATCAGGTAGTGTGATGCCTCCAGATTTGTTCTTTTTGCTTAGTCTTGCTTTGGCTATGCAGGCTCTTTCTTGGTTCCATACGAATTTTAGAAATATTTGGCATTGGTGTTTCTTTTCTTTCTCTTACTTTTTTTGTTTTTTGTTTTTTGGAGACAAGGTCTCACTTTGTCACCCAGGCTGGAGTCTGGTGGCACAATTATAGCTCACTGCAATCTCAAACTCCTGGGCTCAAGAGATCCTCCAGCCTCAGCCTCTCAAGTAGCTGGGGACTACAGGCATGTGCCACCACGCTTGGCTAACATTTGTATTTTTTGTAGAGACGGGATCTCCTATCTTGCCCAGACTGGTCTCAAACTCCTGGCCTCAAACATTAGGAGTATGGGTACGAGCCACCTTGCCCAGCCTGACATTGGTGTTTCAAAGGCTTTCACCCTCTGTGTTTGGATCTCTACCTTCTAACACTTAAAAGGGGTCTAGTTAGAGAGCCAGAGACAACATGGAAGAGCCTCTTCCTGTTCATAGTGGTCCATATTTAAAATGACTGAAAGACTCTCATGTCTCATATTTTTTTAAATCTTGAGTCCCTTTGGCTAATACATCCTTTAACAAAGAAGGAATGAGACACATTTGCAGTCATTTTGGTCTAAACTAGCTGATAGAGCAGGCAAATCCATTGTCTGTCTTTATTCCAATAAAAAATGCCACACTGGGATAAACACGAAAGAGTCTGGGGAACCTGGAGAGACCAGTTTGTACTCCAGAATGACACAGTAACATTTAGTTGGCAAGAATTTGTGTTTATTGCCGCAGAAAAAAATGGTTACTCCTCAGCAAGGGTGGAATCAGTTAAAAGAATAAAAACAAAGTTACAGTTTTTTGTATGCCTGAGTTATAATTGCAAGTTTTCTTTAAAACTGTCCCTTTCTTTTGTCTAGTATTCTTCCTGGTCATGTACAGTAATTCACTAAAGGGATTCCTAATGGGAACAATCAATTATGACTGAGAGCTGTTTTCTGTATCATGAGTATCAGCGTTCATATTCTCACACTGTAGTGGTGCTCTTTTTGCTAACATTTGTTCATACTGTTCCAATGTTCTGAACAATGGTACAGCTTCATGACACCTTTCCGAGGGCTGTCTCCTTTTGCCCTGCACTTCATCTTATGTTATCATTACACTCACTTAATTTTGTACCCCTTCTCCAAGATTTATAAAAATGGTAAATATGATTATGTCTGCATTGATTACTAGGAAACCCCACTGAAACATCTCCCTTTAAAGAAGTATCCATTTACCCCTGTGCTTTCAGCCTGAATTTGCTCTCCCCTAATTTGAGTCAGATAACTCTTAAAGTTCATCATTTCCCTAAAAAGTTAAGCATAAAATTACCAAATGACCTAGCAATTATACTCCTAGCTATATTCCAAAAAGAATTTAAAGTAAGTGCTCATATCCTTGTAAACAAATGTTCATAATGGAACTATTCACAATAGCCAACATGTAGAAATAACCCAAATGTCCACTAATGGATAAATGGATAAACAATTTTGTGGTATGTGCATGCAGTGAAATATTATTCAACCTTAAAAAGGAATGAAGGGGTCAGGCACGGTGGCTCACGCCTGTAATCCCAGCGTTTTGGGAGGCTGAAGCTGGTGGATCACTTGAGCTCAGGAGTTTGAGATCAGCCTGGGCAACATGATGAAAACCTGTCTCTACAAAAAATACAAAAATTAGCCATGTGTGGTGCCATACACCCATAGTCCCAGCTACTAGGGAGGCTGAGGTGGGAGGTCCACTTGAGCCTGGGAGGCAGAGGTTGCAGTGAGCTGACATCGTGCCACTGTACTCCAGCCTGATGACAGAGTGAAAACTCTGTCTTAAAAAAAAAAAAAAAAAAAAAAAAAAAAAAGAATGAAGTACTGATACATGCTACAATGTGGATGAACCTTCAAAGTATAATGCTAAGTGAAGCTGGCATTCAAAATTGCATTAGTCCATTTATATGAAATATCCAGAATAGATAAATTCATAGAAAGCTTGGGGGTTGCCAGGGGCTTTAGGTAGGAAGGAATGAGGAGTAGGTGCTTAGAGATTGCAGGATTTATTCTGGAATGATGAAGTGTTTTGGAGCTGAAGAGAGGTGGTGACTGCACAGCATTGTGAATGTACTAAATGCCACTTAATTGTTCACATTATTTATTATTTTTTTATTTTTTTGAGACAGAATCTCGCTCTGTCACCCAGGCTGGAGTGCAGTGGCGCAATCTTGGCACATTGCAACCTCCATCTCCCAGGCGCGAGTGATTCTCCTGCCTCAGCCTTCCAAGTAGCTGGGACTACAGGCGCCTGCCACCCCGCCCAGCTAATTTTTGTATTTTTGGTAGAGACAGGGTTTCGTCATGTTAGCCAGGCTGTTCTTGAACTCCTGACCTCAAGTGACCTGTCCGCCTCGACCTCCCAGCATGCTGGGATCACAGGCGTGAGCCACCGCACCTGGTCTGTATTGTTCACATTAAAATGGTTAATTTTAGGGTCTCACTCTGTCATCCAGGCTGGAGTGTAGTGGTGCAATCTTGGTTCCTCGCAACCTGGACTCAGGCTCAAGCAATTCTCCTGCCTCAGCCTCCCTAGAAGCTGGGACTATAGTTATGCACCACCATCCCTGGCTATTTATTTATTTATTTATTTGTAGAGATAAGGTGTCACCATGTTGCCGTTGCTGGCCTCAAACTCCTAGGCTCAAGAAGTCCTCCTGCCTTGGCCTTCCAAAGTACTGGCATTATAGGTGTGAGCCACTGCACCTGGCAATATATAGATTTGTTCTTATCATAGATCTTAGCAACCTCAGCATATGATTTTTGTTTCTTATTGAGAACTTTCAACTTGTCACTTAAAGGAATAACTTTATGGTATCTCTTTGGCATATCTGAATTATCAGTATTACTACTTTTGCACTTTGGGACCAGTATTGCATAAAATAAGGATTACTTGAACACAAGCACTGAAATGCAGTGATATAATGATATAGTGGTTCAACTGGAAAACCCAAGGGAACCAATTTGAAAACTACTATAAATAATACTATAAATAATAAGAGACTTTAGTCAGGGGACTGATTACAAAATTAATATTTAGGAATCAATAGATTAATAGAAAAAGTCTTACAATAGTAACCAAAAAGATAAAATTTCTAGGAACAAGTTTAACACAAGAAATGTGCAATTTTCTGAGTGACATAAAAGAAGATTTGAACAAATGGAAATGTGTACCTATTGTGTCTTCTGGGTTTGATTTTTTTTTTTCCCCAAAAATAATACTACTCAGTATTTTGGTGAGTATTTGAAGTAAAAGGCATTTGGCAAAATACAGTAAGATGTGATTTGGTGTACACCTCCCTAAGGTCAGGTTGGCAGTATGTGTCAGCGTGTAAAACACACATGCTACATTTTGTGTAACAAAGGAATGAATAAGAATATATAATAGTGTTTGTTTTTATTTGCATAAGTGATGCAGGGCAGGTTCTTGACTTCGCCCAGGAAGGAATTCAAGTTCAAGAGCTAGCCGATGGTAGCAGACAGTTTTATTGAAGCTGTGGCAGGGTTATAGCTCCCTGACTGCTCCTGCAGAGCAGGGCTACGCCACAGGCAGTGTGCTGAGAGTAGCAGCTCAGCGACAGTTCTGCAGTCACAGTTATACCCACTTTAAAGTACATGCAAATTAAGGGGTGAGTTGTTCAGAAATTTGTAGGAAAAGGGTGGTAACTTCTGGGTGCTATCATGGCAGTGGTAAACTGACATGTCAGTGGCACTGGTGGGCGTGTCTTATGAAGAGGTGCTTTTTTAAAAAATTATTTTGAGACAGGGTCTGGCTCTGTTGCCCAGGCTGGAGAGCAATGGTGCTATCTCAGCTCACTGCAAACCCCGCCTCCCGAGCTCAAGCAATCCTCACACCTCAGCCTCCCGAGTAGCTGGGACTACAGGCGGGTGCCACCATACCTGGCTAATTTGTTGTACATTTTGTAGAGATGAAGTTTTACCATGTTGTCCAGGCTGGTCTCGAACTCCTGGGCTCAAACCATTCACCCACCTTGGCCTCTCAAAGTGCTGGGACTACAAGAGTGAGCCACTGTGCCCAGCCTGGAGAGATGCTTTCACCTCTTCCCTGTTTCAGCCAGTCTTCATTGTGGCCTGTAGTAAAGTCCTACCTCCTACCCCGTAAGGAAGCTTAGGAAGTCTTCACAATAAAATAATAGGTAAGGTGTAGGTGGAAATGGGATATGGGGGGCCGAAAAAATTTTTAAAACCCTACCAGAACTAATAAGTGAATTTGAAAAATCTGTCAATTCAAAAGATGATAAATATTGTATTGTTATTATAATTAATAACCTTTGACATTTAAAGCCACCATCTGTAATCTCCAACACTGTGAGAGAGTTGAGACACTGCAATACCAGCAGGTTTTAGCTTCACCTTCCCAATCATACTCAGAAGGCACAATATCCTGTGCAGACCCAAGGTCTTTCTCCACTGCACTCCCCAGATGACTTGTGTGCCGTGATAGCACAGCCAGTACTTTGGAGACTTGAGCAAATGGTGGAGGGAAATGCCAATCAATAATATCGATGATAAATGTTTACCAGATGTCTGATTAATCAATAATGAAGCAAAACAGAAACAGGAACAAAATGAAAGAAAAATTAAGGTAGGGGCAGTGCGTTGCCTGTTAGTGCTTGACTGGTGGCCAGTTATGAGACCTCACGTCTCGCACCCCACCATGTTCAGCTGCAATTATGCTTTAAATTTTTACTCTCTCTGACAATTTCCATTAGTTAATGTTGATGATTTGGGTTTGCTATTTTCTTAATTATCCTTTTCAAGGCTAAAGTCAAGCATATTTAGACTACACTTCTCTATGTATATTTACAAGAGGCACTTTCTCAGACTGAAGCAGCCTGTCTTCAAAGCAATAACCGCACACCACGTGTACCTCCAGTTCTTCTTCCTGAAGCATGTTTTATTCTGTGTTTTTCTCTCTCTAGCATATCTCCTTTGAATTTTATTCTTATGCACTAGGCCTTATAGCTTCGCTCTGTTATGTGTTGAATTGAAATCCTAAACCCTAATACCTGTGGCTGTGACCTTATTTGGAAATAGGATCCTTTGAGACATCATCAAGTTAAGGTGAGGTCACACTGGAATAGGGTAGGCCCTAAATCCAATGACTGGTGTTCTTATAAGGAGAAGGAGATTTAAAGACACACACACACACAGGGAAGACAGCCATGTGCAGACAGGCAGAGATTGGAGTGATGCAGCTATAAGCCACGAAGTGCCAAGAACTTCCAGCAACCACCAGAAGCTAGGAAAAGGCAAGGAAGAATTCTTCCTCCCTTAGAGCCTTCAGAAGGAGCACAACTCTGCTGACATTTGACTTCAGAGTTCTGGCCTCCAGAACTGTGAGAGAATGCATTTCTATTGTTTCAGGCCATCAAGTTTGTAGGAATTTGTTATAGCAGCCCTAGGAAACTCATACTCACTCTTCATCACAGCTTGTCTAAATTAAACATGTCAGACAGAAACACTACGAATGATTTGGTGGGTTATCTTTGTAAGAAGCATACTTGGGCAGGGTGTGGTGGCTCACGCCTGTAATCCCAGCACTGTAGGAGGCCAAGGCAGGCAGATTGCTTGAGCTCAGTAGTTCAAGACCAGGCTAGGCAACATGGTAAAATCCCGTCTCTACAAAAAATACAAAAATTAGCTGGGCATGGGGGCACACACCTGTAGTCCCAGCTACTCAGGAGGCTGGGGTGGGAGGATCACTTGGGCCTGGGAGGCAGAGGTTGTAGTGAGCTGAGATGGAGCCACTGTACTCCAGCCTAGGTGACAGAACGAGACCTTGTCTCAAAAAAAAAAAAAAAAGCATACTTAATCAGAACCAGCAGTTACTTACAAAATCAATTACCTAACAAGTCTATCAAATACATTTCTTTCTCTTTTTTTTTTTTTTTTTTGAGACAGAGTCTCAATCTGTCGTCCAGGCTGGAGTGCAGTGTACATTTCTTACAAATATTGTTTTAAATGAAATAAAAGTGTGATTGTTAAAAGTCATTCAGAACTCAAATTACTATTCCTGATTCCATTCAGAACTCTATTACACAAAGAAAAGGCAAATGGGAAAAAACTAGTTAAATTTTCTTTGATGCAAGGGATGTTGTCAGTTTAAATTCTCTAACAGAGAGCCAGGTGTAGTGGTTCATGCTTGTAATCCCAGCACTTTGGGAGGCCAAGGCGAGAGGATTGCATAAGTCCCGGAGTTCAAGACCAGCCTGGGCAACATAGTAAGACCCTGTTTCTACAAAAACTAAAAAAATTAGCCAGGCATGGTGACATATGCCTGTAGTCCCAGCTACTCAGGAGGCTGAGGTGGGAGGATTGCTTGAGCCTGGGAGGTTGAGGCTGCAATGAGCCATGACTGTGCCATGCCCTCCAGCCTGGGTGACAGAGTAAAACTCTATCTTAAAAATAAAAAATAAGTAAATAAATTCTGTAACAGAAACTTTTTCTCTTTTTTTTTTTTTTTTTTTTTGAGATGGAGTCTTGCTCTGTCGCCCAGGCTGGAGTGCAGTGGCCGGATCTCAGCTCACTGCAAGCTCCGCCTCCCAGGTTTCAGGTTTACGCCATTCTCCTGCCTCAGCCTCCCAAGTAGCTGGGACTACAGGCGCCCGCCACCTCACCCAGCTAGTTTTTTGTATTTTTTAGTAGAGACAGGGTGAAACCTTTTCTTACAGAAGTTTCCTGGCTGGGCGTGGTGGCTCACACCTGTAATCCTAGCAGTTTGGGAGACTGATGCAGGAGGATTGCTTGAGGCCAAGAGTTCAGCCCAACCTGGCCAACATAGTAAGATCCTGTCTCATTAAAAGAAAAAATAAAACAAAAAAAAAAGAAGTTTCCTTACTAAGGCTGCAAGAAAAATCGGTGAAGAAGCTATTAATTGACAAGTGAGCACTTCATATAAATTTGGGCCAAACAGGCAGGAATTGCAAAGTTAGGGAAGTGTTTGCTCATTTATCTCCTGAGGTTGGTTCAGGAAATCGGCGACTGCTACCTCCATATCATTTGTTCTCCTTCCTTTTAGAACTCCATGGCAATGTTTTGAGGGTTAAAGAGGAGAGTGATGACTATCCAAAAGTCAGAGAACACAACTATGAGACTAGAGACACTAGAAAACTAAAAAAGTAATGGGCCTTTGCTGACTCAAGGAGATGATTTCCCAAGAGGGAAGAAAACTGGAACCTGAGAAATAAGTGATTTAGTAATGTGGCTGCTAAAATACGGAAAAACTAGAATGAATGGCTTACAAATTTTTGAAATGAAGTTAGAAGAGGGTTACACTGTGAAGAAGAATGAAAAAGCTAAACATTTCATTCAGGTAAGCATATCACATAGGAGAAACTCTAGTTGACTTTGGTTTGGCAGTGAGTTTTTAGATACAACACCAAAGCACAATCCATAAAAGAAAAGAAAGATAGATAAGTTGGACTTCATTAAAATGGAAAACTTCTGCTCTTCAAAGACACCATTGAGAATGAACATACAAGCCACAGACTACGAGAAAATATGTGCAAAACACCTATCTGATAAAGGCAATATGTCTAAAATACAAAGAACTCTTAAAACTGAGTGGTAAGAAAATGAACAACCTGATTAAAATATGGGCAAAAGAGCTGAATGGAAACCTTACCAAAAAGAATATATGTAGATGGCAAATAAACATATGAAAAGATTCTCAACATAATATGTCACTAGAAAATTGCAATTTAAACAAGATATCACTCTACACTTATTAGATGAGCTAAAATCCAAAATACTAAGAACAGCAAATGCTGATGAGGTTGTGGAGCAACAGGAGCTCTCATTCATTGCTGGTGGGAATGCAAAATGATGCAGCCACTTGGAAGACAGTCTGGCAGCTTCTTAAAGATTAAACAAAGGCTTACCAGACACTCCAGCAATTGCACTCTGTGTGTATTTATGTGTGTGTGTATTTATGTGTGTGTGTATACATGTATGTGTATTTATATGTGTGTATTTGTGTGTGTGTGTGTATGTGTACAGTGATCTCTCGGTATCTACAGGGGATTGGTTCTGGAAAGCTCCATGGATACCAAAATCTGAGGATACTCAAGTTTCTTACATAAAATGGTATGAGATTTGCATATAATCTATGCATATCCTCCTGTATACTTTATTTTTTATTGTATTTACTTATTTTTTGAGACAGGTTCTCACTGTCTCCCAGGCTGGGATGCAGTGGTGTGATCATGGCTCACTGCAGCCTTAACCTCCGGGACTTCAGCAGTTCTCCCAGCTCAGCCTCCTAAGTAGCTGGGACCACAAGCATGCACCACTACACCTGGCTAATGTTATTTTTTGTAGAAATGGAAGTCTCACTATGTTGCCCAGGCTGGGCTTCTGTATACTTTAAGTCATTTCTAGATCACTTATAATACCTAATACAATGTAAATGTTATATAAATAGATGTTATACTGTATTTTTAAATTTTGTATTGTTTTTAATTGTTATATTGTTATTTTTTATTATTGTTGTTCCTGTTGTTTGGAATATTTTTTATCCCAGTTGGTTGAATCCATGGATGTGGAACCCATAGATATGGAGGACCAACTATATTTATTATTTAGATCAAGATATATTTCAATATATAAATTTAAAAATCTTTTCTGAAATAAAAGAAGATTGACTCTTCTTTTCAAGGAAAGGAACTTACCATGAGCCAGGGAAAATTGATTCAAATATATCCTAGTAAAACTAATGGACTAGGGATCTTTTCTTGCTACCTGAGTAAATAGTGTGAAAAATATGGTTGTTGAAGAGACAAAGTATCTGTCAAAAGGAATTGTCCTTTTGATAAATTTCTATTTTGTAAGAGATTATATATATTTTGTATATATATTTTGCATTATTTGTATATATGTATATTTTATATATTTTATATGTGTGTGTATTTATATATATGTGTGTGTATATATATTTGACTTTTTATATCCATGGGTTCATCTAATTACCTCTGCTTCTATTTAACATTGTACTGGGCTGTTTTGAAGTGATGTTCAGGGAATACAATCAGGACAGTGCAGAAGTTCTGCTCTGTAGAGGAGTTGTATGAGTGGATGTTGAAGAGCCTCAAGTCACCTTCTCAACCCTCCTACCAATATAGCTTCTCCCTGACTGGTTGAGATGAAGACTTAACCTGAAGATTGGTTTCTTGTTACTGGTTTTCTGGTGCCCAGGTTATATGGTTTGGCTGTATCCCCACCCAAATCTCATCTTGAATTGTAGTTATCATAGTCCCCACATGTCGTGGGAAGGACCTGGTGGGAAGTAATTGAATCATGGGGGTGGTTTCTCCCATGCTATTCTTGTGGTAGTAAGTTCTCATGAGATCTTACGGTTTTATAAGGAGCTTCCCCCTTCACTCACCTCTCATTCTTCTCCTTCCTGCCACCATGTGAAGAAGGACATGTTTGCTTCCCCTTCCACCATGATTGTAAGTTTCCTGAGGCCTCCCCAGTCATGCTGAACTGTGAGTCAATTAAACCTCTCTCCTTTATAAATTATCCAGTCTCAGGTATGTCTTTATTAGCAGCATGAGAATGTACTAATACACCAGGGCTCTCTTAGTGTTTGTTCTTCCCCATCATACCCTTCACATCTTTCTCTCTCTGTCCTATCTTTCTCACACACACATATACACACATACACATACACACACACACACACACACACACACACACCCTTTAGCTCATTACTGTGATACTGTGGCTTCTGTCCTTCCCCAGTGTTCATTATTGGACAGAGGAGCTAGGGGATATGAGTTAACAGACCAAACTAAGGTATCTGAGTAAAGCAACCACTTCAAAAAAAAAAATCATGGCCAGATGACAGATACCATCAGGAGATGCATTAGAACAGATGAACCAAGAGTTTAGAATAAGCATAATAAATATATTAAAGTATGTAAGTGAGGATATTAGCAACATGATAATAATGAAATCAATACATTGTATATGTACAATTCTGGGTTTCAGGGTTTTACTTTTAGCACGTTAGATATTGCATTCCATTGTCTTTTGGCCTTCAATATTTCTGATGAGAAGTTAGCTGATTTGTCTACTCATGGTTCCCTGTATGTAGTATATGCTGTTTTTCTTGGTCATTTTCCAGATTTTCTGTTTTTTAGTAGGTTGATTATGATGTGTTCAAGAGTAGTTTTCTTTGTATTTATCAAGTTGTGTTGGGCTTCTTGGATCTGTAAGCTTATATTTATCATCAAACTTGTGAAAATTTTGGCCATTATTTCTCCAAATAATTTACTTCTCCAAATTTTTCTGTCCCATTACTTATTTCTTCTCCTTCTAGGAACTGAATTTTGTGTATGTTAGATGATTTTATATTGTCGTATAAGTTACTGAAGCTTTATCTTTTCAAATATTTTCTTCTCTGTTCCTCAGATTATTATAAATTTTATTGATTTTTATTCAAGTTCATCTTTTCTTATTTTATCTTCAATATTCTGTTAAGCCTGTCTAGTGAGATTTTTCACTTCAGATATCATGCTTTTTAATTTTGGAATTGCCATTTGGTTCTTTTTTGTAGTTTCTAGTTCTTTGTTGAAATTGCCCATCTGTTCATTCATTATGACTGTGTTTTCAAAGTCCTTGAAAACATATATTTGCTCTAAAATCTTTGACTACTAATTCTAATAGTATGAAGTGTTTCAGAATTGGTTCTCATTGACTGCTTTTCTTTTCTTTTCTTTCTTTCTTTCTTTCTTTTTTTTTTTTTTTTCTTTGAGACAGAGTTTTACTCTATCACCCAGACTGGAGTGCAATGGCGCCATCTTGGCTCACTGCAGCCTCTGCCTCCCTGGTTCAAGTGATTCTCCTGCCTCAGCCTCCTGAGTAGCTGGAATTATAGGCACGCACCACCATGCCCAGATAATTTTTGTATTTTTAGTAGAGACGGGGTTTCACCATGTTGGCCAGGATGCTCTTGATCTCTTGACCTCGCAATCCACCCGACTCACCCTGCCAAATTGCTGGGATTACAGGCATGAGCCACTGTGCCTGGCCGACTGCTTTTCTTTTGACTATGGATCACATTTCCCTGCTTGTTTTCAAGTTTAGAGTTTTAAAAAATCTTTATTATTCTAAGCATTATAGATAGTATGATGTAGAGAATCTGGATTATGTTACCTTCCTCTGAAGAGCATTTATTTTCAGGCAGCTAACTTGGCAGGCATAAAATTCCAAATTCTGTGTCCCTTGAGATGGGCAGCAGCTAAACTTTCTGCTCAGTTCTTTCAACTTCCTGTCTTTTACCTTCTGCTTGTTTCTTGTTGGGCTCCTTAAAGTATCCCCTATGCATGCACAGGTCAGGAGTTGACCAAGGATTTAATCAAATTTTATATGCACTTTTAAGAAGTGGTTAAAAATGCATATAAACTCTGTGGTTTCTTCATTCCTAGATTTTCTTTCTAAATCCCATTCTCTGACTTGCCAAACCAGTAAGACTAGCCGCTTTCTGGCCATCCTGTGCTACCTGTTCTGAAGAGTACCCTCAGGCAAAAGCCTTGTGATCACAAATCTTCCACGCTGCACTCCCTTCTTCTGGTGGTTTCCTCCCCATCTCGTTTCTGCCTGCTTTTGGTCTCTCCAGTGCCTTCCAATGGTTGTGTTTGTTTATTATCTCTATAATGACTATAATACAATACAAGCGACTCCACCACTACTAGAAGCAGAACCTCTGACTTTTGATTTAAAACACTCAAGGGAAGAGGTTGACTTTTCTGAAATCAAATACAGACACCCAAGGTAGAGATGTGCATTTGCTAGTCATCAGCATACAGATGGTATGTAAAGCCAGGAGAGTAGAAGAGACCATTTAGAGGGGAACATGAACAGAAAAGGGCAACCAAGGAGAGAGCCATGGGCACCATTAGGAGATGCATGAGAGGAGTTGCTGGTGGAAGAGACTGAAAAGAAAAAACTGCAGTAAGAGGAAAACTTTGGGGGAATTAAGAAAAAAAAAACTCTTATAGATTCAGTTTCTATATTTGTTAAACTGGAATAATTGCTGTGTAATTAGTGTGAAGATTAGAAATGATATATTTAAAGTACCCAGAAGAGTCCACCTCGAAAACATGCAACAAAAGGATAGCTACACTACCCATGACTTATATCTGTTATATTTTGTTTCCTTATTTCATGCAAATAGAATGAAGGTCCCCTACATGTCTTACCAGGGGATAGGTGGTGTTGGAATGGAAAAGGGAGAGAGGATCAACAACCAAGAAGCCAGATGAGAGGGGGAAGGGCCTCCGGGTGCCCGTCCAAAGTGGACTCTGGATTAATCAGCATCAAAATGGGAGAAATGAAACATGTTTCCCCCACCCCCAGGACTCCGTGTGTTTGCATGACTACTGAGTTGACTCCCTCTGGCTGTGAGCAGTACCTCCTGGTCCTTTCAGGGAAATGGGCTCAATTCACACAAAAGGAAGTAAAGCCTACAAATCAAGTCAAAAGGTAGGGCTCTTTAAATATTTATTTACTGGCCAGGCGTGGTGACTCACGCCTGCAATCCCAGAACTTTAGTAGGTCAAGGTGGGCAGATCACTTGAGGTCAGGAGTTCAAGACCAGCCTGGCCAACATGGTGAAACCCCGTCTCTACTAAAATTAAAAATTAGCCGGGCATGGTGGCGGGCACCTGTAATCCCAGCTACTCAGGGGGCTTAGGCAGGAGAATCACTTGAACCTGGGAGGTAGAGGTTGCAGTGAGCCGAGATCATATCACTGTACTTCGGCCTAGACAACATAGTGAGACCCAGTTTAAAAAAAAAAAAAAAAAAAAAAAAATTATTTACTGGCCAGGCACAGTGGCTCATGCCTGTAATCCCAGTACTTTGGAGAGGCCAATGCAGATGGATTGCTTGAAATCAGGAATTGAAGACCAACCTGGCCAACATGGTGAAACCCCATCTGTAATAAAAATACAAAATTAGCTGGGCATGGTGGTGGGTGCCTATAATCCTAGCTACTTGGGAAGCTGAGGCAGGCAAATTGCTTGAACCACAGAGGCAGAGGTTGCAGTGAGCTGAGATTGTGCCACTGCACTCCAGCTTGGGGTTCAAACAATTCAAGACTCCATCTCAAAACACAAAATTTATTTACTGCTTGTATTAGTCCATTTTCACACTGCTGATAAAGACATACCCGAGACTAGGTAATTAAGAAAAAGAGGTTTAATGGACTCACAATTCCATGTGGCTGAGGAGGCCTCACAATCATGGAGGAAGGCAAAAGGCACTTCTTATATGGGGGCAGGCAAGAGAGTGAGAGGCAAGCAAAAGGGGAAACCCCTTATCAAACCATGAAATCCCGTGAGACTTATTCACTACCTCCAGAATCATGGGGGAACCTCCCCCTGATTCAGTTATCTCCCACCAGGAACCAGGACCCTCCCACAATACATGGATATTATGGGAGCTACAATTCAAGATGAGATTTGGATGGGGACACAGCCAAACCATATCACTATTATTACTTATTTTTATTATGTTATTTATTGGATTATAACCAAAGTATAAAATAAACACCTGTGGGCCCATAGACCTAAATTATTGAGAAAAATCGCCCATGCAGAAATATTCCAAATAATTTATCTAGATAGTCCCTCCTCAAAGAAGTAGAGTACTCTTCCCCTCCTTAAATATGGGCTGTGCTTAGTGACTTGTTTCCAAATATTATCGTGTGGGAAGAAGGGGGAGAAAATCACTTCACAGTGGAGAAGTCTGGCAAACACTGCCTTAGCCAGGTGATCAAAGTTAACATCAGCAGTGCTAAGTCATATTGATAGGATATAGCCTTGATATGATGTGATGAGAAGGTTACTTTACTACTGTAGTCTTCCTCCAAAACCACATTACCCAAGTCCAATCACGAGAAAAACATTAAACGAGTCCCAGCTGAAGGACATTTTACAAAATCCCTGACCTCCTCAAAACCATCAAGTTCATCAGAAGCAAGAAAAATTTGAGAAACTGTCATGGCCATGAGGAGTTTAAGACACATCATGACTAAATGCATATGGCATCCTAGATGGGATCCTGGAACAGAAAAAGAACATTAGGTAAAACTTTAGGAAGTAAGTTTTACCATAGAACTTTGGTGAAAAACAAAGGAAACTGAACAAAGTATGAACTTTACTTAATAATAATGTATCAGGCCAGGTGTGGTGGCTCACGCCTATAATCCCAGCACTTTGGGAGGCCGAAGTGGGTGGATCATGTGAGGTCAGGAGTTTGAGACCAGCCTGACCAATATGGTGAAACCCCACCTCTGCTAAAAATACAAAAATTAGCCAGGTGTGGTGGTGCGGGCCTGTAATCCCAGCTACTCGGGAGGCTGAGGCAGGAAAATCACATGAACCCGGGAGGCAGAGGTTGCAATGAGCTGAGATTGTACCACTGCACCCCAGCCTGTGTGAAAGAGTGAGAATGTCTCAAGAAAAATAAATAATAATATATTAATATTGGTTCATTAGTTGTGAAAAAAGTACTGTACTAAGATATTAATAAGAAGGAAGCTGGGCGCAGCATATATGGAAATTCTCTGTACTCTTCTTGCAGCTATTCTATAAATCTAAAATTAAAAAGTTGTTCTTTGTATAAGTTTTTGTTTGTTTTTTAAAGGATGAGGTCTTGCTGTGTTGCCCAGGCTGGTTTTGAACTCTTGAGCTCAAGTGATCTTCCTGCTTCAGCTTCCCAAGTAGCTGGGAATACAGGCATGCCCCACTGTACGCTTAAAATAAAAAGTATATATGTATATATTACATATATACACACATATATATATAAAATTTTAATACTGCACACAGAGAGGTTCTTTTGAGATCATTTTATTCCTGGTTCTGAAAGACGCAGCTGAAGTAATGGCTTCACTGTTTAAAAAAAAAAAAAAGGATAGGAACAGGTAGGGCTGGTGTGGACAAAGGCAAGCAGACTCCTAGGCAGGCAGAGATGGGTGCCAATTAATTGGGCAGAAACAATGGAAAGGTCTCAGAGAGAGAAGCAAAGAAACCCATATCCCATCCCACCTATTTTTAAAAATTGATGCCTAGGCTGAACACATCAGAAGTAGTCAGTGGCCAACACTGGTTTAAAAAAAGAAAGGAGGGAAGAAGGAAGGGAGAGGGGTAAGGGGGGGAGAAAGAGAGGGAGAGAATTTCCATTTATAAAAATTACTCTTATTTAAAACAGCTTTTTGGAATGTTAGCAGGATTTCACAATGCAGACATCTCAGTTTGAGACAGCTTGATTGATTTCCTGATTTCCAGGAAAACGGAGCTATCATCTTGTTCCTGCTTCGTTGTTTACTGGCATAAATATGCAGTTCTTACAAAATGTGAAATGGCTGCTGAAGAAGTGAAATTTAATTCTTTTTGACATATTGTTCCAAATCCCCTCAAAAATGAAGAAACCAGTGGAGAAACTTTCTTCCTTCCTTCACAAATAAAGAATGTGAAGAATTCTGGAAGATTTTGTTCCTTTGGGAGTTTGTACATGAACTAAAGGCTCTGAACCAGTCTGTTGGGCCACAGAGTCAGATGGGAATAAGCACAGTTCACCTCCATAGTTTCGTGTTATACCTGCACAACCCAACCAAAAACTGGAGGGCAGCAGCCATGTTTTGTAGGTCCCATATTCCCAAGAGTATTAACATCATCCACAAGTGTTTTTGAGTACCCACTGATACAACCACAACAATAGTAAAAATAGCTAATATTTACTGTGCACTCTGTGTATGCACTTTGCCCTCACTAGTCCTATGAGCTAAGCTCTTCCAAGATTCCATCTTGGAGAAGGAAAATAAGGCTCAGAGGAGGAAAACAGCCTGCTCCAAAATGCATAGTGTGACAAGCAGGCTTACATGCCCAGTTATTTGATTAAACAGTCTAGATGTTACTGCAAAGAAATTTTGTAGATGGAATTAGCATTTACAATCAGTTGGTTGTAAGCAAAGCAGATTACCCTCCCTACTGAGGGTGGGCCTCAGCCTATCAGGAGAAGGCCTCAAGAGCAAAGGGGGAGGTTTCTAGAAAAAGGAATTCTGACTTAAGACTACAACATAGAGATCTTGCCTGAGTTTCCAGTCTGCCTGGCCTGCGCTATGAATTTCAGATTCAAGATTGCAACATCAACTCTTACCTGAATTGCTAGCCAGCTGGTCTGTCCTACAAACTTCAGACTTGCTAATTCCTGGCAATCTTGTCAGCCAATTCCTAAAAATAAATAAGGATGGATGGATGGATGGATGGATAGATAGATAGATAGATAGATAGATAGATGATACAGATATAGATAGATGATAAATATAGATGATATAGATAGATGATAGATATATACATAGGTGGATATAGATAGATGATAGAGATTTTTGCAGGTTCTGCATATATCCTGTTGGTTCTGTTTCTCTGGAGAACCCTGACTGATACACATGGCTAGTAAGTGGCAAAGCCAGGATGCAACCCCAGGTCTTTTTGAATGCAAAGCTGAGGCTCTTAACTCCACACTCTGCAGACCTTGCCCAAAAGGCTGCATATACCAGGGTTGTAATATAAGCAAGAGCTGCTGTAACCCAGGTGTGTTCCTACTGTGGGAACTAACACAACAGGCAGGGTATGGTACCTGGTGCTGTAAGCAAGAGGGGGCTATTTTTGGCTTTTGAGCAAAGGGATGTGTCTCAGCAGCATTAAGGAAGAAGAATCTGGCAGCAGAACAGATAAGGAAGAGTCTAGAGGGAGGAAATCATTGTGTATTATTAATCTTATAATAGAACAGGTGCGAAGGGGCCTAAAGTGGCCAACACAGAATAGCTGGGAGGAGCATTATCACGGAGGGGCCCCTAGATGTGGGACGAACAGGCAAACAAGGCAGAGGCAGGGAGGAGCCAGCAAGGTGGCCCTGCTAAATGGCCAAGAGACAGAGGGCATCGTGGGCCAGAGTGGGGGAGTCTGATGGGAGAGCTGGTCTAGGGAGGTTAGTTTAGGAAGGTTAAGTGGGAAGAGATGGGGTGGCTCAGTGGGAGGATTCCACAGAAAGCCTCCGGAGTCAGATCCAGGCTCTAGAGAGAAGACCAGGCTGGAGGGCCAGTACGGCTGGGAAGAAAGGAAAGCCACAGGCTAAGGACTTTGCTCTGTGAGCTAGGTCAAAGGCAGCAGGAAGCTGGCCCAGTGACCAGACTGGGGAGATAGAGCTGGAAGGCACTAGGGGGTGGGAGACAGTCACGCCACTGAGGCAGGAGGGCTCCCTGTAGAGGAGGGTGGCAGGCATGGTGGAGAGGCGTAGGACCCAGGACGGCAAGATTTGTTGATCAGAGACTGCTGTAGAACATGACAGATTCCTTGTGGACGAAGGGTAGATGCCGAAGGCAGGTGTCAGGGTGTTTGCTAGGGAGTCATGGTGAGAAAACAAAGGTGACAAACACAGACTCCTCTTTGAAGACAGTTTGTCAAGAAGGTAAAGAACCCAGGTGGGAATAAGGTAGTAGACCCATCGAGGAGGGATTTAACATGGACACAAGGTGAGTGGGAAAAACTACTACTGAGAAGGAGGAAGTGGAGATGTCAGGAAGATGGGGTAATTGAGGAGGGAAGAGGATGTGGTAGATAAAATAATAAAAATAACAGTTAATGCTTGGCAAGCACTTCCTTTGTGCCAGGCACTGTTCTGAGTACATTCCTTATTTTTATTTCTTTAGTGTTACTGTCCCATTTTACAGATGAAGAAACTGAGGCCCGAGATCACAGGGCTGGTGAGAATAACATGTCGTATGTCTCCAGAGCTAACAGTTAACTACTATAGTGTGCCACACAAGGAGAGAGCAGCAGTAGAGAGGGGTGCCACTTCCTCTGATGGAGGATGAAAAAGAAAGGTTGCCAGTCTGGGCAACATAGTAAGACCCTGTCTCTACAAAAAATAAAAATAAAAAAATTAGCTAGGTATGGTGGCATGTGCCTGTAGTCCTAGCTACTTGGGAGGCTGAGGTGGGAGGATTGCTTGAGCCCAAGAGTTTGAGGCTGCAGTGGGCTATGGTTGTGCCACTGCACTCCAGCCTGGGCAACAGAGCGAGACCCTGTGTCTAAAAAAGAAATAAGATAAAAGGAAAGGCTGAACTAAACTCAAATTTCTAAAGGCAATGCCCTATCCTGCTGGGCTGGAGGAAATCCAACTGTAACCTTTACTGGAGTTCTTCCTTGGAACCTTAGAAAACTTCTGCATCTTATGGACCCCACAATCTGGAGAAAGCCCCCGTGCGTATGAGTCTGTATTGAAACCACTGAGATGCTGTGCCAGTTAAGAATGTGTGGGCCATACATACAAGAAACCTGCCTGATAGCGGCTTAAGCTAAAAAAGTGATTTAGTTATTTCACATAGCAAGAGGTCTAGAGGCAGGCAGTACTCAGAGTGGTTTCATAGTTCCCTGATGTATCCAAGCATTTAGGATCTTTCTATCCTTGCATTCCATTGTCCTCAGTGTGTGGGCCTTTTACCCTAGGCTTGCTATCTCATGGTCACACCATGGCTGCCAGAGCTGCAGAGCTCACAAAACTATCTTCAGGGCAGGTAGCAGGTACAGACCACCTGTATCTCCTTCCCAGACTTCTCCCAAGTTCTCTTGGGCAGGACTGAGTCCTAAATCGATCCCTAGCAAAGGGAAGATCAGCACACTTGGTTTAGGGCTTTCATGGGTCACCCTCTGGAGGTGGAGGAAAGGCCCACCTTTCCGAGCAAGCTGTATCTAGAATAAAATGTGGGTTCTTTAAGGAACATGGGAGAATGGCTGTTGGGTAGGTAACCAACACTTCTGTCTCAGAAGACCACTGACCCAGTCCACGGGACTCTTTGGGGTCCATGGTCTGCTGCCCCAGGCCACACTCCGGAGACAGAAATTTCAGCCAAAACCAGGAGCCCTGGGCTTAGGGTCCAGCCTCCCTGGGCACACCCAGCAGCTCCTTCCTGGGCTTTGTCAGGGTGTTGTGGGGAGCTGGCACCATCCCAAATGCATATGGGTACTCATGGGCTTCTTTCTACCTCCTTCTGGTCAGGAGAAACCTCCTATCTAAGCCACAGTGCTTCTCAACCACACTTCCCTTCCTCATCCCCTACCTCGTCCCATCCCGGGGTCCTGGCCAAATATTCTCAATAGTGAGACCTTTGGGAACACAGAGAGGAATGTCTTATGGCAGCTCCTTCTCTTGGCCAGTTAACACAAACCTGTCCCAAGGCGTGGCTACCTTTGTGCCTATGGTGGCCGGGGGCTCGGGGCAGTAACACAGGGAGCAAAAAACACACATTCATCTCCATCGTGCCCACACCACAATGGCAGCAGGAAGAATGGTGCAGTGGTAAATTGGAGACCTGAGCCCTGGCCCTACTCTGGGCTTAAATGTCTTCATCAGCAAAATTGCTTAGAGGGACCACGGCGGGGCAGGAGTGGAAGAGTTCCACCCATTCTGCAAACTAGATACAGAGGCCTCCACCAATTCCCTAACACAGGGGTCCCCAACCCCCAGGCAGGGGCTGATACCTGTCTGTGGCCCGTTAGGGACGAGCTGCACAGCAGGAGGTGAGCTGCAGGTGAGCATTACAGCCTGAGCTGTGCCTTCTGCCAGATCAGTGGTGGCACAAGATTCTCATAGGAGCACAAACCCTATTGTGAACTGCGCATGCGAGGGATCCAGGTTGCACGCTCCTTATGAGAATCTAATGCCTGATGATCTGAAGTGCAACAGTTTCACCCAAAACCATTCCCCACCACCTTCCATCCTTGGAAAAATTGTCTTCCATGAAACCAGTCCCTGGAGCTGAAAAGGTTGGGGACTGCTACCCTAGCAAAATGCCCCAGTCATGTCCATTTCTACCTGGATGGTGAGGTTGGGTGGTCCAGAGGAGTGGGCCCTGATGAGTGTGTGGGTGTCCAGGTGCAGTGCTGGAAGTTTCCAACCTGGCTCCGTGATCATAGAGAGTGGAGCTGAGGGGTTTGTTAGGAATTCACAGAGGATACCTAAAGCCTCATTTCAGTAGCCAGAACAGCCTCATTCCAGTAGCTCATAACTGGGGTCCATGAACTATAGAATTCAGGGGTCTGTGCACTTGGATTGGAATAGAATACAGCTTTATTTTGAGTCGTTTCTATTTCCTGGGTTATGAACAAAGGGAGCAAAGTGCAGTTGTATCAGCAGCGCCAATAGAAACCACAGAGTTTTTCATATCCCTTTACAGTTTGCCACAGGTATCTTAGAATATTGTTTACACTCATCTCTACTTCAATTTACCATTGTTTAATAGGCCCACCCCTAGATCTTGTTATTCAATATGTTAATAAAGAAACCTATGCACATAGTACCATGTTACACATTTTAAAAATATTTTGACAACTGTATATAAATATAACTAGCTTACTTTGCAATCCTACATATTTTATGTGTACGAAAATATTATTCTGAAATTAGCCAGGCATAGTGGTACATGCCTATAGTCCCAGCTACTTGGGAGGCTGAGGTGGGAGGATCACCTGAACCCAGGGAGGTCGAGGCTGCAGTGAGCCGTGATTGCACCACTGCACTCCAGCCTGGGCAATGGAGTGAGACCCCGTCTCAAAATAAAATAAAATATGATTTTAAGAAGCGATCGAGGGCACAAAAAATGGCCAAAAGCCCCTGACTGAGTGTCATCCACCCAGAGTGAGGGCCGCTGTCCAGCTGCCGGGACCCTGCAGGAGGAACCAAAGCAGGAGAATCCCTGGCATCACCCTTGCTCCAGGATATACCCCTGGGTGCTCAACAAAGAAGTGAGGACAACTTGCCACCATCTTCAGTTTGATGGAATGGCCTTAGGCCTCTGCTGCCCATTGTGAAGTCACCGGCCTCTTACCTAAAAGCTCAGGAGGATTTAGGGAGAATGCAGATAGAGCACCTGAGTTCACTGTGTCATGAAAGAAGGGAAGCCTCCCAGCATTAGATCTTAGGGAATTGTTTCAACCAAATTTAAGGATGCAAAAGCCAAGAGTTGGGAGGAGAGGCAGGGAGAGATTCCTCCCTCCTCACCTGTGGCTGCAGCACTGCTTGGGGGCATGGAAAAACAGTTTTCCACACCCTAGCAGACAGCAAAAGCTATTTCAATGTGCCAAGTGAAAGTTGAGCCATGCCCTCATCCAAACTAGCCTCCAGCCTCATGCAGGCAGCTTGGGGCACCTGTGCACACTGGGCTCGCCCTTACGGAGCTGTTCCTCCATCAGGCAGCTCTGGGTACCGGTGTATACTGGGCTTGCCCTTACGGGGGCTGTTCCTCCATTTCTGTCTCCCCTTGTGCTGCCCCTCACTGGGAGCAGCACCACCCCAATCCACGCCAGGCAAGCCCTGCCCTGGGACACCGCTGCTCTCTGTTCTCATGGATGACTCAGGCCCCAGCAAAGATACTCTTTGTTCCTCAAAAGAGGGAATGGAGGGCACACTTGCTGTTAGGAAATGCCCCCCACCTTGCAGTCTGGCTTCCTGATCTCTCTGTTAAGATCTTTTAAGCCACCCCATCAGCCACAGAACGAAGCCCATCCACCAAGAGTACCTGAGCCCAAATCTCCCCCTCTCCCACCCCGCCAGCTCCTCTGCCCGCAGACAGCAGGAGAATGGACTTGTTTCCTATCACACAGGCCATATGCCCATTGGGCAAGACCCAAACCCATGGAGCCCCCACCCCCTCCACCCCCCACCCCCTCCATCCCCCCACCTTGCGCTGCTGAGCACCTCCACCGCCTTTTGAAGAAACGTCACAGGTTTGAGAAAATTCTGTGGGAGGGGGCTGAGGTTTAATTCTGGAGTGGGGACAGCCTAGGAGGACACCAAGGGATGATGGGGAGGGGCGCGGTCTGGGGGTCTGAGAGAATATTCTCAAAGGTACAGCCCAGGGCCGCCCACTTCTGCTTCCTGCTGTGCTCTCTGCCACCTTCCATATGACATTGGCCTGGTCGGGGCAAAGAAGTGACCGACAGGCCCCTGGGGACATCATTCAGTCATTGTTCATTCACGCACAGATATTTGCTCACAGTGGGCAACGGGAAGGGGAGGCCAAACCGCACACTGTAAATACTGCCCACAGAGGGGGCCTGCAGCCCAGGGGGGATGATGGAGAACAGCTGCCTGGAGGGAGGCCTAAGGCAAAGCCTTGAAGGCCAAGGAGAATGGAGAGGAGAATGGAGGGCCTTCCACCCACAGGCACTAAAAGAAGGACAAGCCTACTTGGGGAGAGGCAGTATCGGGACCTGTGCACTGGGCTGCACTGGGCAGAAAAAGGCTATGAGTGTCATGCTGTTGGGAGAAAATGGGTCCTGTGGTTAAGTAAATTTGGGAAGTTCTGGATTAAATGAGTTGAACAGTTCTGTGTACTGCAGCACTTGTCAGGACTTTTAACCTGTGAATGATGCAGAACGAACCTTATGGTGGATCCCAGGACTGGTGTCTCACACTGACATAAGGACCAGGGGAGGCAGTGGGAGCTGATGAGATTCAAAACACAAGAGGTTTTGAATGCCAGGCCAAGAAGGCTGGACTTTTTCCTTGGGGCAGTGAGGACTCTCAGAAGGAGACTTAGAGGGATCTAGACTCAGGGAACCTGGGGCAGTTTAGTAACCAGCGAAGCCAGGGCTGTGGCAAGACTAGCCAGTCCCAGTCAAGGACTCCCCAACTCCTTGACAGCAGGGCCTTTCTGTGGGAGAGAAAACAGAGACCATGGACACAGTCAGCAGTAAGGGTCTCAGAGAGACTGGCGAGAAGACAGAAGGCTGGGCAACCCTGAATCCAAGCTGGGCGCAGTGGTCAAGCCTACTTGGGTTCCAATCCTGACTCCACCACTTCCCAGCTGTGGGTATCTGACCTAATATCTCTGTGGCCTCAGGGTATTTGTTTTTTGTGTTTTGAGATGGGGTCTCACTCTGTCACCCAGGCTGGAGTGCAGTGGTGCAATCTCAGCTCACTGCAACCTCCACCTCCCAGGTTCAAGCAATTCTGCCTCAGCCTCCTGAGTAGCTGGGATTACAGGCATGCACCACCACACCCAGCTAATTTTTGTATTTTTAGTAGAGATGGGGTTTCACCATGTTGGCCAGGCTGGTCTTGAACTCATGACCTCAAGTGATCCGCCCACCTCAGCCTCCCAAAGTGCTGGGAGTACAGGCGTGAGCTACTGCACCTGGCCCTGTTGTTTATTTTTTAGAGCAGTTTTAGGTTGGCAGAAAGTACAGAGGTTCCCATGTACTTCCCACCTCTCTCTCCAGTTTTCCTGATGAGTAACATCTTGCATTAGTGTGGCACAATTGTTACAATTTATGAACCAATACTGATACATTATTATTAACTGAAGTCCATAGTTTACTTGAGGGTTCACTCTGTGTTATCCAGTCCTACAGATTGTAACAAATGCACAATATGTATCCACCATTACAGTATCATACAGAAGAGTTTCAAGGCCTTAAAAATGCTGTCTGGGCCTGCAGGGTGGCTCATGCCTATAATCCCAGCACTTTGGGAGGCCAAAATGGGAGGATCACTTGAATCCAGAAGTTCAAGACCAGCCTGGGCAACATAGAGAAACCCTGCCTATACAAAAAAGAAAAAAATGTTTTAATTAGCCACCTGTAGTCCTGGTGCACCTGGGTGGCATATACCTGTAGTCCCAGCTACTTAGGAGGCTGAGGTGGGAGGATGGCTTGAGCCCAAGAGGTTGAGGTTGCAGTAAGCTGTAATTGTGCCACTGCACTCCAGCCTGGGTGACAGAGCCAGACCCTGTCTCAAACAAGCAAACAAACAAAAAGTTGTCCGAGCCTCAGTTTTAACACCTGTAAGATGAGTGTGAAGCTCCATCTGAAGCCCCCCAGTCTTCTGCTGTAGGTTGATTTAGGCCTCCCAACAAATCAAGTATGACTGAAATCCACTAAATGTCTGATATCCATCAGAATCACTAGGCTTGGGTCAGGGCGAGAGGTCCTCATTCAAATGCACATTCTAAGGTCTCAACTCCAGACCTGCTGAGTCACAAGCCCTGGGATGGGGCCCAGGAATCTGCATTTTAACAATTCCCCTGGTGCACAAGGAAATTTGAGACCCACTGTGCCCCTGATAGCTTGTGCACATGGAAATTCGTTTCTCAGATAAAAACAGAGGTTCTAGCCACTGTCAGGTCAAAGCTCTGGAGAGCTGTGCCATCTCCCAAAGGGAGCAGAAAGGTTTGCCATCAAGCCAGGCAAGAGCCCATTTCTGCCTGTGCAGCTCGCAGTCTCCAAGCCTGCTGTTGTTTCATATCTTGATTGCTTATCACTCACCCAAAATAACCTGAATGCAATCGCACCAGCTGCAGCTCTCTCCGCAACTCCCTTAATTTAGCAGCCAAACACATTTGGTTCCTTCACAGAGCACAAGGCCTCAGCACAGGGCCCAGGAAGGGGCCCCTCCCTCCCAGCTATCTGTAGTGAGTTGAATCATTTCCCCTTGGAATTCATGTTCACCTGGAACCTAAGCATATGACTTTATTTGGAAATAGAGTATTTGCAGGTGTAATTAATAAGGATCAAGATCAGCTCATACAGGATTAGGGTGGGCCCTAAATCCAATGACTGTTATTAAAAGAGGAGAGAACAGAAGAGACAGAGACTGGAGTGATGCAGCAATAAGCTGGGGAATGCCACGGACTGCCCACTGCCACCACGAGCTAAAAAGAGCCAAGGAAGGATTCTTACCCAGAGCCTTCAAAGGGACCACAGCCCTGCCAACACCTCCATCCCAGATTTCCAGCCTCCAGAACTGTGAGGGAATCAAGTTCTGCTGTTTCAAGCTACTCAATTTGTGGTAATTTGTTAGAGCATCCCTAGGAAACCAATGCAGCATCACTGCCATAGGCCCCTGGCCTGGCTCAGCACCCTCTCAGCCCCACTCCAGTGGGAAGGAAAGGTCCCCACCTGCAGGCACTTCTCCAGATGGGCAGTTTAACATGGCCCGTTAGGATCAGAGCTAGTTTCTCCCAACCAACATCTTTGAACTCTGCATCTACTAGGCCCATTTCCCACATAAGGAGAAGGATCCTTCTGTCCTCTGCTTGAAAGGCTGTATTCCAAGAAGGGCTGAGTTTGGTAGTGACAAATAAATACTGGTCCTTGGGCAGTGTCTGGCCAGCGGTGCCATGTGAGATGGGTCCCTACAGTTTCATGCCACTCCGGCGCCGCGAGTCCTTCCGGGCAATGGGGCTGAAGTTCACAATCTCCTTGTAGATGTGCTCTGAGAAAGGCAGCATGGTTTAAGGTGGGTAAGGAGGTGCTGAGGCGAGAAAGTCCACCTCCCTTCAGAGAGAGCATGGAGAGCGAAGTCAGCTCAAGGAGAAAGAAGCACCTAGGAGACAATGCCCACCAAGAAGGAGGGGGCAGGAGTTTTAGGTGGCAGGTAGGGCTGGCAGAGGCCAGGCACAAAGATGGAGGAAGCAAGGAAGAGAGGCTGCAGGTGGAGGCGAGGAAGCCCGAGGCCCCAGCTCTTACGCTTCCATTCATCCACTGTGAGTTTCTCATGTTCTAAGGAATCATCAAATGGCTGTTGGGCCTCCGTCTCTTCCTCAGGGTCCCGGAAGGGTTCAAAGAAGGGATGGGTGAGGGCCTGCGCGGCTGTCAGGCGCTTGTCCACATCTAACTCCAGCATCTTCTCCAGCAGGTCCACGGCTGCAGGGGCAGAGCCATGAGCCTCACACCGGGGCGGGAGAGCCCACCCTTGGGGATGCACTGAGAGGCCCCTGGGGAGCGGGCTATGAGACTCACCCTGGGGGCTGGCCCGCGGGAAGAGCTGAGTGAAATCCTTCTTGGGGGTCTGTGGCAGGGACTGGATGTAGGATTTGGCCTGGAAGACAGAAAAGCATCAAACCCCTTAGGGCTCTGGCCTCAGCATGTAGAGCAGGGATTTCAGAAAAGCCTCAGAGCAGGGCTGAAGGCTCAGGTCCAGGTCCACGGTGAGATGAAGACAAGAGCGCTTGCCAGGGTAGGAGGATGCTGCAGGAAGGTGCGGGTGAGCCTCCAGCCCACTGGGCCCAGTCAGTCAAGCACACTCCCAGGCCAGGCTAGGTCCCATTTACCACCCACCGCTTTGTCGTTCAGCTTCTGCACAAACTCCGTGCCTGGCACCCCGGTCACTTTCAGGATCTGGGTCAGCTGGTCCAGGTCTTGGTGGCAGGTTAAGGCTTAGCCTTGCTCTCTTGGTAGGTCTGAGACTGCCCTTCCCACGACCCCACCATCACTTCACCTGGGCACCGTAGCAACTGATTGTCCAGGCTCCAGCCCTGCCTAACCACCTCCTGCTCTCAGGAGAGGCTCATTCTTCAGGGCTCAGGGCTCTGGAGAGCTTTCCAACATGCCAGGCTGAGGGGGTTCTCTACCGGACAAATACATGTGGTCTTCTCAGCCTTCATCCCAGTCACTCTTTTCTGTTTCCTCATCTTCTCACCAAAGGCCTGTCCTGCACACACAGCCACTCAGTTAATGTGTGCGGTGCCAAAATGTATTTTCCACATGGTGGTAGAATTATAGGTGACCCATTTTTCATCATTTTGCTTATCTATCTATCTATCTATCTATCTATCTATCTATATATATTTTTTTGAGACAGGGTCTACTCTGTCACCCAGGCTGGAGTGTAGTGGCATAATGTGGGCTCACTGCAACCTCCACTTCCTGGATTCAAGCAATTCTCCTGCCTCGGCCTCCCGAGTAGCTGGGATTTGACCACGTTGGCCAGGCTGGTCTTGAACTCCTAACCTCAGATGATCTGCCTGCCTTGGCCTCCCAAAGTGCTGAGATTACAGGCGTGAGCCACCGCACCCGGCCCATGTCTGGCTAATTTAAAAAAATTTTTTAGAGATGGGGTCTCACCCTATTGCCACCTCTGGTCTCAAACTCCTGGGCTCAAATGATCCTCCCACCTTGGCCTCCCAAAGTGCTGGGATTACAGGCGTGAACCACCGCATCCAGCCTTATCTGCATTTACAAATTATTTTACAGGGAGTATACATCACTCTCACATTAAGAAAAAAAAGACAGTTGTTTAAAGTGTCTGTTGAAGGAAGGAATCCCTAGATGGAATTTGGCTTTTCCAGCAAAGGATACAATCTTTCCCCTTGAACAGAGTTTTCCCTGTCAGCATCTCTGCCATGATGCAGCCCACAGACCAGATGTCCACTGCAGAGGAGGGCGAGTGTCACCTGGACTGTCTGACTGGGGTCGGCAGTCAATCAGCACCGAGTGACCAGATGGCCCCAGGACTGCCCTCTCAGGCGCTGACCACTGACCTGTCTGGTTGTAGTGCATCCAGCTGAGGATCACCTCGGGGGCCCGGTACCAGCGGGTCACCACGTAGCCAGTCATCTCGGCATCTGCATGCCGCGCCAGCCCAAAATCCAGGATCTATGGCTCGGGATAAATGGAAAACGAACTTGCTGAGAGGAAGAGGCTCTGGGAGCGGCTTCCAGGGGCTTCCCTGGGGGAGGGCCCATCCCGCCTCTGGGCTGAGCCTGCAGCCCACTCACCTTCAGTTCACAGTCCTCGTTCACAGCTAGGTTGCCTGGCTTCAGGTCCTGGGGAGAGGACAGGGAGTGCATGCTAGGCTGAGGCAGAGATGGAGCTTGTCCTAGCTCCACCACTACCCAGGGATGTGACCTCAGCCAGGCCCCTTCCCCTTCTGGGCCTCAGTTTCCTCATGTGTAAAATGAGGGTTGGACTAGGTGTTCTCTCGGGGCCCATCCAGCTCTAAAATGTTCCTGATTCTTGGAGCCTGAAACACTCAGCTCAGGGCTCACTTTGTCCGCAGCAATTCCCCATGAAGTCCCCCGGGACACAGCGACTCTTTGGAGCAGGCCTTCCTGGGCCGTGGCTGGGTCTGAAAACTCCACATTCTGGGCTTCTGGGAAGTGTCCTCTCCCTCCACCTTTCCCACTCCTTGATTACCAAAGAACCCCACACCCAGGGATGGGACAGGGGCCTCTGAGGACCATGGCAGAGAAAGCACTCACCCTGTGCACGACCCCAGCCGAGTGGATGTACTGTGTGGGAGAGAGAGAAGGGTGAGTCCATGGCCCAGTTTCCACACCAGGCACTTCAGGCTGGCTCAGAAACTTCCTCCGACCTGTAACAGTGTGGTCCCTCCAGCCTCCCCCAAACCTCAGGTCTCGAAAGCAAGGCATCCCTTCTGCCACCCTCCAACTCCCCACCCACCTTAAGGCCTTTGAGCATCTGATACACCAGGTACTGGATCTTCTCCTCACTGAACTCCATCCCCATGATCTTCTGCAGATCCGTCTGCATGAAGGGCATCACCAGGTAGCTGGAAGGCATGAGGGCTTCTTGGGACAGTGCTGGGTCCCACCCAGCCCCAGGTCTGTGCTCAGAGGAGGGGCCTCAGGGCAGAACAGGGGTCATAGAGATACCCTCCAGTGTGCAAAAACCAACCCCACCTCAGCCAGCCAGATCACCACACAGGCCTCTGGGCTCCTGGCTCCCAGCCTTCCTGTGGCAGGCCGCCCAACTGGCAGAGCTCAGAGTAAGCGCTGCAGTCGGAGCGTGCTCAGGAAAGCCACATGAAACTGTGTTCCCGCTCTTCAAAGGTACTCTCTCCTTGCCCTCCTCCACACCCCAGGGAAAGCCACAGCTAGGAGTTAGAAACATCTGCCAGTATTTCCTTTGGCTTCTGTCCAAATATTTTATCCCTCAGAGGGTCATGCCCAGCTGGGATGGCTCCACAAACAAATAATATGTCCACCTTTCCAAGAAGGAAACAATACAACAGTTTCCAGGAGGGTGGAAGGGGGACATGGGGAGGCTACTGCAGCCTCTTAGGGAATTGCACAACAGGATCAGGCCAGCAAAATGTAACTGTTGTAGCAACAGCAAAGTCCAGGACAAAGACAAAAAATAATAAATTATAAAATAGGCCAGGGGGCATAGCTCATACCTCCAATCCCAGTGCTTTGGGAGACGGAGGCTGGACAATCGCTTGAGGCGAAGAGTTTGAGACCAGCCTGAGCAACATAGGGACCCCATCTTTTCTTTCTTTCCCTCCCTTCCTCCCTTCCTCCCTTCCTCCCTCCCTTCCTCCCTTCCTCCCTTCCTCCCTTCCTCCCTTCCTCCCTTCCTCCCTTCCTCCCTTCCTCCCTTCCTTCCTTCCTTCCTTCCTTCCTTCCTTCCTTCCTTCCCATCTTTTCTTTCTTTCCCTTCCTTCCTTCCTACCTTCCTACCTTCCTACCTACCTACCTTCCTTCCTTCCTTCCTTCCTTCCTTCCTTCCTTCCTTCCTTCCTTCTCCCTCCCTCCCTCGCTCCCCCCCTCTCTCTTTCTTTCTGTTGGAGTCTTGCTCTGTCGCCCAGGCTAGAGTGCAGTGGTGCAATCTTGGCTCACTGCAACCTCCGCCTCCCAGGTTCAAGCGATTCTCCTGCCTCAGCCTCCCTGAGTAGCTACAACTACAGGTGCGCGCCAGAATGCCCAGCTAATTTTTGTATTCTTAGTAGAGACGAGGTTTTGTCATGTTGGCCAGGCTGGTCTCAAACTCCTGACCTCAGGTGATCTGCCTGCCTTGGCTTCCCAAAGTGCTGGGATTACAGGCGTGAGCCACCGCACCTGGCCTGGACTCCATCTTTCAGGAAAAAAAAAAAAAAAAAAAAAGCCAGGTGTGGTGGCATGCACCTTTAGTCTCAGCTACTCAAGAGGCTGAGGTGGGAGGATCACTTGAGGTCAGGATTTCGAGATCAGGATGAGTAACATAGTGAGACACCATCTCTATAAAAATTTAAAAACAAAACAAAAAGCTGGACATGGTGGCATGCATCTGTAGTCCCACCTACTTGGGGGTCTGAGGCGGGAGGATGGCTTGGGCCTACGGGTTGAACTGTGTTTGTGCTACTGCACTCCAGTCTGGGCAACACAGCCCTATCTCTAGAATATAATTTTAAAAAATTTTTAAATAAATATTACCTTAAAAATTATAATATATATATATATATTTGAAAGGACATGCTGGAGGCATCTCCAGGAGACTCTGGATTTTGGCAGCCCTCTCCTGCCTGACCACACACCTCCCTTGGGGCCCTCTCCATGCCCAGTCCCCTCCTGTCTTTCCCCTCCACTCGGGCACTGGTTTTTTCATCTTGGCGACAATCTTCCTGAAGCCTCTCTGTGCTAGAACCACATTCCCTTGATTTTGCGCCTTCAACTGACCACCCCTTCTCCCTCTCTCACCACGAAACTTCTAGAAAGGGCGGTCCACATTCCTGGATTCCACTGCCTTAACTCCCAGTCTTGAGATAACCTGGTTTCTGCTTCCCTCCTACTGCCAGACTGCTCAGCTCAAGATCACCAGTGAACACCCGACAAACACACCATGACTCCCTTTTCTTCTGACCTAACTTTTCACCAAGTCTGAAACTCCTGGCCGGGCGCGGTGCCTCACGCCTGTGATCCCAGCACTTTGGGAGGCCGAGGCAGGAGGATCACGAGGTCAGGAGATCAAGACCATCCTGGCTAACACGGTGAAACCCCATCTCTACTAAAAATACAAAAAATTAGCCGGGCGTGGTGGCAGGCGCCTGTAGTCCCAGCTACTCATAGTCCCAGCTACTCGGGAGGCTGAGGCAGGAGAATGGCATGAACCTGAGAGGCAGAGCTTGCAGTGAGCCGAGATCACGCCACTGCACCATGCCATTGCACTAGGGCAACAGAGCCCTAGACTCCGTCTCAAAAAAAAAAAAAAAGAAAGAAACTCCCTCTCAATTCTTTGCTGACTCTCCTCTGCCTCCGATCAGGCCCTCTCAGCTTCTTCCATCTGCTTATCCTCTCGGATCTTCTCTTTCATGTTGATATCTGAATCAATACTATCTTACGGCATTCTATAACTATCTGTTCCCAGGTGTCAGCTATAATCCATCGGTGATTATTCCAGCACAAATCCACATCCCTAGCCCAGACTTTCCTCTGCTGAGGTTCATATTTATTTGCAACTGTGATTAAACATTGGAATATTCACAGTCTCTTTAAAAGTAAAGTGTCCAAAATGGAGTTCATTATCTTTCCCCCAAGATCTGCTCTTCCTCCACCTTGTATTCCAAGCAGAACCTGCACGTCTCCCCCCGCCAGCCACCTCACTTAGCCACTGCACCCCAACGGACGGAACATTGTGTTGGCCCTGCCTCCCAAATGCGGCCTCAAGTCTGCTCTTGGCATCCCATCACCTCTATTTTAGATCACTAACACTGACCTTCAGGCTCTCCCCTCTGCCCCAGAGCTGCTTCCTACTCCTTTCTTGGTGCTGCCAGAGTGCATCCCCCAAATCCCATCTGAACATATCACCTCCCTGCTCAGATCCCCAGGTCTTGAGGCTGCCTGTAGGATCAATCCAGATTCAGCTTGGCCAAGCCAGCTGCTGGCCTCTACACACCACACTGACTTCTCCATCTTGTCCACATAGTCCAGTCTCATTCAGACACTGCATGGGCAAAGCTATACATTTTGCAACTAAATGTTCGGGTTCTCTGCCATTCTGTGAAACACCCCCATCAGCCAGAGGCAGCCAAGGCTTCTTCATCCTTGCTTTGTGCTAGAAAGAGTTCCAAGGTCCAGACTCACATCTGTGTCCCCAGGAAAGGTGAGTTGGTGCTAACCCTGTGAGGACTGGCAGATGTGTCTTCATGGTGTTAAAGCTGGGTAAAAAGCAAAGCAGCTGTGCAGACCTCCCCCTGCCAGGCAAGCACCCCCCCGAGTCCTTCCTGCCTCTTCCTGCCTGCCTTTGGCCAAAAGCATCTTTCCAGAGAGAATCACCCTTGACAGGCAAAGGCACAGGACTGCCAGGGAAGGAGTTTCTCCCCGCCACACCCAGAACAGAAACCCTGGACCCTCCCCACCTTGCTCCCCAGCAGCATGTAAGGCCTGCAAATGCCCCAGAACCCAGTGCAGCCTGACTCACAAGTCATGGAAGTTGCGCAGGGAGGAGGCTGGGGTGAAGACATCCAGGAGCCCAATGACCTGGGGAAAAAGTCACCTGTGAGGGCTGGACAGATACTACCTTCTCCTTCCACCTCCTCCTGGGCCCTGGCCATGCACAGGGCCATCCACCCTTTCCTAATACACCACCCGCAGCAGGAGGCATGTCTCCAACCTTCTTGGAAGCAGTAAAAAGGGCAGAGGCCTAGAGGAATCCCCTGGATTTGGAGGGAGTTTGCAATAAATCATGACAGAGAGTCAGGCTGAGGAGAAGGGAAGGTGGGGAGAAGAATGAGGTGTGCTCATTACTTTCAAGTCTGGTGTTCAGGGCAAGCAATGCAAACCCACTCTCAACTCACACAGGCAGCAGGAAAGCATAAGGGGAGGGCGGAAGGGAAAAAGGAGGGAACAGGGAAGGAGCTTTCCAGCCAGCAAATGCCCTGCCTCGACCTTGGGTCTCCAGCCACATCCATCCTTGCCTGCCACAGGGCTGGTTCAGAGCCAAGGGCAAGATCACCCTGGCTGGAGAATAGGGGAGGGGTTTGCTGGAGAAGGATAGGCTTAAAATGTACATAACATTTTGAAATGATTCTTTGAAATGTCTGCCCTCCAATCTAGGTATCCTGCAGCAAAGCCTGCCTGCCAGGCCCTGAGCTGGTCCCCTGGTTTTCCTGGCTGCTTCTATCAGACAAGCCAATCTGATGGTCATGTGTTTAGACCCTGAGCCTCGCTGCCCAGATTGAAACCCCAGCTCTGCTACTGACTAACCATCTAACCTGTGAGACTTGCTCTGCTTTAGTTTCCCTGTCTGTGACACGGGGCAATAGAACTCATATATCATGAGGACCAGACAAGTTAGTGTATGCAGAGCTCTCAGAACACAGGAAGTGCTCAATATGTGTATATTGTTGTTATCAGGGTCACGTGGACACAACACTAACTAGGATTCTAGTCCCAGCTAGCCACAAGTTCTCAGACATGGAACCAATTACAAAGTTCCCCTGTGCCAATTTCCTCTGTAGGATGAGACAGTCTGTACCTCACAAAGTGTGTCCTGCCCAAAATACCCTTTGACCCCTTCCTGGAAAGTGGGCAGGGCAGGTCCCAGTACCCCCTCCTTTCAACAGTGAGGTGAGAGGCACCATCGGGGAGCAGGGAGGAGACTGTCCCGAGCTCTCCACACCGGGAGGCCCCGCCTGCGCCTGCCCCTGACTCCCCAGGGCAGCCCCCGCCCCATTCCCCGGGGCAGCCACCGCCTACGTTCTCATGCTGCATGTGCTTCAGCAGCAGCAACTCCCGGTAGGCGCGCTTGGCGAAGATCTCGGACTGAAAGGGCCGGCTCAGCTTCTTGATGGCCACCTTCTCCCCTGACCGCTTGTCGATGGCCGAGCTGTGGGGCACAGGCAGGTCAGCAGGCGAGGCTCTCCTCCTGGGCCGTATCTCCCAGATCGCCCTGACCCCTCCCACTGGGCAGCTGGGCTGAGAGGGGACGATGCCCACCACCTAGAATATGGGGGAGCCCTGGGACGCAGGGCAGGGAGTGGGAAGTCAGGCAGGAGCTGAGAGAGGGGCACAGCGCCAGGGGTAGCAATCGTCTCATTGCGACGGGATCCACAGCAGGGAAAGAGTCTCACTATCTCTGCAACTTGGCGAGCCACCTCCCCCTCTTGGGGCCTCGGTGTACTCGTCTGTAACAGTGAGGATCTGCCCGATGAACTCCGGGATCTTGCAAGGGCACAGTCCTGGAGAACCAGGCCCAGTCCCAATTCGACCCACAGAGACCGCACTCAGCCACCCGGTGAGAAAAGGGAGATGGCGGCTGAGTGGCCCCGGGGAGGGCGCTGCGCCTTGAGGTCCGCGGTCAAAGTGGCGCTGGCGAGGGGCCAGCCCAGGGCGGGCTGGGAGGAAAGGGGAGCGCACGGCGCCCGCCCCGCCGCCCCCCGCGCCCCCCACACGCCCCCCAGCGGCCCGGGGGTCTCACCACACGGCGCCATAGGCCCCGCTGCCGACGTGCGTCGGGGACACGTAGGTCTTGGGCAGCTCCCAGGCGGTCTTGTTGACGTCCTGCTTGTAGAATCCCTTTTTCCGGATGAGGCTCATCCCGGGCACCCGATGTCGGCGGCCCCGGCGTGGCGGCTGCGTTCGCGGCCCAACGGGCTCCCAGCGCCCCGGCCCCCGCTGCGCCCGCCCCGCGCCGCCCGCTCCTCCCCCGCGCGAGGGCTGGGGCCCCGGCCGCGACGCTCCCACCTGCCGGCTCGCCCAGGTGCGCCGGGGCCGCCACGCCCGGGCCTGCCCAGCCCTGCGCTCCTGCGCTTCCGCCCGGCCCGACGGAGCCCCGGCTGCAGGTGCGGCCCAGGCACGGGGTCGGGACTGCCCTGCGGGACCCCGGTGCCTCCCGACCGAGCGCCGGCCAGCGGTGGGGCTAGTGGGTCCAAGCAGGAGGCCAGAACCGGGAGGCAGCGCTTCCCAGCTCCCTCCAGCCCTGGTCTCCGTAGGAAGAGCTCCTCGAGACTGTGAAGACACAGGAAAGCAAAACAAAACCCCACAACCTCTTAATTATGGAAAATGTCAAACATGCAGGAAAGAAGTGAACAGAGTTAAGCCAGCGCTTCTCACACTCGAGTGTGCTCAGGAATCCCCTGGGCATTTTATTTGATTAAAATACGGATCCTAACTCAGTAGGTCCGGGGTGGAGCCGAGGGTCTGCATTTCTAGCCAGCTCCCAGATCTGAGGCTTCTGGACCACATCTGATAGGAGGTTCAATGAACCCCCGTGACCCCGATTCCTCAGCAACCGCAACTCATAATCAATTTTATTTCATCTACATTCCTCCCCCACCATCGTTTTGAGGCAAAACCCAGGCGTCATATCATTTTATTCATAAATATTTTTGTATCTCTAAAAGGTAAGGATTTTAAAAACTACATATACACAATACTTTTTTTTTTGAGACGGAGTCTTGGTTTGTCGGAGCACAGTGGCCTGATCTTGGTTCACTGCAACCTCCGCCTCCCGGGTTCAAGGAATTCTCTGCCTCCACCTCCCGAGTAGCTAGGATTACAGGTGCCTGCCACCAAGCCTGGCTAATTTTTGTATTTTTAGTAGAGATGGGGTTTCACCATCTTGGCCAGGCTGGTCTTGAACTCCTGACCTCGTGATCCACCCGCCTCAGCCTCCGAAAGTGCTGGGATTACAGGTGTGAGGCACTGCGCCTGGCCCACAATACATTTTTAAACCTAAAATTAACAGCACTAATTCTATAATACCAAATATGCATACAGGTTCAAATGTGCAGAATTTTTGTTTGTTTTTGAGATGGAATCTCACTCTATCACCCAGACTGGAGTGCAGTGGCGCCATCTCAGCTCACTGCAACCTCCGCCTCTGGGGTTCAAGCAATTCTCTTGCCTCAGCCGCCTGAGTAGCTGGGACTACAGGTGCACACCACCACTCATGGCTAATTTGTGCATTTTTAGTAGAGATGAGGTCTCACCATGTTGGCCAGGCAGGTCTTCAATTCCCGACCTCAGGTGATCTGCCCACTTCAGCCTCCCAAAGTGTTTGGATTACAGGCGTGAGCCACTGCACCTGGCCCAAATGTGCAGCTCTGAAGACAGTTTCTGTGGGCTTCCTAAGGCCCTATGAGGACAATGACAAATCGAGGCCCTTGCCACCTGTCTGGTGGCCTGTGCAGCCTGATGGAGATTCTATGCTCAAACCACAAAGACCTCTGAGGAGCAAGGTGGGGAGGTGGGGGAGGACATGGCTGCAAGGGCTCTGGATGCCCAGCCTGACTTGTCCACCCCTCTCTGGCCCAGGCATGGGGCTGCGGAAGGGGCGGGGACCACTTGCTTCACTTTGTGGAAAAGAGAAAAGGTGTACTAAACAAGGAAAGAAACTTGCTAGGGGCTTACAGCAAGCCGGGGGTCCACACTAGGGAGTCTGCAGCCCCCAGACTCTGTGCCCCAAACCCTCCCGGGCAGTCTTGCAGCCTCAGGCACAACTTGGAAGACCATTCTGAGGTGAGGGTGGGGTGCCGGCATCACACAATAACGCCCGCCATTATTTCGGTCAGGCAATCTGTCTTTTCATTTCTGGCACATGGCAATGTATCAGCAAATGTGTGGAGAATGAATGGAGGAGTCAGCCCATTAGATGTAAAAGAGTCATTTAATAAACACTTGTGTTTGCCATGTGCCAGTCATTAAGTGTTTTATATAACTCACTTAATCCTGGTAAGAGGCCTATGAGTCAGTACTATGATTATCCTCATTTTAGAGATGAGAAACCCGAGGTACAGACAGGCTAAGTAATTTGCCCAAGGTAACACCGCTGGTAAGGGCAGAGCCCGGTTCTAGAGTCCCTGCTCTTGGTAGCGAGGCTCTGCAGTGGCCTAGAGTTAAGAGAAATGCTCCTCAAAGGAAATGGCCTTGCCCACATCATAAGGACATGTCTACTGATCCAACCGGGTCTCCCTAGTCCATCCTGCCCTGGGGTATATGATATTTTCCCCAGCCTTTTCCCTCCTCCACCCCCTACTCTGACCCTGAGATCCCATGGGAGCCTAAGGAACGGGGTTGCTTGCCTGGGAGTGCTGCAGGAGTTTTGGACCTTTGGGATCGGTGGCACCAGTGCAAGGTACCTTGATTCCGAAGTTGGGGTGGGGTCCAGGAAGCCAGATTTTAGGCCGGACGCAGGCAAAGGAGAGTAAGCTCAGAGATTCAGGTTTTCTTCTGGTTTGAGGATCCAGTAAGGAAGGGGACTAGGATGTGGCACCAGGTCAGGATGGTGCCGCACGTCTTAAACACCTGAGCGGGGCAGAGTTGGGGAAGGTGGGGATACCAAAGACGTGCTCATGGCCCAAGTGGGTGCGACCTTCTGAGGGCATGAGTGGCCACTCTGGCTGTGGCTCCGGATGCTCTTGAGCAAGGGTCAGGAAGTGACTCAGGCCTCCGACTCTGCTGACACTGACCCCCACTCTGGGACTGACTGGCCCTGTGTTACTCAGCAGCCAGGCAGCCTGGGAGGGAGCCCTTGGAGGATCCAGCTGGGGGAGTCATGAAAGGGATGGGAGGAGGAGAGGGTGACTCAGGTCATCCTCGATACCCTGCCTCTCCAGCCTGAGGCTCTCTTCTTTTGAGTTCCAAGGGCCCTTTGCTCTTCTCCTCCCCAGACAGCAACCCAAGGTTGTCCTGTTGGCTTGTGCCCTATGAGCATGGAGGCAGGGGTTCAGGAAACCAGCTCTGGAATGAGACTTGAATGTACATCCCTTCTCTGTCATTACCTGCTGTGTGACCTTGGGCAAAGTTTGGTCCTCTCTCTGAGCTTCCGTGTCCTCCTTGTGAAATGGGGATAATATTAAAGTGTGACAAGCATATTGAAAGAGCCTTAGAATTGTGTCATTTCAAGTATATTCCTCACAACAACCCAATGAGGTAGGAACTTTCAGTGCCTCCAACCAGAGATCACCAGAAACACACCTGGTGGGGAACAAGCTGAGCTGATGACTCCTTGCAACAAGGGAGAGCATGCACCATGGGGGTCATGGGGCGCCCCAGGAAGGGGCGTTACTGATGTTTGGAGCTGCGTTAGGTGATTGGGAAGGGGTTAAGGAAGCAAGGCTTTGTTCTGGGTTGATGCTGTCAGGAAATTGAGGTAACACTGTGATTGGGAGTCTTAACACATCTTGCCTAGAAGGAAAGCAGACTAGAGCTTTCTAAAGCAGACTAGATAGAGCAAGGCTGAAGCTACAGCTGGTAAACCAGCAGCCTCCACTCAGCTTAGCTCTACAGGGGGATTTGGGTCATTTCTGTGGTTTGACAATATTCATGTTTTATCTGTGTTCAGATATGATTATGGAGTAGTTTCATTTTTGTGTTAGTCTGCCCTGTTCACAGATGGCCTTGTTCAATGCTGATGTCTGTGAAATTGTCTGTGTTCAGCATAGCAAGACCGAATTGCACCAAGCTGGACAGCTCTGAGTAACCAAGTCCTGGCTGATAGGACCAGGCAGCTCCCAGATATCAGGGCTGCTTTGGTCTATTCCAATATAATTATACCCCTGGTACAGATGGGGAGGCTGAGGCCCAGAGAGGTTAAGTAATTTGCCCAAGGTCACACATAACTAAGAAAGTGGTAAATATGATCTTCATATCTGGCATCTGGCTCCTAACTCTGCACATTTAACCACCAACTAGAATGCCTGGTACCCAGCTAGTGCCTGAGAAGTGGCTGCTGTTGTTGCATTGTCTTCCTAGTTAGCCTGTGAGCCTCTGGAGGCAGGCACATGGTGTGGGAATTGATGACTGGTTTCTTAGAGATTGAGACAAAAGCCCCACAAAGCTATGAGGCTGTCATGTCCCGTATCCTGGCCACCTGGACCCCATCTTGCCCCAGGAGCACAGCAGCCACCCTCTCTGCCCCAAATAGCAAGACCAGTATGAACCTCCTTGCCATAATGAGGATGGGCCAGCACAGACATCCTCACCACGAGACCACCACAGAAATGAAAAAGCATGACACATCTGGGGTCCTATGGGGGTAGGACAGGCCAGGGAGCCCTGGAGCTCTGGCCCCAGCTCTAGAGATTCCCATGCTCTTTTGGGGCTGTCAAAACTCCATGAAACAAGCAAAATTCCAAGGAGGCAGGGAGATGCAGAAGAAAGACTGCAGATGTGGGCTGCTCTGTGGGGTGGTAAGCTGTGTGACCTTACACAAGTTACTTAGCTCCTCTAAGCCTCAGTTTTCTCATTTGTAAAACGAGAGTGGGTGATAAGACCCATGTCACAGGGCTGTCATGAAGACTAAAAGAGATGACTAGAAAAGTGTCCAATTCAGTGCCTGGCACACAGTAGGTTTCTCACCAGAGGCTCCTTCCCCAGTGGACTGTGTCAGCTCTGCCCGGGTACTCCAGCTGCCCAACCCCAGCTCCTGCCCTTTGGCTGTCCAGTCCCTGCCCCAGAAATGGTCCCCTCGGTGAGAGTCGGCTCCAACTCACATCCAACTCCTCTATTAAGTTTTTTGCCAGATACTCAGCCCAAGGATTCATTGACCCATTCGTTCAACATTTATTTGTTGGCTGGGCGTGGTAGCGCATGGCTGTAATCCCAGCACTTTGGGAGGCTGGGGCAGGAGGATCACTTGAGAACAGGAGTTTGAGACCAGCCTGGACAACATGGTGAAACCTCGTTTCTACTACTACTACTACTAATAAAAATTGGCCAAGTATGGTGGCACATGCCTGTGGTCCCAGCTACTTGGGAGGCTGGGGTGGGAGGATTGCTTGAGCCTGGGAGGTTAAGGCTACAGTGAGCTGTACCCCAGCCTGGGCAACAGAGGGAGACCTTGTCTCAATAAACAAATGATTTAAAATGCTGGTATTTAATACTTTCATATGGGTCAACTAAATGTAATGGCAGGTGGTATTAAGTGCAATGAAGAAAATAAGGCAGAGTAAGGATCTAAAAGACTAGTGAGTACTGTTTGATCAGGGAAGGTCTGTCTGCAGAGGCAACATTTGAGCAACCATTGAATGGGTCTGGGAGTAAGCCCAGTGGACATCTGGGGAAAGAGCAAGTGTCTGCCTTCCAAACCGCTCAGAGGACACTTGACCCTGTAGACCAGGCACCCAGCCTCATTCCTCCTGTGCCCATTACTTCCTACTCCAGCAGCCCCTGGTAAGTCCCTCAGGGGAATAGCTTAGAGCGCCTGGGACACCTTACTGACCTCTGGAAACTTTTTTTTTTTGAGACGGAGTCTTGCTCTGTCGCTCAGGCTGGAGTGCAGTGGCACGATCTCGGCTCACTGCAACCTCCGCCTCCCAGGTTTAAGCGATTATCCTGCCTCATCCTCCTGAGCAGCTGGGATTACAGGCATGGCCAGCTAATTTTTGTATTTTTATTAGAAATGGGGTTTCACCGTGTTGGCCAGGCTGGTCTCCAACTCCTGACCTCAGGTGATCTGCCCACCTCGGCCTCCCAAAGTGCTGGGATTATAGGCATGAGCCACCAAGCGCAGCCAGCCTCTAGAAACTTGATGGGGTGCTGGGCTTCTCCTGTGAGGCCATCTCCCCAACCTTGTGTCCCCATTACTTCTTCCCCTTCTCAAGGGCAAGGGCTGGTCAGCAGACTTAGGGCTCGAGCAGAACATCCATCCCAGCAGCAAAAGATAAGGTGCCATCAGCCAGGTGCGGTAGCTCACGCTTGTAATTCCAGCATTTTAGGAGGCCGAGGAGGGCAGATCACCTGAGGTCAGGAGTTCGAGACCAGGCTGGCCAACAAGTTGAAACCTTATCTCTACTAAAAATACAAAAATTAGCCGGGCATGGTGGTTTTTGCTTGTAATCCCAGCTACTTGGGAGGCTGAAGCAGGAGAATCACTTGAACCCAGGATGCAGAGGTTGCAGTGATCGTGCCACTGCACTCCAGCCTGGGCAACAAGAGTGAAACTCCATCTCAAAAAGGAAGGAAGGAAGGAAGGAAGGAAGGAAGGAAGGAAGGAAGGAAGGGAGGGAGGGAGGGAGGGAGGGAGGGAAGAAAAGGCACCCTCCCCCACATCTCCTGCACCTCCTCCTCTCTCCCCGCCCTCAGCTTTAGCACCCCCTGGTGGAAGACGGGGGTGGGGACAGCTCTGTGAATCGAGCACCTCTCAGCCAGTCTTCTGGGTTCCGGATGACAGGCTTCTCCTCTTCACACCTCCCTCCCCACACCATCCAGTCCACACTCCCCTTTCCACTCCACCCCAAAGGCCTGCCTCCCTGCACCCAGCCCACAGGTCAGCCCCCTCCACTCCACCCTACAAAGATGTGGCTGGGGGAAGGTCTGGCGCCCAGGCCTCCGCTCCGTTTGATCTCGGCCTTGTCCTTGGTAGCATTCAGCATATTAATTAATCTGCATTGTTTCCAGTGACATGTCCCTCTCCACCACTGGACAATGACTCTGTCAGGGCGAGGGCAGTATTCTGGCCACTGCTGAGCCCCCTGGCACTGTGCCTGGCCCATTGTAGCTGCTCAGTAAATACTTAGTGACTGAACGAACCAAGGAGTTTTGTGTGTCTTCTGGGTACTACCGACAGGACGAAGATGTGGCTTGAAGACCCAAATGGTGGGACCGAGTAAGCAATAGTAGGGGAATACGCTTGGCTAGCCTACCATGGGGTAGGTATCTGGGATGTGTGGTCACTGTTCAGTCTGATACAATCTGTCCTAGGATGTTTCTGACTTTGCTGTGTTCTTCCCTTGCTCCCTGAGGCAAGGCTTAGAGGCCTTATCCTTGTGGGGCCCCCAAGGTCCTAGCATGAGGCTGGACCTTCGAATGGTGGTGAAAGAACCAGAGTGTACAACCTGAATCTGAAGCCTCTTCTCTTGCCATGAATTTGCACCAAATGTCCACTCCAAAGCAGGTTCCTCCCTGCGGACAGCCCTCCTCACCACTCCCGCTGAAGCTCTGCATGAGCCAGATCCTCTCCCTATGGAATTGTCTGCCCCTCCTTCCTTCCTCTTTCCCTCCCTCCCTCCCTCTCTCCCTCCCTTCCTTCTTTCCAAACTTAACTCTAAACTCAGGTCTACAAGGAGGTGTTCCTGAGTGAACTCTAGATCCACTCACCCCACTAACCCTGTGCATATCCCCCTCTCCCCATGACCCCCATCGCACACCACCTGCTTCCCCCCCACAGGCTTCATGACGTCCACATTCTGGAAGCGTGCTTGTACTCCTGTGAGCCGGTGGAGAGGTAGCCGAGTTCTGGGAGACGGGGCTGAGTCCGAGTCTCATGCCTCCATTTGTGGCTACAGGTGAGCGCATGTCTCTGAGCTTCCTCATCAGTAAGATGGGAGAATGTGACTTGCATAGCCAGGGACGCCAGGAGGGTTTACTGAAGCAACACATGCCAGGTTGCAGCACTGTGAGTGGTGGTCCCTCTGGTCCTTCAGGACTGCTCATGTGTCACCTCCTCTGAGGTCCCCCCGACCTCCTCATTACAAGCCATGCTCACCTGCCTTACCTGGCCTCACGTCCTTCAAGCCCTGTGTACCTGTTTATCGTCTGCCCCCTGTAATAGAATGTCATGAGGTTGGCGAGGGTAGGGGCTTTGTCTATTTTGTTCATCACTGAATTCCAAGTACCTAGAAGAGTGCCTGGCAGCCGCTGACTGGCTGAACGGCAGAGATGTAGCAGGGCCTTATCTCCAGCAGCCTTGTTATCACCGCATCTCTGTCTGTGTGCAGCTGATATGCAGGCCCAACTCGCCTTCGTGCCTGGGGCAGTCTCTGCTCTACTGACCTGACAAACCGCAGTAATGGGGTCAGGTCCTGCCTGGACTTCTGTGTGCGGCCTGCCTCAGGCGGGGGAAGCTGTGCACCCTGGAGGCCCCCTCCACAACCTGCCTGTCACGGGCAGAGGCCACGGGGTCTCCCTGCTCCACCCCTTCTAAGTAAACTATCCAATGTCAGGACACATAGATCCTCCCCAGAAGCCCTGTGGACCCTGGTCAGGGGCAGATGACCCCAAACAAGACTAGCAGGGCTACCTGCCATGGCAGAGGTTCGGGCTCTGATTCCAGCTCTGTCTCTAATTTGCTATGTGACCTCAGGTAAGTCAGACTGCCTCTCTGGATACATTCATTTTCTTTTATATGCATATAATAAACATGGAAAGAGCACTAATTACTTGCCAAAAGTTGTTATGAGTTTTACATACTGTAACTTAATCCTCCTAAGGACTCTATGAGATGGGTTAACAGTACCCCCCATTTTATGTATAACAATGAGGCACAGAGAGGTGGAGTGACTTGCCCAAGGGACACACAGCTAGTAAGTACTAGAGCTGGGAGTGAAGCCCAGGCCTTCTTGCCCAGGGTCAGTGCTGGTAACCACTATGCTTAGCTGTGCTGGATGATGCTTGTGAAGGGCCAATCTTTCCTAAGAAATAAAATTAAGTAGAAAGAACATGGCGAGACCCTGTCTCTAAAAAAATAAGAGTCACAGTGAGAGAGCTCCAGCACACCACTGTCACTGTCAGCCCGAGCACAGGTGTGGTGACAGGGATGAGTAAGGGGCTGTGGAGGGGAAGCCACCAGCTTGCCCCTGATCTTGGTGACTACACTTCCCTGACAAATAGCTTTTCCCTGCTTCTCAGGCCTGGTCTTCACTCCCTCACACTTGCCCAGGGCTGCCCTTCCTAAGCCAGGGGGCATCCGGATCCAGCTTTGGTCACCTGGAAAGAGGGTGCTCCAGGTGGGCAGCTTGAGGGCAGCACAGCTCCCGTGTGACAGGCAGCCAGCGGCAGCCCAGCTGTGATTAAGCTTCCTGTTTCAGAGCAGCCTTGCCTCCCCGTAACGCCCCACCCCTGGTAGCTCTCAGTGGCCTCCAGGATAAAGTTTAAACTTCTTAGTCAGTTGGACAAGGCTTGCCCCCATCTGGACGGGCCCTGCCTTTCTTGCTAATCAGATCCTCCAAGATGTCTGTGCCCAGGCAACCTCCATTCTAGCCATCCGCAAGCACACCTTCCTCATCCCCGTCACCACGACTTTGCTTGAGCTGTCTGTGGCCTGTCTGGAACGCCATTCCTCTGCTTTGCCAAGCACTGGGGGG